>NC_141873.1:453373617-453676648 GCF_056163025.1 Triticum urartu
TCAAGGAAGAAGAAGAAGGAGGGGGGCTCTCCCCCCCTCGCTTCCGGTGGCACCGGAGTGCCACCGGGGCCATCATCATCAACGCGATCTACACCAACACCTCCGCCATATTCACCAACATCTCCATCACCTTCCCCCCTCTATCTACAGCGTTCCACTCTCCCGCAACCCGCCGTACCCTCTACTTGAACATGGTGCTTTATGCTTCATATTATTATCCAATGATGTGTTGCCATCCTATGATGTCTGAGTAGATTTTCGTTGTCCTATCGGTGGTTGATGAATTGCTATGATTGATTTAATTTGCTTTTGGTTATGTTGTTGTTCTTTGGTTCCCATCATATGATTGCGCGCGTGGATCACACCCTAGGGTTAGTTGTATGTTGATATGACTATGTATTGGAGGGCAAGAGTGACAGAAGCTTCAACCTAGCATAGAAATTGATGCATACGGGATTGAAGGGGGGCCAATATATCTTAATGCTATGGTTGGGTTTTACCTTAATGAACATTAGAAGTTGCGGATGCTTGCTAATAGTTCCAATCATAAGTGCATAGAATTCCAAGTCAGGGATGACATGCTAGCAGTGGCCTCTCCCACATAATACTTGCTATCGGTCTAGTAAAGTAGTCAATTGCTTAGGGGCAATTTCGCAACTCCTACCACCAATTTTCCACACTCTCTATATTTACTTTATTGCTTCTTTACTTACAACAGCCCCTACTTTTTATTTACGTAATCTTTATTATCTTGCAAACCTATCCAAAAACACCTACAAAGTACTTCTAGTTTCATACTTGTTCTAGGTAAAGCGAACGTCAAGCGTGCGTAGAGTTGTATCGGTGGTCGATAGAACTTGAGGGAATATTTGTTCTACCTTTAGCTCCTCGTTGGGTTCGACACTCTTACTTATCAAAAACTATTGCGAATCCCTATACTTGTGGGTTATCAGAGGTCTATCGTTCCGGTGCCATAAAAATCAACAACTTCGAAGGCATAAATCCGAAGGTGGTGAACGGTCAAATAATCAAATATTATATCTCAGGTAATCCCATAAATGTTGAAACCAATGTTATTGAAACCGTAACCCCGGAGGAATACATAAGGAACACTTTCCGGAACGTTTCAGACTCCGAAAAGGAATAGGTATGAGGTACGGTAAGTAAACCAACTCCAAAACAGTTTTTAAGGCAATATTTCTCCGTTTCGGAATATTTAGAAAAATAGAAAAATAAGTAGCAGTCCGGGAAGGACACGAGGGCTCCACGAGGGTGGAGGGCGCGCCCTACCCCCCTGGGCGCGCCCCCTACCTCGTGGGCACCTCGTGTGCTCTTCGGACTCCGTTTTCGTACACGACATGTATTTTGGTCGGTAAAAAATCATTATATAATCTCCCGAAGGTTTTGACTCCTGTATCACGAAAATATCCTCTGTTCTTGTTTCGAGCTATTTTTTTCACAGACCTAGATTATCATGACGTCTCCAAGTGCCCCCAAGGACAAGTTCTTCGAGAATGTCATCAACCCTTACCTCGGGGAGGTGCAGCGACACCCTCAAACCATTGAGATGCGTGATGGGTGATGACCCACAAGTATAGGGGATCTATCATAGTCCTTTTGATAAGTAAGAGTGTCGAACCCAACGAGGAGCAGAAGGAAATGATAAGCGGTTTTCAGCAAGGTATTCTCTGCAAGTACTGAAATAAGTGGTAACAGATAGTTTTGTGATAAGATAATTTGTAACGAGCAACAAGTAACAAAAGTAAATAAAGTGCAGCAAGGTGGCCCAATCCTTTTTGTAGCAAAGGACAAGCCTGTACAAACTCTTATATAAGGATAAGCGCTCCCGAGGACACATGGGAATATCATCAAGCTAGTTTTCATCACGTTCATATGATTCACATTCGGTACTTTGATAATTTGACATGTGGGTGGACTGGTGCTTGGGTGCTGCTCTTACTTGAACAAGCATCCCACTTATGATTAACCTCTATTGCAAGCATCCGCAACTACAACAAAAGTATTAAGGTAAACCTAACCATAGCATGAAACATATGGATCCAAATCAGCCCCTTACGAAGCAACGCATAAACTAGGGTTTAAGCTTCTGTCACTCTAGCAACCCATCATCTACTTATTACTTCCCAATGCCTTCCTCTAGGCCCAAATAATGGTTAAGTGTTATGTAGTCGACGTTCACATAACACCACTAGAGGCTAGACAACATACATCTCATCAAAATATCGAACGAATACCAAATTCACATGACTACTAATAGCAAGACTTCTCCCTTGTCCTCAGGAACAAACGTAACTACTCACAAAGCATAAACATGTTCATAATCAGAGGGGTATTAATATGCATATAGGATCCGAACATGTGATCTTCCACCAATTAAACCAACTAGCATCAACTACAAGGAGTAATTAACACTACTAGCAACCTACTACCACCAATTCCGGACTTGTAGACAAGAATTGGATACAAGAGATGAACTAGGGTTTTGAGATGAGATGGTGCTGATGAAGATGTTGATGGATATTGCCCTCTCCCGATGAGAGGAGCGTTGGTGATGACGATGGCGATGATTTCCCCCTCTGAAGTTTCCCCGGCAGAACAGCTCTGCCGGAGCTCTAGATTGGATCCGCCAAGGTTCCGCCTCGTGGCGGTGGAGTTTCGTCCCGAAAGGTTGCTTCTTATTTTTTTTCTCGACGAAAGACTTCATATAGGAGAAGATGGTCATCAGAGAGCCACCAGGGGGCCCATGAGGTAGGGGGCGCGCCCTAGGGGGGGCGCCCCCACCCTCGTGAGCAGGGTGTGGGCCCCATGGTCTTCATCTTTGGCGAGGATTTTTCATTATTTATTCTAAGGTATTCCGTGGAGTTTCAAGACTTTTGGAGTTGTGCAGAATAGGTCTGTAATATTTGCTCCTTTTCCAGCCCAGAATTCCAGCTGCCGACATTCTCCCTCCTTGTGTAAACCTTGTAAAATAAGAGAGAATAGCCATAAGTATTGTGACATAATGTGAAATAACAGCCCATAATGCAATAAATATCGATATAAAAGCATGATGCAAAATGGACGTATCAACTCCCCCAAGCTTAGACCTCGCTTGTCCTCAAGCGAAAGCTGATAACAATAAATATGTCCTCATGTTTAGAGGTAGAGGCATCGATAAAAATAAAATACGGACATGAGGGCATCATGATTATTTTCATAACAGCAACATACATAGATATTGTCATATGATTACTTATGTTCAAGTGATGATCTATTCACAATGCAAAATTATGAATCGGAAACCTTATTGAGAACCAACAAACTATAACCTCAGTCATTGAAGCAATTGCAATTTATCATAACATCAGAAAGAGTCTATGTCAGAGCTAAAAAGCAAGTCCACATACTCAAATATCATCTAGTCCTTCATAATTGCTAACACTCGCGCAATACTTGTGGTTACGGAGTTTTAATCGGACCCAGAGAAAGATAGGGGCTTATAGTTTCGCCCCACAACCTTTTACCTCGAGGGTAATGTCAACAATAATAACTCATGCCCCCCTACATCGAATTAGATATATATATATATATATATCAGGTTCTTTCCAACACACTGAGCTTGCCAAAGGATAAAATGAAAAAGGGAGAGGTGAAGATCACCATGACTCTTGCATAAGGTAGAAGATAATAATAAAAGATAGGCCCTTCGCAGAGGGAAGCAGAGGTTGCCATGCGCTTTTATGGTTGGATGCACAAAACCTTAATGCGAAAGAATGTCACTTTATATTGCCCCTTGTGATATGAACCTTTATTATGCAGTTCGTCGCTTTTATTACTTCCACATCACAAGATCGTATAAAGCTTATTTCTCCCACACTAATAAATCATACATATTTAGAGAGCAATTTTTATTGCTTTGCACCGATGACAACTTACTTGAAGGATCTTATTCAATCCATAGGTAGATATGGTGGACTCTCATGGCAAAACTGGTTTAAGGGTATTTGGAAGCACAAGTAGTATCTCTACTTGGTGTTGAGAATTTGGCTAGCATGAGGGGGAAAGGCAAGCTCAACATGTTGGATGATCCATGACAACATACTTTATCTCAGATATAAGAAAACATAACCCATTACGTTGTCTTCCTTGTCCAACATCACCTCTTTAGCATGTCATATTTTGATGAGTGTTCCCAATCATAAAAGATGTCAATAATAGTATATTTATATGTGAAACCTCTCTTTCCTTATTACTTCCTATTAATTGCAACGATGACCAAAGCTATGTCCGCCAACTCCCAACAACTTTTAATCTTCACACTCTTTCTATGTGAAGTCATTACTATCAATAAGATCAATATGAACTTTTGTTTCTTCTTATTCTTTTTTTCTCTTTTATTTTCTTTTATTTGGGATCATGGCAAGAAAATCAAGCCCTTGACTCAACACTAATCTTTATTATATAGCTCACGGACTCGATTACATAGAGAGATCATAAAGCAAAACTTAAAACTAGATCATGCCATAAACTTTATTCTACTAGATCAAAATACTACTAATAGGATCGAACTAAGGAAAGCAGTAAAGATAGAAGTGATGGTGATACGATACAGGGGCACTCCCCCAAGCTTGGTAGTTGCCAAATGGAGTGCCCATACCAGATACTCAATTCTTCTTTGTTGGAGGAGACGGTGGTGATTTTGTTGATGGCGTAGGCTTCTTCCTTAATTTGCGTTTGAGGACAGAATTTTGGTCCCTTAGGTCCTCGATCTCCTGTTCCAGGCTCAGTATCTTTTTGCATAGTTCCTGCTTGTTTTCCTGCAAGAGTCGAAAAGGGATAAACTTGATCTTAGGTTTCTTTACCCTATCCGGGAGGCTTGACTTTTTGAACTCCACATGCATGTCCCCAGGTTGAGGTAGTGGGACTTCATCTTCGCCTGAGCTAGTCTCCTCCTTTCCCTTGGGTTCATAGTCTTCTTCTTCTTCTGTGGTCCAACCATAATGCTCCACCTCTCGATAGACCTTAGGGTCTGCAAGGTAATCAGCCACATAGCTTTCTCCTTCCGAATCCTGGGACGACATGTTGCTCTGTCTGCAACAGGACGGCTCAAAACAAAGACAAGAGATTTTTGCGTGATACGGGAGTCAAAACCCCCGGGAGGTTATAGAATGATTTTTTACCGACCAAAATACGTATTGTGCAAGAAAACGGAGTCCGGAAGGCACACGAGGTGCTCACGAGGTAGGGGGCGCGCCCAGGGGGTAGGGCGCGCCCTCCACCCTCGTGGGGCTCTCGTGTCCTTCCCGGACTGCTACTTAATTTTCTATTTTTATAAATATTCCAAAACAGAGAAATATTGCCTTAAAAATTGTTTTGGAGTCGGTTTACTGTGACGCCCGGATAATTAAGCTACAGTAACCCTCTGCTAAGGATGCCACGTCCCCTCGGTTACCGTTGATAAACTCGAGTTAGTTCAAAAACGATTCAAATTCAAATTTAAAATATAGGCAAACAGTAAAAGTTTCCAAACATTAAAACTAAAATGCTCTAGACGTGCCAAATAATGCATAGGTAATTATGGTTAAGAAACCCCGTTTTTATAAAATGTTTAAATACCCTTAGGTGAATAAAACAGTAGCAAAAACCAATATACAAATGCTTTTATAATTAACAAAATACTAAACTAAATAGCTTTGGGGTAAAACTTTTTTTTGTTGTAAGGGGATTTTAATGTATTACTAAATTAGGGATTATTTTAATATTAGTTAAAAACTAAATGAAAAAGAAACTAGAAATAAAACAGAAAAGGGAAAAACTAAACTAACAAAAAAAAGAGAAAGCCCCCCCCTGCTGGGCCAAGTGGCCCAGCTGGCCTCAGCCGACCGAACGGGCCGCCCCCCCCCCCCCGGCCCAGCCGCCCCCCCCCCTACGCACCCCCCACTCCCTTATCAGATCCCCCTGGACCCCGAACCCTAGCCGCCACCCACTCGCCCCCCCCCCCACTCGCTCTTCCCCCTCCTCTCTCCCGATTTGGATCGGGATCCAGAGGAGCCGACAGAGCTCGCCCCCCCCCCCACGCCAGGACGCCGCCACCTCGCCGTCCTCCTCCGCTTCGTCACGCGTCCCCGTCCCCTCCCCACGACGCGCCCCCTTCCCCCGATCCAGATCGGATCGGGGCTCGCGGCGCCAACCGCCGCCTCGCGACCGAACGTCGCCGCCGCCGAAGCTCCTCCCCGGAGCGCTCCCTCGTCGGTCTGCCTCGTCTACGTCGACGCCATCGTCTCCGACCACCACCCCGACCCCCGTTGCCACGAACCCTGCTTCCCGCCGTGAGACCCCCCTCCTCTCCTTGCTACCCCGCTCGGCGCGCCCCTCTCCATCGCCACGCGCACGTCTGCCCGAGCCCTGCCTGCGGTCACCCCGCGCTGGTCGTGCCCAGCTCGCGCGCGTCCGCCCCCGCGGCCACTCGCGCCGCCCGGTGCTCGTGCTTGCGGTGAGCACGCGCACACCCGTCATCGCCCGCACCTCACCTCACCATGGTCGTGCCCGCGCCCCGCGCGTGCCCAGGCGCGAGTGCTCGTCGCCCCGTGCTGCGCTGCTCCTCGCCCCGCGCTGCAGCTCCGCGCCAGCCAGCGCTTCGACGCCCGCCCTGGCCATCCGCCTCGCTCAAAGCTGGCGATGCTCCGGTCGTCCTCGGCGCCGGTCGTCGTCACCATCACGTGCACGATGCCGGACAGCACCCGTAGGTCCAAACCACAGGCCCAGAGACCCCCCCCCTTACCGCGTTTCCGGCCATCTCCGGCGAGGTGCCGCCGCGGGAGAGGCTTGCCGGAGCTCTCTCCGGCACCTACCTACGTGGCACCGCCCGCGGCCACCCGCTGGGTTGCTGACCAGTGGCCCCAATGGCCCCGCTAGCGCCCCTGTGCTCGCACGCCCGTAGCACGCCCGACCCGCTAGGCCCCCAGGGGCCTATGACAAGGGGGCCCCGCCCCAGAACGTTTTAGTAAAAAAAATAAAAAAAATAAAATAAATAAATAGATAATAATAATTAAATTAAATTAATTAATTAAGGAATTAATTAAGTTAATTAATCACAATTAGATTAACCTAATTAACTGTTAGATAATTAATCAAACAATGACAGTGGGGCCCACCCCCTAATTAATTATGATTAGTTTAATTAAACTTTTAATTAAAATGTGTCACTGACCAGTGGGACCCACTGGTCAGGTTGACCAGTCAACTCTATTGACTGCTGACGTCAGCATGACATCATGCTGATGTCATTAATCTATTTTCGAATTTAATTTAAATAAATAATTAAAATCAAAAAATGAATTAAATCTTTAGGAAATCATATCTTTTAATCCGTAATTCGGATGAAAAAACTTTGTACATGAAAGTTGCTCAGAACGACGAGACGAATTCGGATACGCAGCCCGTTTATCCGCCACACATCCCTAGCATAGCGAACACGCAACTTTCCCCCTCTGTTTCATTTGTCCGAAAACGCGAAACACCGGGGATACTTCCCCGGATGTTTCCCCCCTTCACCGGTATCACCTAATACCGCGTTAGGGCACCCCTAGCACCGTTACTTGCCTTGTCATGCATCGTTATGCATCTGTTTGCATTATACTTATTGTTTCTTCCCCCCTCTTCTTCCGCTAGACACCGAGACCGACGCCGCTGCTACCCAATACGACTACGGAGTTGACGACCACTCTCTCTTGCCAGAGCAACCAGGCAAGCCCCCCCTTTGATCACCAGATATCGCCTACTCTTCTCTATACTGCTTGCATTAGAGTAGTGTAGCATGTTACTGCTTCCCGTTAATCCTATACTGATGCATAGCCTGTCCTTGCTACTATTGTTGTTACCTTTACCTGCAATCCTAATGCTTAGTATAGGATGCTAGTATTTCCATCTGTGGCCCTACATTCTTGTCCGTCTGCCTTGCTATACTATCGGGCCGTGATCACTCGGGAGTTGATCACGGGTATATATTATATACTTTATACATGATACATGTGGTGACTAAAGACGGGTCGGCTTGAGGAGCACCCGTGAGTGGAGTTTTGAGGCGGAGCGGCAGGGCAGGTTCCGACCACCTAGGAGAGAGGTGGGCCTGGCCCTGGTCGGCGTTCGCGGATACTTAACACGCTTAACGAGATCTGGGTATTTGATCTGAGTCTGGCCATTTGGTCTATACGCACTAACCATCTACGCGGGAGTAGTTATGGGTATCCCGGCGTCGTGGTATCAGCCGAAGCCTTCGTGACGTCAGCGACTGAGTGGCGCGCGCCGGATTGGACTGGAAGGCCACTAGGCTAGGTCTGCTTTCGGCCGCGTTCGCAACGTGCAGGTGTGCTAAGGGCGATGGGCCCAGACCCCTGGGCGCTTAGGTTTAGACCGGCGTGCTGACCTCTCTGTTGGTCTAGGTGGGGCTGCGACGTGTTGATCTTCCGAGGCCGGGCATGACCCAGGAAAGTGTGTCCGGCCAAATGGGATCGAGCGTGTTGGGGAATGTGGTGCACCCCTGCAGGGAAGTTAATCTATTCGAATAGCCGTGATCTTCGGTAACAGGACGATTTGGAGTTGTACCTTGACCTTATGACAACTAGAACCGGATACTTAATAAAACACACCCTTCCAAGTGCCAGATACAACCGGTGGTCGCTCTCTCACAGGGCGACGAGGGGAGGATCATCGGTTAGGATTATGCTATACGATGCTACTTGGAGGTCTTCAGTCTACTCTCTTCTACATGCTGCAAGACGGAGGCTGCCAGAAGCGTAGTCTTCGAAAGGACTAGCTATCCCCCTCTTATTCCGGCTTTCTGCAGTCCAGTCCACATATAATAGCCTTATTCCAGTTGATAGCAATGCATACGGATGTAGTGTAGCTCCTTGCTTGCGAGTACTTTGGATGAGTACTCACGGTTGCTTTCTCCTTCTTTTCCCTCTATCCCTTCTACCTGGTTGTCGCAACCAGATGTTGGAGCCCAGGAGCCAGACGCCACCGTCGACGACGACTCCTACTACACCGGAGGTGCCTACTACTACGTGATGCCCGCTGACGACGACCAGGAGTAGTTAGGAGGATCCCAGGCAGGAGGCCTGCGCCTCTTTCGATCTGTATCCCAGTTTGTGCTAGCCTTCTTAAGGCAAACTTGTTTAACTTATGTCTGTACTCAGATATTGTTGCTTCCGCTGACTCGTCTATGATCGAGCTCTTGTATTCGAGCCCTCGAGGCCCCTGGCTTGTAATATGATGCTTGTATGACTTATTTTATTTGTAGAGTTGTGTTGTGATATCTTCCCGTGAGTCCCTGATCTTGATCGTACACGTTTGCGTGTATGATTAGTGTACGATCAAACCGGGGGCGTCACAAGTTGGTATCAGAGCCGACTGCCTGTAGGAATCCCCTTTCCAACTCCTTGGCCGAAGTTGAGTCTAGTCGATGAAAACTGTTTTTCTAACATGGCTGTGCGGCCCATGGGCCCACGTCGCCATCTGGGTGGTATTAGGATCTTTTACTCCTCGATCCTTACTCTGGGACTCTGATCTCTCTTCTATTCGGGTTTAATAAATTTACTAAAAATCTAACTTAGGTTCTCGAAAATACTTTCTCCCGGAGAACCCCCTTCAGTCCAGATGATCGTCGGCTGCACTAGAGGATTTCGAAGATACTCTCCGATATTCTGTTGAAACCTTATGCCGTTGCTTTTGCAAGTCCCTACCACCGGAATATCCCTATGGATAAGTATTTAGACCTGACGTGCTTACTTTTATTCCCAGTCGATCTTGTTATTATAAGATACCCCGAGGATACTTTGTGCCTACTGCCTTGCTGTTCTTTGCCACATGCATACCACTACGGATAATTACTCGCATTTATCGAGTATCCGCTCATCCCCAGATATTCATGCAGTTCACAAATTCTTCGAAATACCATTCGGTCTTCCGAAAATCCTGAGCAACCTATTGCTCCTGAAATTCTTGCTTGCTTGCATTATGGTTAATCCCATAAGTATAGTAATCTTATTGGCTACCTTGTCAATATCATTTTGAGTCCATTGACTCAATATGTTACGAATTCTCGCAATCCTCACTCAGATCGTAGAATTCATCCTTCCAGCTCAGATTTAAAACGTGAGCTGGTCCTCGGCCAATCAGATTGCCATCGATTGTACCCCTAAGTCTATTCAACTTGTCCGTACTTGATCAGAGCGTTTGCTCCTGATCCCTTGATTTGAAAATCATAAATCCTTTGTTATTTAAACGTTGAATTATTCAGATGTTCTGTAAAACGATGCATTTGCATTCTTTCTTCCTCTGATTGGGTATCGATACTCACATCAGCTCCATTGTGGATCACCATATCCACTGTTGGATTATTATCCGACAATGTCCTTCATAATTAATCACCTTGTGAGTTCTTTCTCCGATACATAATGCCTTTGGTAATTTGTATCTTCTACTTTCTCAACCTTGCTCTACTTTCGAGCTCGTGATATTTACTCTTGAAACTTGTGGTATATGTTTCTAAGAAGCCCCTATGGGTTGAACATATGCCTTCTCTAAACCATGTGAACTCGAAAGTTTTCACGAGTCATACACTTCTGGTAATTTTCCAGATAAAATTCCAACACTACACCCTCTCCGAAAATGAGAGGTGAATGAAAGGTTACGCATGGGAGAAGTGGGAGTCGACCTTGAACTTTGTGTTCATGCCCATGGACACGATGTAGATCTTATCATTAAAGCTTCTCTTAAATTAAATTATACCTTTGGAATAGGTTCATCTTATATCCGGGATCTGGCCTTTTGCAATCGTGGTTCCGACCATGTTCTTTTCTGATCCCATTTCTCGGGCAAGTTTAAGCACTTGTTTTCTGTAGATCAATACACCAGTCCAACCTTTACTTTGACCTGTCGTCGAGTATTACCCCCTGGTATCTCGAGATTATCATGGAACTGCATAACCTCTTATGAGTTCTTCATCAGGTATTACATTCTCACGGACTCCAATTTTTCACGGGCTTCGAGTTATGAAACACTCAAGGACACCGATAACGGAATCGAGTCTGCATTGCGATTCAACGAGGATTAGAGATCTTCATCGCTTACAAGTTTAATACTCCATGTCTGTCCTAGCCTGAACGGATACATCATTATCGTGCTAATTTTAATCATCAGCATTCTGAGCTCTTCAAGGGTATCAACTGAATTCATGATGAGAAATACCATCCTTGCCCCTGATGATTGGTGTTATCATCGGCCACTTTATTGCCTTCCCTCCAACACAAACTTGTTCATGTTTTGTGTTATACCTTGAGTTCCTTGCTATCCAGCATTTGTCCTTCTTTACCTTGGAACATTACCACCTTTTATGTCAAGAATGTCGTGGCAATTTTACCACCTCTTGAGAATTCTTGATATAGTAATATCTCTCGCCATTTGCGTTCATTTCTTGGTCTCCGTGTTGTTTCTAACCGGAATACCGACAAATGGTCTGTGATGTGTAAATTCTAAACTTCTAGCAACCCTATTGCTTTGAAGTTATTGGTCTACAGTTTCTTTAGAAATTCTATTGCTTATTGAATCATCATTCGAACATTGATCGTGCTACCTAGTCCAGATTCCTGGGTGCACCCTTCTATCATTGTTCAGTTGAGTATGTTCCCCTCGAGCATACATCATTATATCATTGATCCGACAAATGATATTTCCTTGTTCACATAATTGTGGAAATCCATCTTTTGGAAATCTCGATGAATTGTCGCTGAGCCCATCAGCCACCTTCTCATCCCCTCCTTGGTTTAATGATGAACTATTATTCCAGGAACCCTCTCCCATGGTTCATTTCCCGAGAATCTTGCAATGTCATTTCGACTATTTGTGTTGCACCTTTTCTTCTTGGACATCCTGAGTCTGAGGTATCCTGACACCAATTAGACCTGCACCTCGGTCAGATATGATGGTTGGAACATATTTCCAAGAGTTATAACAATGGTCTTTATGTGACCCGGTAAGGTGTTGTCATGCCTAGCACACCTGGCCGAAGGCCCTATTGTTATAGTTTCCTTTTCAGCAAGGCTATCCTTTCTTCCATGAGGAAATTGTAAGACTTATTCTATAGGTTGTTCCTGATGGATCCTTTTTGTTTCCAAAGTCTGATCTTCACCTGTTGACCATGTCAATGCTATCTCGAAGCATGTCTATGCTATTCCGATTTTCAATAAGAACAATTGAAGCACCATGCTAAATGTTGTTGAAATTAACCAAACACCGTTGTATGGGTATTGTCATGAAATTTCTTTCCCCTTTCCTAAAGAGTTTTTATTATATCCTGCCAAGGATATCATACTCTGCTTGTCCTTGGGAAGGATATACCCTTGAAATATGTGTTTAAACACATTTTCCTTTCCATTTTTCTGTTTAGATCTGATAATCATATTTTCCTTTCCATTGGTTGGTTTAACGTTTCTTGTGATCTATATGATCTAAGCAGTAATAATTCACTGCTTATGTAAACACCTTGTTGTACCACTCTGTCAGTAAGACCCTGTTGCTACTGATGATGACATTTCAGTAACCACCGATGGACGAGAACTTTGCCTATTGGTCCGCCTCGTTCAACGAGCAGGAAAATGGTTCTCTTCGTCCCCCGCCCTTAGTACCGATGTTGTCGTCGACATAACCGATAGACTACCCTCTGACATGCCTGGCTTACATGATTGTACAAGATGTCAGCGGCCTTCATACTTTTAACCATATGGTGGGTCCATAACCCACAGTTACACAGGATCGAAACCTGACTCTCCTGTACACCCTGTTGTCAAAGTTATTCCTCGCGCTTGACTTCTTATGTAATTCACGGGCCACCTGCCAAGTGATCTATTCGGGTATCAGATGCAATACTTATTCTCGTTGCTCTGAACCACTTTCACCTTCTGATTAGGCATCGAATGCTTGCCTATCCGTTTGGAACTTCTCATGGTACCTCCTTACTTTGCTCTCGATATTTTCAGAGGTTTCCATTCGATAGTTACTTTCCGCGTCCCTCCCCGATGTTATCTACCAGATAGTCAACCTTGCCGAGGTCTGTTCTCCCGGAATGCTCCCCCTTATTCTTTCGTAAGTACGATGGAGTTTTCGAAGAAAGGATGCCGACTTCATCTTAATGACCTGAAGAAGAAAGATGAAGACATCAATGTAATGGATCGACCACTTCGAGTAGAGCAACCAAGACCGAGAAGATTCGTTAGAATTTCGTAACCAGACCTTACCCCCTAGTCCCCCTCTTAAATCTCGGGACGAGATTTCTTGTAGTGGAGGAGAATTGTGACGCCCGGATAATTAAGCTACAGTAACCCTCTGCTAAGGATGCCACGTCCCCTCGGTTACCGTTGATAAACTCGAGTTAGTTCAAAAACGATTCAAATTCAAATTTAAAATATAGGCAAACAGTAAAAGTTTCCAAACATTAAAACTAAAATGCTCTAGACGTGCCAAATAATGCATAGGTAATTATGGTTAAGAAACCCCGTTTTTATAAAATGTTTAAATACCCTTAGGTGAATAAAACAGTAGCAAAAACCAATATACAAATGCTTTTATAATTAACAAAATACTAAACTAAATAGCTTTGGGGTAAAACTTTTTTTTGTTGTAAGGGGATTTTAATGTATTACTAAATTAGGGATTATTTTAATATTAGTTAAAAACTAAATGAAAAAGAAACTAGAAATAAAACAGAAAAGGGAAAAACTAAACTAACAAAAAAAAGAGAAAGCCCCCCCCCCCGCTGGGCCAAGTGGCCCAGCTGGCCTCAGCCGACCGAACGGGCCGCCCCCCCCCCCCCCCGGCCCAGTCGGCCCCTCCCTACGCACCCCCACTCCCTTATCCGATCCCCCTGGACCCCGAACCCTAGCCGCCACCCACTCGCCCCCCCACTCGCTCTTCCCCCTCCTCTCTCCCGATCTGGATCGGGATCCAGAGGAGCCGACGGAGCTCGCCCCCCCCCCACGCCAGGACGCCGCCACCTCGCCGTCCTCCTCCGCTCCGTCACGCGTCCCCGTCCCCTCCCCACGACGCGCCCCCTTCCCCCGATCCAGATCGGATCGGGGCTCGCGGCGCTAACCGCCGCCTCGCGACCGAACGTTGCCGCCGCCGAAGCTCCTCCCCGGAGCGCTCCCTCGTCGGTCTGCCTCGTCTACGTCGACGCCATCGTCTCCGACCACCACCCCGACCCCCGTTGCCACGAACCCTGCTTCCCGCCGTGAGACCCCCTTCCTCTCCTTGCTACCCCGCTCGGCGCGCCCCTCTCCATCGCCACGCGCACGTCTGCCCGAGCCCTGCCTGCGGTCACCCCGCGCTGGTCGTGCCCAGCTCGCGCGCGTCCGCCCCCGCGGCCACTCGCGCCGCCCGGTGCTCGTGCTTGCGGTGAGCACGCGCACACCCGTCATCGCCCGCACCTCACCTCACCATGGTCGTGCCCGCGCCCCGCGCGTGCCCAGGCGCGAGTGCTCGTCGCCCCGTGCTGCGCTGCTCCTCGCCCCGCGCTGCAGCTCCGCGCCAGCCAGCGCTTCGACGCCCGCCCTGGCCATCCGCCTCGCTCAAAGCTGGCGATGCTCCGGTCGTCCTCGGCGCCGGTCGTCGTCACCATCACGTGCACGATGCCGGACAGCACCCGTAGGTCCAAACCACAGGCCCAGAGACCCCCCCCCTTACCGCGTTTCCGGCCATCTCCGGCGAGGTGCCGCCGCGGGAGAGGCTTGCCGGAGCTCTCTCCGGCACCTACCTACGTGGCACCGCCCGCGGCCACCCGCTGGGTTGCTGACCAGTGGCCCCAATGGCCCCGCTAGTGCCCCTGTGCTCGCACGCCCGTAGCACGCCCGACCCGCTAGGCCCCCAGGGGCCTATGACAAGGGGGCCCCGCCCCAGAACGTTTTAGTAAAAAAAATAAAAAAAATAAAATAAATAAATAGATAATAATAATTAAATTAAATTAATTAATTAAGGAATTAATTAAGTTAATTAATCACAATTAGATTAACCTAATTAACTGTTAGATAATTAATCAAACAATGACAGTGGGGCCCACCCCCTAATTAATTATGATTAGTTTAATTAAACTGTTAATTAAAATGTGTCACTGACCAGTGGGACCCACTGGTCAGGTTGACCAGTCAACTCTATTGACTGCTGACGTCAGCATGACATCATGCTGATGTCATTAATCTATTTTCGAATTTAATTTAAATAAATAATTAAAATCAAAAAATGAATTAAATCTTTAGGAAATCATATCTTTTAATCCGTAATTCGGATGAAAAAACTTTGTACATGAAAGTTGCTCAGAACGACGAGACGAATTCGGATACGCAGCCCGTTTATCCGCCACACATCCCTAGCATAGCGAACACGCAACTTTCCCCCTCTGTTTCATTTGTCCGAAAACGCGAAACACCGGGGATACTTCCCCGGATGTTTCCCCCCTTCACCGGTATCACCTAATACCGCGTTAGGGCACCCCTAGCACCGTTACTTGCCTTGTCATGCATCGTTATGCATCTGTTTGCATTATACTTATTGTTTCTTCCCCCCTCTTCTTCCGCTAGACACCGAGACCGACGCCGCTGCTACCCAATACGACTACGGAGTTGACGACCACTCTCTCTTGCCAGAGCAACCAGGCAAGCCCCCCCTTTGATCACCAGATATCGCCTACTCTTCTCTATATTGCTTGCATTAGAGTAGTGTAGCATGTTACTGCTTCCCGTTAATCCTATACTGATGCATAGCCTGTCCTTGCTACTATTGTTGTTACCTTTACCTGCAATCCTAATGCTTAGTATAGGATGCTAGTATTTCCATCTGTGGCCCTACATTCTTGTCCGTCTGCCTTGCTATACTATCGGGCCGTGATCACTCGGGAGTTGATCACGGGTATATATTATATACTTTATACATGATACATGTGGTGACTAAAGACGGGTCGGCTTGAGGAGCACCCGTGAGTGGAGTTTTGAGGCGGAGCGGCAGGGCAGGTTCCGACCACCTAGGAGAGAGGTGGGCCTGGCCCTGGTCGGCGTTCGCGGATACTTAACACGCTTAACGAGATCTGGGTATTTGATCTGAGTCTGGCCATTTGGTCTATACGCACTAACCATCTACGCGGGAGTAGTTATGGGTATCCCGGCGTCGTGGTATCAGCCGAAGCCTTCGTGACGTCAGCGACTGAGTGGCGCGCGCCGGATTGGACTGGAAGGCCACTAGGCTAGGTCTGCTTTCGGCCGCGTTCGCAACGTGCAGGTGTGCTAAGGGCGATGGGCCCAGACCCCTGGGCGCTTAGGTTTAGACCGGCGTGCTGACCTCTCTGTTGGTCTAGGTGGGGCTGCGACGTGTTGATCTTCCGAGGCCGGGCATGACCCAGGAAAGTGTGTCCGGCCAAATGGGATCGAGCGTGTTGGGGAATGTGGTGCACCCCTGCAGGGAAGTTAATCTATTCGAATAGCCGTGATCTTCGGTAACAGGACGATTTGGAGTTGTACCTTGACCTTATGACAACTAGAACCGGATACTTAATAAAACACACCCTTCCAAGTGCCAGATACAACCGGTGGTCGCTCTCTCACAGGGCGACGAGGGGAGGATCATCGGTTAGGATTATGCTATACGATGCTACTTGGAGGTCTTCAGTCTACTCTCTTCTACATGCTGCAAGACGGAGGCTGCCAGAAGCGTAGTCTTCGAAAGGACTAGCTATCCCCCTCTTATTCCGGCTTTCTGCAGTCCAGTCCACATATAATAGCCTTATTCCAGTTGATACCAATGCATACGCATGTAGTGTAGCTCCTTGCTTGCGAGTACTTTGGATGAGTACTCACGGTTGCTTTCTCCTTCTTTTCCCTCTATCCCTTCTACCTGGTTGTCGCAACCAGATGTTGGAGCCCAGGAGCCAGACGCCACCGTCGACGACGACTCCTACTACACCGGAGGTGCCTACTACTACGTGATGCCCGCTGACGACGACCAGGAGTAGTTAGGAGGATCCCAGGCAGGAGGCCTGCGCCTCTTTCGATCTGTATCCCAGTTTGTGCTAGCCTTCTTAAGGCAAACTTGTTTAACTTATGTCTGTACTCAGATATTGTTGCTTCCGCTGACTCGTCTATGATCGAGCTCTTGTATTCGAGCCCTCGAGGCCCCTGGCTTGTAATATGATGCTTGTATGACTTATTTTATTTGTAGAGTTGTGTTGTGATATCTTCCCGTGAGTCCCTGATCTTGATCGTACACGTTTGCGTGTATGATTAGTGTACGATCAAACCGGGGGCGTCACAAGTTGGTATCAGAGCCGACTGCCTGTAGGAATCCCCTTTCCAACTCCTTGGCCGAAGTTGAGTCTAGTCGATGAAAACTGTTTTTCTAACATGGCTGTGCGGCCCATGGGCCCACGTCGCCATCTGGGTGGTATTAGGATCTTTTACTCCTCGATCCTTACTCTGGGACTCTGATCTCTCTTCTATTCGGGTTTAATAAATTTACTAAAAATCTAACTTAGGTTCTCGAAAATACTTTCTCCCGGAGAACCCCCTTCAGTCCAGATGATCGTCGGCTGCACTAGAGGATTTCGAAGATACTCTCCGATATTCTGTTGAAACCTTATGCCGTTGCTTTTGCAAGTCCCTACCACCGGAATATCCCTATGGATAAGTATTTAGACCTGACGTGCTTACTTTTATTCCCAGTCGATCTTGTTATTATAAGATACCCCGAGGATACTTTGTGCCTACTGCCTTGCTGTTCTTTGCCACATGCATACCACTACGGATAATTACTCGCATTTATCGAGTATCCGCTCATCCCCAGATATTCATGCAGTTCACAAATTCTTCGAAATACCATTCGGTCTTCCGAAAATCCTGAGCAACCTATTGCTCCTGAAATTCTTGCTTGCATTATGGTTAATCCCATAAGTATAGTAATCTTATTGGCTACCTTGTCAATATCATTTTGAGTCCATTGACTCAATATGTTACGAATTCTCGCAATCCTCACTCAGATCGTAGAATTCATCCTTCCAGCTCAGATTTAAAACGTGAGCTGGTCCTCGGCCAATCAGATTGCCATCGATTGTACCCCTAAGTCTATTCAACTTGTCCGTACTTGATCAGAGCGTTTGCTCCTGATCCCTTGATTTGAAAATCATAAATCCTTTGTTATTTAAACGTTGAATTATTCAGATGTTCTGTAAAACGATGCATTTGCATTCTTTCTTCCTCTGATTGGGTATCGATACTCACATCAGCTCCATTGTGGATCACCATATCCACTGTTGGATTATTATCCGACAATGTCCTTCATAATTAATCACCTTGTGAGTTCTTTCTCCGATACATAATGCCTTTGGTAATTTGTATCTTCTACTTTCTCAACCTTGCTCTACTTTCGAGCTCGTGATATTTACTCTTGAAACTTGTGGTATATGTTTCTAAGAAGCCCCTATGGGTTGAACATATGCCTTCTCTAAACCATGTGAACTCGAAAGTTTTCACGAGTCATACACTTCTGGTAATTTTCCAGATAAAATTCCAACACTACACCCTCTCCGAAAATGAGAGGTGAATGAAAGGTTACGCATGGGAGAAGTGGGAGTCGACCTTGAACTTTGTGTTCATGCCCATGGACACGATGTAGATCTTATCATTAAAGCTTCTCTTAAATTAAATTATACCTTTGGAATAGGTTCATCTTATATCCGGGATCTGGCCTTTTGCAATCGTGGTTCCGACCATGTTCTTTTCTGATCCCATTTCTCGGGCAAGTTTAAGCACTTGTTTTCTGTAGATCAATACACCAGTCCAACCTTTACTTTGACCTGTCGTCGAGTATTACCCCCTGGTATCTCAAGATTATCATGGAACTGCATAACCTCTTATGAGTTCTTCATCAGGTATTACATTCTCACGGACTCCAATTTTTCACGGGCTTCGAGTTATGAAACACTCAAGGACACCGATAACGGAATCGAGTCTGCATTGCGATTCAACGAGGATTAGAGATCTTCATCGCTTACAAGTTTAATACTCCATGTCTGTCCTAGCCTGAACGGATACATCATTATCGTGCTAATTTTAATCATCAGCATTCTGAGCTCTTCAAGGGTATCAACTGAATTCATGATGAGAAATACCATCCTTGCCCCTGATGATTGGTGTTATCATCGGCCACTTTATTGCCTTCCCTCCAACACAAACTTGTTCATGTTTTGTGTTATACCTTGAGTTCCTTGCTATCCAGCATTTGTCCTTCTTTACCTTGGAACATTACCACCTTTTATGTCAAGAATGTCGTGGCAATTTTACCACCTCTTGAGAATTCTTGATATAGTAATATCTCTCGCCATTTGCGTTCATTTCTTGGTCTCCGTGTTGTTTCTAACCGGAATACCGACAAATGGTCTGTGATGTGTAAATTCTAAACTTCTAGCAACCCTATTGCTTTGAAGTTATTGGTCTACAGTTTCTTTAGAAATTCTATTGCTTATTGAATCATCATTCGAACATTGATCGTGCTACCTAGTCCAGATTCCTGGGTGCACCCTTCTATCATTGTTCAGTTGAGTATGTTCCCCTCGAGCATACATCATTATATCATTGATCCGACAAATGATATTTCCTTGTTCACATAATTGTGGAAATCCATCTTTTGGAAATCTCGATGAATTGTCGCTGAGCCCATCAGCCACCTTCTCATCCCCTCCTTGGTTTAATGATGAACTATTATTCCAGGAACCCTCTCCCATGGTTCATTTCCCGAGAATCTTGTAATGTCATTTCGACTATTTGTGTTGCACCTTTTCTTCTCGGACATCCTGAGTCTGAGGTATCCTGACACCAATTAGACCTGCACCTCGGTCAGATATGATGGTTGGAACATATTTCCAAGAGTTATAACAATGGTCTTTATGTGACCCGGTAAGGTGTTGTCATGCCTAGCACACCTGGCCGAAGGCCCTATTGTTATAGTTTCCTTTTCAGCAAGGCTATCCTTTCTTCCATGAGGAAATTGTAAGACTTATTCTATAGGTTGTTCCTGATGGATCCTTTTTGTTTCCAAAGTCTGATCTTCACCTGTTGACCATGTCAATGCTATCTCGAAGCATGTCTATGCTATTCCGATTTTCAATAAGAACAATTGAAGCACCATGCTAAATGTTGTTGAAATTAACCAAACACCGTTGTATGGGTATTGTCATGAAATTTCTTTCCCCTTTCCTAAAGAGTTTTTATTATATCCTGCCAAGGATATCATACTCTGCTTGTCCTTGGGAAGGATATACCCTTGAAATATGTGTTTAAACACATTTTCCTTTCCATTTTTCTGTTTAGATCTGATAATCATATTTTCCTTTCCATTGGTTGGTTTAACGTTTCTTGTGATCTATATGATCTAAGCAGTAATAATTCACTGCTTATGTAAACACCTTGTTGTACCACTCTGTCAGTAAGACCCTGTTGCTACTGATGATGACATTTCAGTAACCACCGATGGACGAGAACTTTGCCTATTGGTCCGCCTCGTTCAACGAGCAGGAAAATGGTTCTCTTCGTCCCCCGCCCTTAGTACCGATGTTGTCGTCGACATAACCGATAGACTACCCTCTGACATGCCTGGCTTACATGATCGTACAAGATGTCAGCGGCCTTCATACTTTTAACCATATGGTGGGTCCATAACCCACAGTTACACAGGATCGAAACCTGACTCTCCTGTACACCCTGTTGTCAAAGTTATTCCTCGCGCTTGACTTCTTATGTAATTCACGGGCCACCTGCCAAGTGATCTATTCGGGTATCAGACGCAATACTTATTCTTGTTGCTCTAAACCCCTTTCACCTTCTGATTAGGCATCGAATGCTTGCCTATCCGTTTGGAACTTCTCATGGTACCTCCTTACTTTGCTCTCGATATTTTCGGAGGTTTCCATTCGATAGTTACTTTCCGCGTCCCTCCCCGATGTTATCTACCAGATAGTCAACCTTGCCGAGGTCTGTTCTCCCGGAATGCTCCCCCTTATTCTTTCGTAAGTACGATGGAGTTTTCGAAGAAAGGATGCCGACTTCATCTTAATGGCCATTTGGTCTATACGCACTAACCATCTACGCGGGAGTAGTTATGGGTATCCCGGCGTCGTGGTATCAGCCGAAGCCTTCGTGACGTCAGCGACTGAGTGGCGCGCGCCGGATTGGACTGGAAGGCCACTAGGCTAGGTCTGCTTTCGGCCGCGTTCGCAACGTGCAGGTGTGCTAAGGGCGATGGGCCCAGACCCCTGGGCGCTTAGGTTTAGACCGGCGTGCTGACCTCTCTGTTGGTCTAGGTGGGGCTGCGACGTGTTGATCTTCCGAGGCCGGGCATGACCCAGGAAAGTGTGTCCGGCCAAATGGGATCGAGCGTGTTGGGGAATGTGGTGCACCCCTGCAGGGAAGTTAATCTATTCGAATAGCCGTGATCTTCGGTAACAGGACGATTTGGAGTTGTACCTTGACCTTATGACAACTAGAACCGGATACTTAATAAAACACACCCTTCCAAGTGCCAGATACAACCGGTGGTCGCTCTCTCACAGGGCGACGAGGGGAGGATCATCGGTTAGGATTATGCTATACGATGCTACTTGGAGGTCTTCAGTCTACTCTCTTCTACATGCTGCAAGACGGAGGCTGCCAGAAGCGTAGTCTTCGAAAGGACTAGCTATCCCCCTCTTATTCCGGCTTTCTGCAGTCCAGTCCACATATAATAGCCTTATTCCAGTTGATACCAATGCATACGCATGTAGTGTAGCTCCTTGCTTGCGAGTACTTTGGATGAGTACTCACGGTTGCTTTCTCCTTCTTTTCCCTCTATCCCTTCTACCTGGTTGTCGCAACCAGATGTTGGAGCCCAGGAGCCAGACGCCACCGTCGACGATGACTCCTACTACACCGGAGGTGCCTACTACTACGTGATGCCCGCTGACGACGACCAGGAGTAGTTAGGAGGATCCCAGGCAGGAGGCCTGCGCCTCTTTCGATCTGTATCCCAGTTTGTGCTAGCCTTCTTAAGGCAAACTTGTTTAACTTATGTCTGTACTCAGATATTGTTGCTTCCGCTGACTCGTCTATGATCGAGCTCTTGTATTCGAGCCCTCGAGGCCCCTGGCTTGTAATATGATGCTTGTATGACTTATTTTATTTGTAGAGTTGTGTTGTGATATCTTCTCGTGAGTCCCTGATCTTGATCGTACACGTTTGCGTGTATGATTAGTGTACGATCAAACCGGGGGCGTCACATTTACTTACCGTACCATATACCTATTCCTTTTCGGAGTCTGAAACGTTCTGGAAAGTGTCCTTTATGTATTCCTCCGGGGTTACGGTTTCAATAATATTGGTTTCAACATTTATGGGATTACCTGAGATATAGTGTTTAATTCTTTGACCGTTTACCACCTTCGGATTTGTGCCTTCGAAGTTGTTGATTTTTATGGCACCGGAACGATAGACTTCCTCGATAACATAGGGGCCTTCCCATTTAGAGAGAAGTTTTCCTGCAAAAAATCTTAAACGAGAGTTGTATAGCAATACATAATCACCTACATTAAACTCACGCTTTTGTATCCTTTTGTCATGCCATCTTTTAACCTTTTCTTTAAACAACTTGGCATTTTCATAAGCTTGGGTTCTCCATTCATCAAGTGAGCTAATATCAAATAACCTCTTTTCACCGGCAAGTTTAAAATCATAGTTGAGCTCTTTAATAGCCCAATAAGCCTTATGTTCTAGTTCGAGAGGTAAGTGATATGCTTTTCCATAGACCATTTTATACGGAGACATACCCATAGGATTTTTATATGCAGTTCTATAGGCCCATAATGCATCATCAAGTTTCTTGGACCAATTCTTTCTAGATCTATTGACAGTCTTTTGCAAAATTAATTTGAGTTCTCTATTACTCAATTCTACTTGACCACTAGACTGTGGGTGATACGGAGATGCAATTCTATGATTGACGTCATATTTAGCAAGCATTTTACGGAAAGCACCATGAATAAAATGTGAACCACCATCAGTCATTAAATATCTAGGGACTCCAAACCTCGGAAAAATAACTTCTTTAAGCATTTTAATAGAAGTGTTATGATCAGCACTACTAGTTGGAATAGCTTCTACCCACTTAGTAATGTAATCAACAACAACTAAAATGTGTGTATATCCATTAGAGGCAGGAAAAGGTCCCATATAATCAAAGCCCCAAACATCAAATGGTTCAATAACAAGCGAATAATTCATAGGAATTTCTTGACGTCTACTAATATTACCAATTCTTTGACATTCATCACAAGATAGGACAAACTTATGGGCATCCTTGAAGAGAGTAGGCCAATAAAAACCGGATTGCAATATCTTATGTGCAGTTCTATCTCCCGTGTGGTGTCCTCCATAAGTTTCGGAGTGGCACTTGCATAGGATTTGTTCCTGTTCATGCTCAGGTACACAACGTCTAATAACACCATCTACTCCTTCTTTATAAAGATGTGGGTCATCCCAAAAGTAATATCTCAAATCATAGAAGAACTTTTTCTTTTGTTGGTACATAAAGCTAGGTGGTATAAATTTAGCAACTATGTAATTAGCATAATCGGCATACCAAGGAGCACTACGAGAAGTACTTATGACATTTAATTGTTCATCAGGAAAGCTATCATCAATAGGTAGTGGGTCATCAAGAACATTCTGTAACCTAGATAAGTTGTCTGCAACGGGGTTCTCAGCTCCTTTTCTATCAACAATATGCAAATCAATTTCTTGTAGCAAGAGAACCCATCTAATAAGTCTAGGTTTAGCATCTTTCTTCTCCATAAGATATTTAATAGCAGCATGATCAGTGTGGATAGTTACTTTAGAATCAACAATATAAGGTCTGAACTTATCACAAGCAAATACAACTGCTAAAAGTTCTTTTTCAGTAGTAGCATAATTTCTTTGAGCATTGTCTAGAGTCTTACTAGCATAATGGATAACATTTAATTTCTTATCAACTCTTTGCCCTAGAACAGCACCTACAGCATAATCGCTAGCATCACACATAATTTCAAAGCGTAAATGCCAATCAGGTGGCTGAACAATAGGTGCAGAGACTAATGCTTTCTTAAGTATTTCAAATGCTTCTACACAATCATCATCAAAGACAAATGGTATATATTTTTGTAATAAATTAGTCAGAGACCGAGAAATTTTTGAGAAGTCCTTAATGAACCTCCTATAAAATCCGGCGCGACCAAGGAAAATTCTTATACCTTTGATATCCTTGGGACATGGCATCTTTTCAATAGCATCAACCTTGGCTTTATCAACTTCAATACCTCTTTCAGAAACTTTATGCCCCAAGACAATACCTTCATTAACCATAAAGTGGCACTTTTCCCAATTCAAGACAAGATTAGTTTCTTCACATCTCTGCAAAACTCGATCAAGATTGCTCAAGCAATCATCACAAGAAGATCCATAGACGGAAAAGTCGTCCATGAAAACCTCACAAATCTTTTCACAAAAGTCAGAGAATATAGCCATCATGCATCTTTGAAAGGTAGCAGGTGCATTACATAAACCAAAAGGCATACGTCTATAAGCAAAGGTACCAAAAGGGCATGTAAAAGTAGTCTTTCATTGATCTTTAGCCGACACAGGTATTTGAGAGAAACCAGAATAACCATCTAGAAAGCAGTAATGTGTATGTTTGCATAATCTTTCTAGCATTTGATCGATAAAAGGTAAGGGGTAATGATCTTTCTTAGTAGCCTTATTTAATTTGCGGAAATCAATTACCATCCTATAACATGTAATAATTCTTTGTGGAACCAATTCATCTTTATCATTAGGAACAACAGTAATACCTCCCTTCTTAGGGACACAATGAACAGGACTTACCCACTGACTATCAGCAACGGGATAAATTATACATGCTTCCAGAAGCTTTAGTATTTCTTTTCTTACCACTTCTTTCATTTTAGGATTCAGACGTCGTTGAGGATCATGAACGGGTTTGGCATCTGCTTCCAAATTTATTTTATGTTGACACAGAGTTGGACTAATGCCCTTAAGATCATCAAGAGTATATCCAATAGCAGCACGGTGCTTCTTCGGAGTTTTCAATAATCTTTCTTCTTCATGCTCTGAAAGGTTAGCACTAATAATAATAGGATACATCTTCTTTTCATCAAGATAAGCATATTTTAGATTATCAGGCAACGGTTTAAGCTCAAACACGGGATCACCCTTAGGTGGAGGGGGATCCCCTAGGATTTCAACAGGCAAATTGTGTTTCGGCATAGGTTCCTGTTTAAAGAGTACTTCATCTATTTCCCTTCTTTCATTAATAAACATATCATTCTCATGGTCTAGCAGATATTGTTCTAAAGGATCACTAGGAGGTACGGCAATAGAAGCAAGACCAATAATTTCATCCTTACTAGATAATTCTTCTTCACGGTGTGGTTTACTAAATTTAGAGAGATTAAATTCATGAGTCATATCATCCAAGCCAATTGTAACAACATTCTTTTCGCAGTCTATCTTAGCATTAACAGTGTTCAAGAAGGGTCTACCAAATATAATGGGACAAAATCTATCTTGTGGGGAACCAAGAACAAGAAAATCAGCAGGATATTTAGTTTTCCCACACAAGACTTCAACATCTCTAACAATTCCCATTGTGGAAATAGTATCTCTATTAGCAAGTTTAATAGTAACATCAATTTCTTCTAACTCAACAGGTGCAATGTCATGCATAATTTCTTTGTATTAGTCAATAGGTATTGCACTAGCACTAGCACCCATATCACATAAGCCATGATAACAATGATCTCCTATTTTAACAAAAATAACAGGCATGCCTACCACAGGTCTAGGTTTATCTGTATCACTGGGTTTAGCAATTCTAGCAGTTTCATTACAGAAGTAAATAACATGCCCATCTATATTATCAGACAAGAGATCTTTAACAATAGAAATATTAGGTTCAACTTTAACTTGCTCAGGAGGTGTATATGTTTTAATATTGCTTTTATGAACCACAGTTGAAGCTTTAGCATGATCCTTTATCCTAACAGGGAAAGGTGGTTTCTCAACATAACAAGTAGGAACAATAGGATCATTATAAGTGACAGACTTTTCTTCAACTTTAATAGGTGCAGCTACTTTTACTTCTATGGGAGGATGATATTTAAACCACTTCTCCTTAGGGAGATCAACATAAGTAGCAAAAGATTCACAGAAAGAAGCTACTATCTCAGAATCAAGTCCATATTTAGTGCTAAACTTACGGAAATATCGGTATCCATAAAAGATTTAACACAACCAAACTTAGGTGTCATACCTGACTCCTTACCATTGTCAAGGTCCCAATCTTCAGAGTTCCGTTTAATTCTATCCAATAAATCCCATCTAAATCCAATAGTCTTCATCATAAAAGAGTCAGCACAAGAAGTATCGAGCATGGTGCGATTATTTTCAGAAATTCGAGCATAAATTTTTTGAAGAATTGTTTCTCTTGGAAGCTCATGATTGGGGCATGAATATAACATTGATTTAAGCCTCCCCCAAGCTTGAGCGATGCTTTCTCCTTCGCGAGGCCAAAACTTATATATATATATAATTGCGATCAGGATGAACAAGATGCATAGGGTAATACTTTTGATGAAATTCCAATTTCAATCTTCTATAATTCCATGATCTCGTATCATCACATAGCCTATACCATATCAGTGTGTCTCCCTTCAAAGATAAAGGGAAGACCTTCTTCTTAGCAACATCATCGGGTATACCTGCAAGCTTAAATAATCCACAAACTTCATCCACATATATTAGGTGTTCATCAGGATGCTTTGTTCCATCTCCTGTAAAAGGATTAGCTAGCAGTTTTTCTATCATACCCGAAGGATACTCATAAGGAATTTCATTTTCATACTCATTTTCAATAGGTTCAGTGGGTTGAGGAGCAACTCTTTGCTCTACTGGTCGGGGTGAAGATACCCCGAACAAGCCCCTCAGAGGATTACTTTCCATAGTAACAAGTGATAGTAAATTTCAGCACACTATATAAATTTTTCCTTACCAAATTCCACCTACCAAAGGCGCTTCACTCCCCGGCGACAGCGCCATAAAAGAGTCTTGATGACCCACAAGTATAGGGGATCTATCGTAGTCCTTTCTATAAGTAAGAGTGTCGAACCCAACAAGGAGCAGAAGGAAATGATAAGCGGTTTTCAGCAAGGTATTCTCTGCAAGTACTGAAATAAGTGGTAACAGATAGTTTTGTGATAAGATAATTTGTAACGAGCAACAAGTAACAAAAGTAAATAAAGTGCAGCAAGGTGGCCCAATCCTTTTTGTAGAAAAGGACAAGCCTGGACAAACTCTTATATAGAGAAAAGCGCTCCCGAGGACACATGGGAATATCGTCAAGCTAGTTTTCATCACGTTCATATGATTCGCGTTCGGTACTTTGTTAATTTGGTATGTGGGTGGACCGGTGCTTGGGTACTGCCCTTACTTGGACAAGCATCCCACTTATGATTAACCTCTATTGCAAGCATCCGCAACTACAACAAAAGTATTAAGGTAAACCTAACCATAGCATGAAACATATGGATCCAAATCAGCCCCTTATGAAGCAACACATAAACTAGGGTTTAAGCTTCTGTCACTCTAGCAACCCATCATCTACTTATTACTTCCCAATGCCTTCCTCTAGGCCCAAATAATGGTGAAGTGTCATGTAGTCGACATTCACATAACACCACTAGAGGCTAGGCAACATACATCTCATCGAAATATCGAACGAATACCAAATTCACATGACTACTAATAGCAAGACTTCTCCCTTGTCCTCAGGAACAAACGTAACTACTCACAAAGCATAAACATGTTCATAATCAGAGGGGTATTAATGTGCATATAGGATCTGAACATATGATCTTCCACCAATTAAACCAACTAGCATCAACTACAAGGAGTAATTAACACTACTAGTAACCTACTAGAACCAATGCCGGACTTGGAGACAAGAATTGGATACAAGAGATGAACTAGGGTTTTGAGAGGAGATGGTGCTGATGAAGATGTTGATGGAGATTTCCCTCTCCCAATGAGAGGAGCGTTGGTGATGACGATGGCGACGATTTCCCCCTACGGAACCAATCTAGGGCTCCGGCGGAGCTGTTCTGCCGGGGAAACTTCCCTCCCGGAGGGGGAAATCGTCGCCATCATCATCACCAATGCTCCTCTCATCGGGAGAGGGAAATCTCCATCAACATCTTCATTAGCACCATCTCCTCTCAAAACCCTAGTTCATCTCTTGTATCCAATTCTTGTCTCCAAGTCCGTGATTGGTGCTAGTAGGTTGCTAGTAGTGTTAATTACTCCTTGTAGTTGATGCTAGTTGGTTTAATTGGTGGAAGATCATATGTTCAGATCCTATATGCACATTAATACCCCTCTGATTATGAACATGTTTATGCTTTGTGAGTAGTTACTTTTGTTCCTGAGGACATGGGAGAAGTCTTGCTATTAGTAGTCATGTGAATTTGGTATTCGTTCGATATTTTGATGAGATGTATGTTGTCTCTCCTCTAGTGGTGTTATGTGAACGTCGACTACATGACACTTCACCATTATTTGGGCCTAGAGGAAGGCATTGGGAAGTAATAAGTAGATGATGGGTTGCTAGAGTGACAGAATCTTAAACCCTAGTTTATGCGTTGCTTCATAAGGGGCTGATTTGGATCCATATGTTTCATGCTATGGTTAGGTTTACCTTAATACTTTTGTTGTAGTTGCGGATGCTTGCAATAGAGGTTAATCATAAGTGGGATGCTTGTCCAAGTAAGGGCAGTACCCAAGCACCGGTCCACCCACATACCAAATTATCAAAGTACCGAACGCGAATCATATGAACGTGATGAAAACTAGCTTGACGATATTCCCATGTTTCCTCGGGAGCGCTTTTCTCTATATAAGAGTTTGTCCAGGCTTGTCCTTTGCTACAAAAAGGATTGGGCCACCTTGCTGCACTTTATTTACTTTTGTTACTTGTTGCTCGTTACAAACTATCCTATCACAAAACTATCTATTACCACTTATTTCAGTACTTGCAGAGAATACCTTGCTGGAAACCGCTTATCATTTCCTTCTTCTCCTCGTTGGGTTCGACACTCTTACTTATCGAAAGGACTACGATAGATCCCCTATACTTTTGGGTCATTACCCCTCCGGCGGAGCTCTAGAACAGACCCCAAGATGGGATCTCGTGGATACAGAAAGTTGCGGCGATGGAATTAGGGTTTTGGCTCCGTATCTGATCGTTTGGGGGTACGTAGGTATATATAGGAGGAAGGAGTACGTCGGTGGAGCAACAGGGGGCCCGCGAGGGTGGAGGGCGCGCCCCCCTACCTCGTGGCCTCCTCTTTTGTGTCTTGACGTAGGGTCCAAGTCTCCTGGGTCTTGTTCGTTAAGAAAATCACGTTCCCGATGGTTTCATTCCGTTTGGACTCCGTTTGATATTCATTTTCTTCGAAACCCTAAAACAGGCAAAAAACAGCAATTCTGGGCTGGGCCTCCAGTTAATAGGTTAGTCCCAAAAATAATATAAAAGTGGATAATAAAGCCCAATAATGTCTAAAACAGTAGATAATATAGCATGGAGCAATCAAAATTATAGCTACGTTGGAGACGTATCAGCGGGTCAGCCCCTGGTCGCGCCCCTACCCGCTTGGGGCCCGTATGGGTCCTCTTGTCTGTCTTCGGTACTTTCTAGACTCTTCTCGTGGAGAAAAAAATTGTATTATAAATACTCCAGTATTTTCTGGAAAACCAGAAACATGCAGGAAACAACAACTCACATTGGGCTATAAGTACTCCGGTATTTTTTGGAAAACCAAAGACATGCAGAAAACAGCAACTGACATTGGAAACTAAATTAATAGGTTAGTCCAAGAATTAATATAAATTGTATAAAAAATATTCAAAAGTGATAATATAGTAGCATGAAACAACAAAAATTTATAGATATGTTTGAGACGTATCATGGGCCAAGCTCGCGTCCAAGGACTCGGAGGAGGAAAAGCGCCCCAGTCCGTAGTGGTGGACGACGAGTTCCAGTAGCACCTCAAGATCATGTTGTGGAACTCGTTGGTCAACCGGGTTCGGCGTTGTCATCCTCTCCACACAACCGTTGTGTCCAGATCAGATGCCACGTGCCATCGTCCTCCATGTCCCGTTACCAAATGGCGCCCGCCTCCGGTGAAGCAAGCATGGGCTCTGTAACCATTGTAGGCGCACACCAGCTTAAAGTACTATCTCGGTGGCATAGGGTTGCGCGCGTGTGTCCTTCTTGTTCTGGGGAGGCTTGAATTGACTCATCAAAGCAGAGCGGCCAGCCGCGACTCTCGGCGATGTTCGCCAAGACATAGGTGTCGTCGGTCACGGCTCTCGACAATGTTTGCCAAGACATAGGTGTCGTCGGTCACGGCTCAACGATGTTTGCCAAGGCATAGGTGTCGCCGCCTAGGGTCCTCGTGGACCGAGCGCTCATGGAGACTTAGGCCCTCGATAGGTCCAAGATCATCAACGAGACAAACACCCGCCGCTAGCGTCGGATGAACGAGAGCTCATGCACGTCCAAACCGAGGAGAGGCAGTCAAGCATTTGTGCGGTGAATGTGACGCCATGGTCAGGGGTGAATGCCGCTATGGCTGGAGCGACTTCCTCCGTTGGTGCCGCAAATGACAACGATTCGGACGACGACAACGCTGCCAGTAGCCTCAGAGGCTATGCCTACAAGTTGGTTGTCCGCCTATGAGTGGGTTGTCCGCTACTTAGCTTATATTTAGTTTAGTTCAGGTTAATTTCAATTAATTTGAATGGAACTTGTTAAATTTCATCAACTTTGCATGTAATATATTGAACCAGTTTAAATTTTGTTTGTAATTCGCGTTTGACTATTTAAAATGGGAGAACATATAATGACATGATTGGATTGTCGGTGGGCATGTTCACGAACATTTGAGGGAGTTCACTTGATGAATGTCGTTGAAGGATTATTGAGGAACCCTCTCATGGGGAAGAAGGTTCACACCACAGTGGGTTATCACGGCATCTCCAAGGCGAACCCTCAAGCCGCCGAATACGTCCGGATTACGGATTATGTTGTTCGGACGCGGTTTGTCATCCAAAGCGGACTTGTATCGGTCCGCCGAGCGGTCTGGACGTATTTTTTTGGCAAACCCGAGACAAACGTGGGGGGATTTGCGGGAGTTCGGACAGCAGCCACGTAGGATTCAGACACCCCCGACCCAACCAGAGCCCTTCCTGGACCCAGTGCCTCCATCCTTCCCATTTTCTCTCATTCCTTATTTCTCTTATGCCTTCGCCGCCGCCCCATAACCCCGGCCACCACGCACACCCCTGCCGGAACTCCACATCTTCGTCACCTCCAACGTTCAAGCCGAGCTCCACCTCACTTCTCCTTCGTCGTCGTTCAACCCCTCTCCTCCAACCGCCCAACCAAGTACCATCTGCTACTACTATACTTATCATACCCGACAACTATTCGATGACTTGTTGGAGCTAAAAAAAGTCATCCCTTCTTCTTTCAAGCAACGGATTTCGATTTGGATTCATATACGAGCACTATGTCGAGCATGCTTTGAAAATGGAAGAATTGCCCGAAGGATTTACAAAGGCAATATCAGGGTCATGTTAAGGAGCCCACCATTGTTCTTGAAGTAGTTGCATCACATGATCTTTGGATTTGACACGCTTTCTTTGGCATGCCCGGCTCTCACAATGGCATCAATGTGTTGCAGCGAGCATCATTGTTTGCGAGGAAAAGCTCCTCCTTGCCACTATACTGTCAATGGACATGAGTACAACATGGCTACTATCTTGTTCACGGTATCTATTTTTCGTGGGCTACCTTTGTCAACACCATCTCTAATCCCAATTGGCTAAAAAAAGTCTCACTTTGCCCAAAGACAAGAAGCAGATGGGAAAGATGTCGAGAGGGCATTTGGAGTTCTTGCGGACCTGTTTTGTAGTTGTTTGTGGACCTGCTAAACAATGAGATCCGAAAACATTGTGGGAGGTGATGACATGTTGCGTGATCATGCACCATGATCGTCGAGGACGAGGGTGAGGATGCTGTTGCAACTATAAAATTTAAGAACATGAGTGATCATATCAAACTTTCAGACCAGAATCCGACAACATTTGAAGAGTCTATTCAAATGAATCAACAAATCCGACATCGAGCAACTCACGAGCAATTGAAGAAAGATCTAATTAAACATCTGTGGACGGTTAAATGGGACAACAATTTTGGAATGTAATATTTGAACTTTTTAAAATTTAAACTACAGCTGCATGCAACTATTTGAACGTCTCTACTCTATGTATGCGGCTATTTAAATGTGCAGACTTTAAAAAATACAAAAACACGGTTGTATGCGAGCAGTGTTGGATGGACGCCTTTCGCATCCGTGTCCGTGGACTAATTCCTCACTGTCCACGCACAGATGCGGGAGCAAATTTGCGGATCCGTGTTGGAGATGCCCTCACCATTGGGAGTGGCCTGAACTATTTTCTTCTTCTGTCTTGCTGGAGGTGTTTTCCGTGAATTTTTTGCCCCCCTACTGTACTGGTACTATGGCCCTTCTGACCTAACCTTGTTCACAAGAAAATAAAACTTGCCCAAGGAGGCAACCTGGCACGAGGCCCAAATGTGTATGCGGTTCTTCCCTGCCGAAACCACGTGACGTATGGAGAGTATATCGTGTACTCCCAAGTATTGAGTACTCCGACTGCACCCTGAACAGCAGAGCCGTTGGATGGACTATGTAGGCAGAGGATGGAATGGGGACGCCCTATCCTGTGAAATTTGCAGAAAGGACCCCATATGAGTACAGAATAATGGTAATGAAATACCTAGCTGGTGTGCTGCCCGTTTTGGAACAGAATGAGACGCAAGTCATGTTCGTGTAGCTGGCCATTTGACGCTGATGCTTTTTGCTCATCCGACACATAAATATTATAACAGCTCTGACCAGGTATTTTCAAGATCACATAAAATAAACACAAGACAAACATTCAGCAAGTTGGTTTAACAAGGCACAAGTAATTCAAGAAAATGAAGAATTAGCAAGTCCAAGAACCAAGATCTGAACTAGTAAAATCTGCACCAAAAATGCAAAGACGACAACATCATGTGTACTAACCACCTTTGTCAAATTAGAAGGCAACCATCAACAACCATCTCAACATTTCATAGTTCATAGTACGACAACGCTTCGTGAATAGTACTCATGACAGTACACATAAATCTACCATGAAGCACAAATTAGCAGGTACATATATATTGCACCAACAGACTCAACTAGCTGTACAATTTGACCTATATCCACTATCTTTCCACTTGAATAATGAAGACCAGGGCAGGATCAACCAAAGCAAGCATTGCATACATATAGAAGTTGAAGAAAATGAAGTAAAAACAACATCTTTGTTTCAGTAACTGGCAAACATGGCACTTCCCCGTTACAAGCAGAGGTTCTGGCCCTTCAGGTTGCTGCAGAAATAATTTCCAAATTCAGATGCAACAAGGTCATTTTTCTGGTCGATAATCTGACCCTAGCCAGGGCAGCAGCATCAAGAAATATTTGTTTTTCCCCTGGGCAGTGGGTGATCAGAAACCAGCTAGTAAATTTCTTTGCTACAACAGCGAACATGCATATACAAATTCACCACGTACCAAGGAACCTTAACTCCGTGGCTCACAACTGTGATTCAGAAGTAGACCAGACAAGGTGTGATAAAAAAATATGGCAATGTTGTAGCTTAGCACATACAGGTTATCAATGTCCTATGCTTTCAAAAGCTAGGCAACCTAGATATTAAGGATTGTCAAATCCTGAATCTAAAATGTGTTGATAATTTTGAATATAAAACTACCATCATACTTATTACTCCCTCCGTTCCTAAATACTTGTCTTTCTAGGCATTTCGACAAGTGACTACATACGGAGCAAAATGAGTGAATCTACACTCTAAAATATGTCTACATACATCCGTATGTAGTAGTCATTTGAAATGTCTAGAAAGACAAATATTTAGGAACGGAGGAAGTAGTTTGATGGAAATACTGAACAAACAGATAGGGAATTCTCACAAATTAGTGCAGCACATATTGCAAGTGTTAATGGATCTCAGTCTTGTGGTAACAAACACCTCATGTTCAGGTACTTGAACAGGTAGATAAAATTAATTTGTACTGATCTCAGGCCATAGGTTTGTTGATATTTTGCTACACCTAATTCCTCCGATATGTAGTCTAAGCAAAATATAACAATCTAGTGGTTATTTTTCCCACGCCAGCTGACAGAGATACACCACATGTTACTCAGATAGGAGTAGCTACATCTCACATAATTGGTGCAAAGGGGACGACGGACTAGAACCAAAATACACAATGAAAACACAAGGTTGTAACATTCAAAAGGATTCCTGAAGGCCTGAGATCTCTTCTCCGGCGTCGGCGGATGGCGGATCTGGCGCCCAGTGTGGGGAGGAGGTGGTGCCGAGGTGGAGAATGGTGGTGCGGGGAGGAGCGGGCTGTCCGCTGTATGTCGGACCACCGTACGCCAGTACCGTCGCGAGATTTATCTGCCGAGGTCGCCGCCGGAGCCGCCGGAGCTCTACCTGCTCGTGTTCGTTTTGTTCCAAACTGAGTTGAGCACAGGTTTGGAGAGACGCTGCACCTATTCGGTACTTCCATGGGGTGATTTTTGCAAGTTTCGAAGGAGGGGCATTCGTGTTCCATCCTGTCCCTGTATTCTGTATCTTACGGCTGGGCTGTGCATGGTGCATGTCCATGTCCATCCGTCTCGTCCGTCCCAAACGCAGCGTGGCGGCCAGGGCGCCGTCCACGCGTCCGTCCCAAAATTGCCACCGTGCCTGAAGCCTGCAAAAATGTTGGGTTCGGCATTGCCGCGGGCGCACGCTTGTTTTTTTTTCATCTATACCAATATAAAAAGACTCAAATAGGCAGATCCAATTAATCTCAACCATCAAATCATATCAATCCAACGACCTAGATTGCTTCAATGTCGAGCGCTCAACACGTTTAGCATGCAGTTAATTTCATGCCAAATATAATGCTAATCACATAATAACACATAAATAATATTTTATTTAATATCCGCATGCATTTAATATACTTTTAAATTAACGTGCATTATACGTACACATTGACTAGTCCCGAAAGTGGCAGTAGACGGGAGCGCGTGTCATCGCCGAACTCCGCCCCTCGCTCTCCACCTCCCCGCGTAGCGTGCGTGCCTCGGTGTCGATTGGTGTGACACATGCCGAAGTTTATTTGATGCTCTCGTGAGGTGTTGTTGGCTTTCAGAAGATGCCAATTTCTTCATTTCCTACTCGAGCAAGCCTTGTCCATTGTCTTGACCTTAAGCCTGATTGATGATGCCGTGAGTGTGAGTATGACTTGTTTGTGTGCGTATAAGGTCATCATCGAGATGTATCGTGGTTTGGAGATAGAGCCCGTGTCGTGACTTGTACAGATAACGGCCGCCGAATACAAAACAAAGTGGCCCATGTTCTCATATTTCTAAACGGTTTTCTTCTTGTTTGTCTGTATTGCTGACTTCACATCCTACCCCGCCTTCGGCGTTTGTCAGTTGTCATCTCGAGTCCTCCTTGGGCCCTGTACGTCTGGGCTGCGGCGATAAGAGAAGCGATTGTAGGCTAGGTGTGTGTGGTGGTAAAACCGTTGTGTTGAGGAAGCGGATGTGACGAAGGGCAAGCTGTTTGGCACCATGGTTGTGGTTGCGGTCGTGTGCTATTAAAAAGTTTGAAATGCCCCTGAAATATGGACGCGGAGTTTCTGCACCTCCTCTCAAAAAAAAATCAAACCAAATGCTAGAAAAATTCAAAAATTCTAATTTTTTTGAGTGGTAGATAATTTGATGCGTGAGATCCGCTTCAAATTTCAACCCATTTGAACATCCGAGCATCTCTCGGCAAAAAGACAAAATCGGGGTATGTAAAAATGTTTACTGTTCACGCACTGTTCTGACCCGATTTGTCTTTTGTTGCCGAGAGCTGCTCAGATGTCCAAATGAGTTGAAATTTTGAGCGGACCTCACGCATCAAATTATCTACCACCCCCAAAAAATTGGATTTTTTTTGAATTTTTCTAGTACTTATTTTGATTTTTTTTCTGAGCCGAAGCAGATGAGCCTGGGCACCGAGTTGGATTTGCACTGAAATATTAATATCATTGTGTTTTGTTATTTCTAACTTAAGCATCTTTGGTTGATGCTAGTCGGACTGATAATGATGGTCTGGCATATATCGATGTAAACTTATGATCCTTAGTGCGGCGGCTAGGGCCGAGACTCTCCATCTCGACAACCCTAGATGGAGGCTGGGACTCCCCCTCCTCCTTATACTTGTCTGTGTGGGTGCAGCAGCTGCCGACGAACATATCCTTCTCTAGAGGGGCGCAACACAGTCTGGTGGTCGCAAGTGACAGCTCAAGTCGCATGCAGTGAAGACAACTAAAAATGTGAGGTATTGTGTGTGTATGGTGAGTGCATATAAGGTCATCATCGAGCTGCAATGATACACCCTTGAGGAAATGACATAGTTGGTTTCGAAATGGAAAAATCCACTTTGTCTAGATTATCGTGATCGTATCATTTCACGAAGCGGTTGTAAAAACTGTGGGAGGTAGTGCTTCACAATTGGTCTATAATCGTCCTTGATGCTCCGACTACAATGACATATCCATAGGGCGAGGAGTCCTTCCAAACAATGTCATTAGAGAGGAGTCATAGATCACATAAGTAGGAAAATCATTAACCAAATTCTACTTTACCTAGGATAATATTTTGCCTCCACCAACTTTTGTTGCGCACTTCGGTCTTATTTTTACTAGGTCGGGCGTCCATGTTGCTGGTGTGTAGTGGAGGAGTGGTGTTTCTTTCATTGCAAATCTTCCAAGTGACAAGCCTGTCGAGCGATGACATGACTTTTCCATTGTCATGTCATGTTGTTGGTTGTTTTGATCTAATATTCTTGACCACAAGTTCCGCCATCCAATCGACACTGTCAAGGTCATTGAACTTAAACCATTATTTTATAATTTCCCAAAGGATAAATATATGTATGCAACAAAGCATAATGTGCGCAGTTGTTTCTTGCAATAAAGGGTGAATGACTACTTTTGGGGCGCCCTAGTGGTTAAACGTCAAATACTATCTTGGATGGTCAAGGTAATTTTCGTTTAGAGAAGTTTAACATAAAAGTTAGAGTTGCCCTCATAAACTAGGTTGTATAGGTCGACGTTTCCAAGTATTGCCATGGACCGGGGAAATTGCAATGAATGGTGTCCATTATATAATTGTGCAACCGAACATGCCTTAGTTATGTCCACAAAGTTTTAAAAAACACCGAAGTGACAAAAAAACAAATGTCCCGAGTTCAACTTAATACAACTGATCCCAACATTCTTGTACATAGCCTCTTTGACATTGCATCTCTTCTCTTTAATGGGTCGAAGACCATGCATCAAAGATGACACCCTCACCATTTTCAACAACTGCAAATATCCACTCATGGAAGAGCTATGTGCCCACCTCGGGGCAAGGGGCGCCCAAACCCACGTATGTTTGTGGGGGTCCATCAACTCAAAGCGTGACCAACAACCATAAGGCTCTCATAAACTTTTCTAAGCTGAGTACTCCGATTCCACCGAGGTTCGTAGCCGAACACACACACTTCCCATCTCGCTTTACACCCCTCTCGATCCGATATCCACCCTATCTGCAGGATAACTCGCATTTTATTGTTAATGCTTTTGTGATGTCTAGTGGGGACAACAGGAGGAGTGAGATGTTACATCATACACTGAATGAGAAGTAATGGTTAATTTGACTAGAACCATCTGTCTAGCCAATGTATCTGTTTTTCCTTGCCAAGTAATACACTTAGTGACGATCTTGTCTTCAAGATGTTAAAAATCAATAGGGCGAGCAGTCCTTCCAAACAATGTCATTAGAGAGGAGTCATATATCACATAAGTAGAATAATCATTAACCAAAATATACTTTACCTAAGATAATATTTTGCCTCCACCAACTTTTGTTGTGCACTTTGGCCTCATTTTTACTAGGTCGGGCGTCCATGTTGCTGGTGTGTAGTGGAGGAATGGTGTTTCTTTCATTGCAAATCTTCCGAGTGACAAGCCTGTCGAGCGATGATATGACTTTTCCATTGTCATGTCATGTTGTTGGTTGCTTTGATCTAATATTCTTGACCACACGTTCCGCCATCCAATCAACACTGTCAAGGTCATTGAACTTAAACCATTATTTTATAATTTCCCAAAGGATAAATGTATGTATGCAACAAAGCATAATGTGCGCGGTTGTTTCTTGCAATAAAGGGTGAACGACTAAACTGGGGTGCCCTAGTGGTTAAACGTCAAATACTGTTTTGGATGGTCAAGCTAATTTTCATTTAGAGACGTTTGACATAAAAGTTAGAGTAGCCCTCATAAACTAGGTTGTATAGGTCGACGCTTCCATGTATTGCCATGAGCCGGGGAAATTGCAATGAATGGTGTCCATTATATAATTGTGCAACCGAACATTCCTTAGTTATGTCCACAAAGTTAAAAAAAACACCAAAGTGACAAAAAAACCAAAAGTCCGGAGTTCAACTTAATACAACTGACCCCAACATTCTTGCACATAACCTCTTTGACATTACACCTCTTCTCTTTAATGGGTCGAAGACCATGCATCAAAGATGACGCCCTCACCATTTTCAACAACTGCAAATATCCACTCATGAAAGAGCTATGTGCCCACCTCGGGGCAAGGGTCGCCCTAACCCACGTAGGTTTTGTGGGGGTCCATCCACTCAAAGCGTGACCAACAACCATAAGGCTCTCATAGACTTTTCTAAGTTGAGCACTCCGATTCCACCGAGGTTCGTAGCCGAACACACACACACACACAGACACTTCCCATCTCGCTTTACACCCCTCTCGATCCGATATTCCACCGAGGTTCGTAGCCGAACACACACACACACACACACTTCCCATCTCGCTTTACACCCCTCTCGATCCGATATCTGTCCTATCTGCAGGACAACTCGCCTTTTATTGTCAATGCTTTTGTGATGTCTAGTGGGGACAACAAGAGGAGTGAGATGTTACTTCATACACTGAATGAGAGGCAACGGTCAATTTGACTAGAACCATCTGTCTAGCCGCTGTATATATTTTTCCTTGCCAAGTAATACACTTAGTGATGATCTTGTCTTCAAGATATTAAAAATCAACTCTCTTGAGTTGTCTGGTCAAAATTGGTATGCGTAATATCTCACTAGGAAGACAATGCACACCAAAAAGCACCAAAGGATGTCAACTAAATGAATTTCGTCGGACCTAATGCCAATAACATACAAAATCCATTGGACAATACTAGTAAATTATTTGATGGTTGCTCGACAAACCATCATAACTGTAATGGGTAAATATTCATGCTGCCTTTAGCGAGGGGTATGCCCACACTGTTGACCACAATCCTCATCGATGAGCATTGGCAATTGGCGCATGCTTTCCCTAAGTTTGGAAATGTGACAATGCTTGATAATATTGTTCAGTTGTTGAACATGTTTTTTCTTACATGCCTACTCGTATCTTGTAATCTTGATGATACCTTGTTGAGTTAGTTAAATGTCTTTGCTTCTATTTTACTTTGTATTGTGATGTTTCGGAACCTAAATGTCACATTTGACCTTCTAAATCCAAAGATGTACTTTGAAACTCAAGGTGCCAATCATTGGTATATGGATGTCATCACCTTCAAAATCTGAACACAAAATGAATTTTCGTTGCCAAAGGAAAAAAGAACTCAATTTGAAGTCAGTTAATTTTCATGGTGCATTACATCTATTTTAACGGTTTACAAATTTATGATAGTACATGTTGTTTGTAGGGTTGGACTGTGGAAATCGAGTTTCTACTTTGAAACTCAAGGTGCGAATCACTGCCACATGAATGTCATCCTCTTAAACATCTGAACACAAAATGAAAATACTCATCATCAAAGAAAAAAAAGAACTCAATCTAAAACCAGATAATTTCCATGGTACATTAAATCTTTTTTGAGGGCACATTAAATCTTTTTAAGGGTTTTCATGAATCGTGACAATCCGTTGTTGGTAGGGTTGGGCGGCGCACCGTGTGGCAGCCCCCGAACGAACGGTCGAAATCAACCTCCCTCGACCACAATCCGACCCGGATCCAGCATCCAGCCGCGGAATGGGACGGGACCCACGCGGCGTTTAGAAAAATCCGGAGGCGTGGTCGCGTCGGGAACCCGCTCCTCGCTTCTCCTCTCGGGGCTCCGCTTCGCCTTCTCCGCAGCGCAGCCACTTCGGGATCGGGAAGCGGGAGGGGAAGGGAGAGGCAGGCGAGTCGCCGTAGGCCGTACCCGGCCGCAGCTCCCCTCTCTCCGCCCCCGCCTACCCCTGCCACCCGTCCCTGCCCCCGCCGCGCACGATGAGCTCCGCCCCCGCCCCGCCGCCGCCGCCGCCGCAGCCCTCGCCCCCCGCCGACGAGGGGCGGCCGAGGGAGGCCACGGAGGTGGACGACCGGGTGGCCTCCCACGTCGACCCGTTCCTCGTGGAGGCGCTCGACAACCCCCGCCACCGCCTCATGAGTACGTGCATCGCAACCTTATCTCTTCCCGCAATTCCCTATCTCTGTCGTCGTCGTCATCGCGCCGCTAGGGTTCCGCCGCCCTGCCTTTAATTCGCAAGAGGATGTGTCGTTCGCGTCGGGCTCGTGTGGATATGCGGTGCGATTTAGGATTGGATTCGCGCTTGGCTTCTAGGGCTTCGTTTCTTGGCGTATTGCATAGCCCCTGGCGTCGAATTGGGGGCTCGATTCTTCTCATGCTTCAGGTAGCTCGGATATAGAGGATGTAGTTGTTGTTCTGTAATTCGGGCGAAATTTAATCGAATTCCGCCAGTATGCCAATCTCCTAGGCTAGAACACTGGTGGCTTGCGCTTCCTTGTTGCTACCTGCTACAATGCTGATTGTGCTGATTTTGTACTCTCCATTAGCTTAGTGAACAATACTCCTGCAGGCAGTAGTTTGCTCTGGTTGATATTGGTCAAGTATATGTGACTGTTGCTGATAATAATGAGCAGATGCTTGCTTATGTGATCCTAAATTTCTCTAGAGATGTCCCGTGCCTGCTACTCTAATTGTTATTTATCCTTGGACATACTGCGTTTCCACTTTTCTCTACCTAAATGGCAATTAGAGTTGCATTAGATATTTTATTCTCAATTCCACAAGTGGCTGTTATTTCGGTAGTTAATAGACTCATGGTTTGGACCAGTATTCCTGTGTCTTGATAAACCAGCTGTATCCTGTTAGGTGTACAGACAGTGATGAGATAGCCATTATTGCACAAGTCGCTGCTGTAATTAGGAAAGGGCTTCATGGAGGGAGGATGGTGATTAGTGATCCTAATCTGAAATTCTCAACATCTCAATGAGGTCACGGGGATGAGCTTCTTTCACTTGCAGGCTGCGGCTGACCTCTCCTTCAACTGCTGCTGTTTCACAACTATACGTGCCTCATTTCCTTTCTTTTCAGTTTATGTGGGTGATAGATTAGACCAAAACCTAGAATATGCAATTTAGGGCCAACTTTGTGCCTACCACCTTCTGCCTTTTATTTCCAGTTTCCACTTCCTGTCCGAACTCGTCCTTAGCTGTGTGGGGTGCGCACCTTGGTCCCTCTGAGCTTTAGCAGAAATCTGCAGTCCTGGATGGAGTGCTCTCTTGGATGCCTCACCTATGGCTCTGCACACGCACAGCTTGGGGTGTCTAAGTTTGCATTTCTGTCAACGCTTTATACATTAACATCAAACAAAAATTTCTGTCAGTGCTATAGTATCATATCTCTGTGCAACAGGTATAGAAATCTACCTGAATTTGAGTATGTGACTCGTTTTAAGTTCTTCTTCCAATTCGTTCAGCTCTCTTGCATTTTATAGTGGTATTTGCAAGAATGAAATGGATTAACTTACTGCATGAATAACATGATAAATATCTTAACATAGGTGCTGTAACCAGTGTAAACAATTAATTTACAGCTAAACTGTAATAGACTGTATTGAAGCTACTTGATTTTGGTTTATGCAGTCAATTTGCAGCTTGTAAGATTATTGCTGGTCATTACAATTTCTATCCTCTTTATTATGTATTTACTTCTACCAGTTAAACTGTACTGTATTTTTATGTGTTCAGTTATTCTGGCTTTTTGTATGTATATCTATGTCATTGTCTAACTCTTCTTTAATCTCCCATTACCGTATAATCATTTTTGTTCTCCTCTACAACAGTTTTGCGGATGGAATTGGATATACAGAAATTTATGCAGAATCATCACCTGCATGAATTTGAATTCCAGCATTTTCCAACTTCTTACCTCCGCTGTGCTGCTCATCGTGTTGCACAACATTATGGTTTAGAGACTACAGTAGCAGATAGCTTAGTTGATGGTTCTAATAGCAGGATAGTTGCGAGAAAAACACCTGAAAGCAAATATCCAGCTATTGCTTTATCAGAAGTTCCCGTTAAACAAGCAAGAAATGATATTGAGGCAGCAGAAAAGCTTAAGTTTGTCATTTGTCAAAGGCCCAAAGCTTCCCAAAATGGTGCATATGGTGCTGGAACCAACAATGGTGCGGCTAAAACTGTTGAAGAGAGGATAGATGATTACAATAAGGCACGGGCACGCATTTTCAATGGTTCCATCCCTGCAGATGTCGTAGGCCCAAGTGATTTTGGAGCTTTATCGGTTGCCAGAAACGAACCGGTGAATATTGAGCCTTCTGTTGATGAGAACAAGGGCTGCACGTTCAATAGCCGTTCCAGGGTTGCTGTTTTTAAGGACACTGAAAAAGATCGTAGTGATCCTGACTACGATCGTAACTACAAAAGGTTAGCATGTGACCCTATTAAATTTTGCTGCCACCATGGGGTCTTAATGTTGAGATTACAAACCATCAATGTGTTGATGTGTTCACCTCTGCAGGTATGTTAGGCCCCCCGTGCCTGACTATGGCGTGAGCCCAGGCGCCTTCAATTTTGCCGTGCCTCAGTTTGTGCAGTATGGTGTTGGTTATATGCAGTCTCCTAGCATGCCGAGGAACCAACCTTCTGTGTACTTTGGTCAACCTGATTTATCGATGGGATCTTCTGGAACTGCTGTTTACCCACAGTGGCCTACCCCAGCAATGATGTACCCCCATTGCTATGACAATCTTGGCCATGTGATTTCTCAGGTAAGCCTGTTATATGATTCTGCTGAGCTTGCATATCATTTGTTTCAGTATTTAAGGATAATATCAAGGTTAGGTTGTCTAAGTGCGTGTTCTAATCATGCAAGGTAGCCATTTTGTTATGGGTTCTAAAAAGTAGTAAACCAACATATCACATGCTTTTAGCCCTTTACATAACTTGGCTTAATCTGGCTGGTAGCACTTTGTTATGCTCATTGCTTCCAAGCAGGGTGGGAATGTTATATAACAGCGAGTTCTTCCTCGTCATGCCCAAGATAGTACTGGTAGTGGCCGTAGTAGTTATGAGTTATGACCCCGTCGCAAACAAGGGGTAGCTAAGCTTTTCCCCTGAAGCTTGAAAGGTTCTTGAGCAATCTGTTAATAAATAAGAATGTTGTTTGGTGGTATCTTGTTTGCTGCTGAATCCAACCTTTCTCTCTTTTGTTCCCTCACAATAACAATGCTCAATTCTATACAATGTTTGATTCAATTATCAAGTTTAATTTCGTTATATTGCTTGCCACAACAGTTGCTCACGTGATGGTCCTTTGGTTGTTTAGCTATTTGAAGTCGAAACATATCCTCCAAACAGCAATTATGGTCTCAATTATTATGTGAAATGTTTGTTAATTGTAACAAACTCCAACTTTATTTTCATGTCATCGTTCTGAAGGACCGGTTCTTAATGTTGCAGGTTCCGGTGTACCAGTCCTTCAACCATGGTTAGGAGATGCTACTTCATGGGATGTTGGAACAAAATTATTTAAAACCTGCTATGTCGTGTTGTCTTGTTAAGTGCGTCTATTTTGGAGTCAGTTTTTCCCATCATCGAACTTCTGGATAGTGTCAGCTAGGTGTATAAGAATTCTTATTATTGTTATTGTGCACTAATCTACAAACAGGGGCGCTTGTCTTTTGCTCGTTTACTTCTGTATTTGGTTAAGCACTCGTTTACTCTATTTGATATTCCTGTACATCACTCCCTGCCTCGTACTGGTCTCTGAGGGCGCGTACAACAATCCACCGTGAGTAGACCGGTATCTTAGCATTCGGGGTGCCACAATGTACATACAAAATCGGTAAATTTAAACTACAAACAGTATAATTTTGTCGAAACACGATCATAATTTCCACTGGAGCATCAAGTAATCAAGTTACTAGGATTTGTGATTAGCTCGAGAGAGAAAGAAGAAAGAGTAGTCTGCTGGTAATCTGGTTGGTCCAAAGAACGATAGTCAGCTTCTTAAGTCTGTTCTTTTATTAGTACCTCAGCGGTCGGTTGTTAACTGACTTGTTGTAGGTTCGAGTCCTACACATGACAACAAACTGCTGTAATATGCTGCCTGCTCTTCAAAACCAAACTTAGCTTGGAGAAGGACACAATTACAATTGTCCAAAAGCAAATTTACAACATCTACGACCGGTTGCCTCAAACCAGTCTCAAGCGCTCGGGCCGACTAGCACCCCTCATATCCGGCACCATTCTAGGATGGATATGAGGCGGCCCGGGATGCGTCGCGTCCGCCACGTCGGACTAATGTTCGGATCTCATACGAAATCGCTCGGAAACCCAACGACCCAACAATCCGATGAGCGTTCGGGCTATTTAAGTCGGACATCGACCCCCAGCACTAGCCACATCCACTTCTCTCGCTCTCCGCGCCGCCAACTTGATCCGCTCTCTGCTCGATCTTTGCTACAACCATGGCCCGACAGAGGGTGACCACCTACGCTATGCTGGCGTCGGAGAGGCGCCTCCAGCTGCTCGAGGAGATTCGGGCTTGGCTCGAAGCTCGGATCGTAGTCGGCCTGCCTCGGGACTCGTCGGAGCCGAAGGAGGAGCAACAACAATCGTAGGCGGGGCAGTCCCCCCAAACCATGGAGGGGCGGATCCGGAGGAGGAGCAGCGATAGTCGGAGCCAGAGTAGTACCCCCAACCCATGGAGGGGCGGATCCGGAGGAGGAGGACGCGGTGGGGCCGGAGCCACCTACGGGTTTTGCCATTGAGGAGACCATGACAAAGTCTAAGGTCACCCAAGCGGAGGAGGCGGCGGAACGCCATCCTGGAGTCCATCCAACAGAAGCCTCGGTGGAGGTCAACCGGCGCTTCCAGCGCTTCCTTAGGCAGCAGAGGGTGGAGATTGACGAAATCTTCGCCTCTAGTGAGTCCCACGATGAGCAGAGGGTGGAGATTTACTTCACATCTCACTGAATGTATCGACGTGCACACAACCATATCAAACCTCATATCAATCCTAGGTTGGCAAGAGTACATGCACCTCCACTAACCATAGAAACAATGCATGATTTGTTATGACATTTGTTCTAAGAATACGACACAATTGATCACATAATAACTTACCAGATACGAATGAACTAATCAGGAAGAACCCATCCATTGGCAAAGCTGGGGGGGGGGCACTGCCCCCAACCTTTGACCAAATGGTGAAAGAAAAAATGAGGAGGGCTCAGGTTTTCTTTATAAACATACCAGAAAAAGCATTTTAACCACGCCTGGCGTTTCAGTTTATGGCAAGGATGAAAACCAGGTAGTAGCAAGGGAGTTGTATTAATCCCCCCACCAAGTAGCTGTATAATACGTCCAGTGGCTCAGTTAGTGGCTTATTTCCAATTTAAAAAAGGAGCATCCCATTGTTCAAATTGAACTGAATTTCAAGTCAAATTTAGGACTTCCCTAAAGAAGGACCAAATGTAGGAGCTTACCACAAAGGCGCTTTGTGAGAAAACAAGTCAAGGAGCGGGTAAACTACCTGCCAAAATGCACCTCATCGAGTGAGTGACATAATTCTTTGAAAACATCTAAACAATGGACCTTGCTAGGAAGCAAGTGCTTGCCCTTTAGGTGTATCTAGCGGCCTCCTATTTTAGGTATGTGACACCCTTTGCTATTCGGTTGGATAATGAAGGTATTACTACCATTTCCTCAAGGTCGCGATAGCGGAGCAGTACCCCCAGGCCATGGAGGGGAGGATCCAGAGGGGGAGCAGTGGCAGTCGGAGGCGGAGTAGTACCCCCAGCCCATGGAGGGGCGGATCTAGAGGAGGAGGACACGGTGGAGCCGGAGTGGGAGGCGGAGCCGGCTGCGGGCTTTGCCATTGAGGACACCATGAAAAAGTTCGAGGTCACCCAAGCGAAGAAGGCGGTGGAGCAGACCGCCATCCTGGAGTCCATCCAGCAGAGGCCTCGGTGGAGGTCAACCGGCGCTTCCCTCCGACTGCAGAGGGTGGAGATCGATGAAATCTTCACCTCTAGTGAGTCCCACGACGAGCCGAAGTTGCCGCAGGCGGCCATCTACCCGAAGCCCGACACGGAGGTCATGGACATCTCGATGATGAGTAGCGTAGGGTAGGTAGGATATATACGTAGTACGTTGGTTTATATTTTGCATGGTTTGTATGGATTTGAGATATAGACTATGGGGTATTTGGATGGAGCAGATGAACTTTGAGATGTGACCGACAACTTTTTGGAAACGCCCCCAACCTATGACCAAATGGTGAAGGAAAAAATGAGGAGGGTACTGCTCCAACCTTTGACCAAATGGCGAAGGAAAAAATGAGGAGGGCTCAGGTTTAAAAAAAATCACACAATAGATATTCTTTATAAACATACCAGGAAAACATTTTAAGCACGCCTGGTGTTTTAGTTTTATGGCAAGGACAATAACCACGTAGAAAAAACAGGTAGTAGCAAGGGAGTTGTATTATACCTGCCAGCAAATGCCTGCAAAATATGTCCAGTGGCTCATTTCGAATTGAAAACAGGAATATCCCATTGTTCAAACATAACTGAATTTCAACTCAAATTTAGGACTTCCCTAAAAAAGGACCAAATGTAGGAGCTTACCACAAAGGCGCTTTGTGAGAAAACAAGTCAAGGAGCGGGTACAACTACCTACCAAAATTCACCTCATCGACTCAGTGACATGATTCTTTGAAAGTACCTAACAATGGACCTTGCTAGGAAGCAAGTGCTTTCCCTTTAGGTGTATCCAGTGGCCTCCTATTTTAGGTATGTGACACCCTTTGCGATTTGGTTGGATAGCGAAGGTATTACTACCATTTCCTCAAGGTCGCGATATCGGAGCAGTACCCCCAAGCCATGGAGGGGCGGATCCGAAGGGGGGGGTAGTGGCAGTCGGAGGCGGAGTAGTACCCCCAGCCCATGGAGGGGCAGATATGGAGGAGGAGGACGCGGTGGAGCCAGAGTGGGAGGCGGAGCTGGCTGCGGGCTTTGCCATTGAGGACACCATGACAGAGTTCGAGGTCGCCCAAGCGGAGGAGGCGGCGGAGCAGACCGCCATCCTGGAGTCCATCCAGCAGAGGCCTCGATGGAGGTCAACCGGTGCTTCCTCCGGCAGTAGAGGGTGGAGATAGATGAAATCTTCACCTCTAGTGAGTCCCACAATGAGCCGAAGTTGCCGCAGGCGGCCATCTACCCGAAACCCAACATGGAGGTCATGGACATCTCGATGATGAGTAGCGTAGGGTAGATAAGATATATACGTAGTATGTTGGTATTTATTTTGCATGATTTGTAAGAATTTGATTATAGACTATAAGGTATTTGGATGGAGCAGGCAAACTTTGAGATGTGACCGACAACTGTTCGTAAATGCCCCCAGCCTATGAACAAATGGTGAAGGAAAAAAATGAGGAGGGCACTGGCCCCAACCTTTGACCAAATGGTGAAGGAAAAAATGAGGAGGGCTCAGGTAAAAAGAATATCACACAATAGATATTCTTTATAAACGTACTGGGAAAACATTTAAACCACGCCTGGCGTTTCAGTTTTATGGCAAGGACAAAAACCAGGTAGTAGCAAGGGAGTTGTATTAAATCTGCCAGCAAATGCCTGCAAAATATGTTCAGTGGCCCATTTCCAATTGAAAAAAAGGAACATCCCATTGTTCAAACAGAACTGAATTTCAACTCAAAATTAGGACTTTCCTAAAAAAGGACCAAATGTAGGAGCTTACCACAAAGGCGCTTTGTGAGAAAACAAGTCAAGGAGCGGATACAACTACCTGCCAAAATTCACCTCATCGAGTCAGTGACATAATTCTTTGAAAATATCTAAACAATGGACCTTGCTAGGAAGCAAGTGCTTGCCCTTTAGGTGTATCCAGCAGCATCCTATTTTAGGTATGTGAGGCCCTTTGTGATTCGGTTGGATAATGAAGGTATTACTACCATTTCCTCAAGATCGCGATAGTGGAGCAGTACCCCCAGACCATGATGGGGTGGAACCAGAGGAGGAGCAGCGGCAGGCGGAGGCGGGGTAGTATCCCTAGCCCATGGTGGGGCGAATCTGGAGGAGGACACAGTGGAGCCGGAGTGGGAGGCGGAGCTGGCTGTGGGCTTTGCCATTAAGGATACCATGACAGAGTTCGAGGTCGCCCAAGTCGAGGAGGCGGCGGAGTGGACTATCACCTTGGAGTCCATCCACCAGAGGCCTCTATTTAGGTCAACCAGTGCTTCCTCCAGTAGCAGAGGGTGGAGATCGACGAAATCTTCACCTCTAGCGAGTCCCACGACGAGCCGAAGTTGCCACATGCGGCCATCTACCCAAAGCCCGACACGGAGGCCGTGGACATCTCGATGATGAGTAGCGGGTAGATAGGATATATACGTAGTACGTAGGTTTTTATTTTGCATGGTTTGTATGGATTTGAGATATATGTTGGGTAACACAGTAATTTCAAAAAAAAACCTACGCACACGCAAGATGTATCATGGTGATGCATAGAAACGAGAAGGGAAGAGTGTTGTCCACGTACCCTCGTAGACTGTATGCAGAAGCGTTATGACAACGCGGTTGATGTAGTCGTACGTCTTCATGATCCGACTGATCCTAGTACCGAAAGTACGGCACCTCCGCGATCTGCACACTTTCGGCTCGGTGACGTCCCATGAACTCTCAATCCAACTGAGTGTCGAGGGAGAGCTTCGTCAGCACGACGGCGTGATGACGGTGACGATGAAGCTACCGACGCAGGGCTTCGCCTAAGCACTACGACGATATGATCGAGGTGGATTATGGTGGAGGGGGGCACCGCACACGGCTAAGGGATCAATGATTAACTTGTGTGTCCATGGGGTGCCCCCTCCCCCATATATAAAGGAGTGGAGGAGGGGAGGGGCCGGCCCTCTCTATGGCGCGCCCTAGGGGAGTCCTACTCCTACCGGGAGTAGGATTCCCCCCTTCCCTAGTTGGAGTAGGAGAGGAAGGGAAGGAGGAGTAGGAGAGAAGGAAAGGGGGGCCGCCCCCCAAACCTATTCCAATTCGGCCTCCTGCTCAAGGGGGGCGCACCAGCCCCTTGTGGGCTGGTGTGCTTCTTTCTTATGGCCCATAAGCCCCATAACTTCTCCTGGGGGGTTCCGGTAACCTCCCGGTACTCCGGAAAAATGCCCGAACCACTCGGAACCATTCCGATGTCCAAACATAGGCTTCCAATATATTGTTCTTTATGTGTCGACCATTTAGAGACTCCTCGTCATGCCCGTGATCACATCCGGGACTCCAAACAACCTTTGGTTCATCAAAACACATAAACTCATAATACCGATCGTCACCAAACTTTAAGCGTGCGGACCCTACGGGTTCGAGAACTATGTAGACATGACCGAGACTCACTTCCGGTCAATAACCAATAGAGGAACCTGGATGCTCATATTGGTTCCTACATATTCTACGAAGATCTTTATCGGTCAAACCGCATAACAACATGCGCTGTTCCCTTTGTCATCGGTATGTTACTTGCCTGAGATACGATCGTCGGTATCTGTGACGCCCCGTGACCGATGTGCCAGGTGTCCTCCAGTTATTCGCCGTCGTTGCCATGTCATGTGCTTGTGTGTTGCATCTTGTCATGTCATCATGTGCATTGCATCGTCATGTTTTCGAAACTTGCATTCGTCCCGGTCTCCTCATTCCGTCCGTTGTCCGTTCTGAGCCCAGACACACTTGCACGCGCCCGCGGCATGTCCGAAATAGTATTTTATAAGTGGCCGGAAAATGTTCTCGGAATGGGACGAGAGTTGACGTGTGGTCTTATTATAGTGTAGATAGACCGCCTGTCAAGTTTCATCGCATTAGGAGTTCGTTTGATAGCTCAACCGTTAAACTATAGCGGCATTATAGCCGGGCACACGTCGGACGTTTTCGGTCTCCGGAAACAGTCGCCGGGCCTCCCTCTCTTCTTTTCTCTCAGCTCAAGACCGTCTACACAGCCCACTACCTACCGCCAGGTCCAACCTAACCTCTCTCGTCAGCCCGCGGCCCTCCTCACGCGCGCGTCCGAAAATTGTCCCGGACCCGACCCGAGCAGTCGTCACCGTCGTGTCCGGATCATCCCCAAACATCTACAAAACGTCTCCATTTTGTTAATTGGACTTCCTAACATATTTTTCTCGACCACCCGATTTCGATCAGAGGGTCCGAATCTACCCTAAACCCCTCCTCTTTTCTTATATAAGAGACTCCTAGTCTAAATCTGGACAAACCCTAAAATTAAGGACCCTTGTCCCATCCATCCTCCTGCCCGCCGCCACCGACCTGCCTTGGGATCCCCTCATTCCTTCCCGAGCCAACTCAGCGCCGCCACCCACCTTCCTCGAGCGGCACGCCTGCCCGATCCACCACCGCATCAAGCCGTATCAGCAGCTCCAGGAACCCATCGCTCCACTCCCTTTCTCTCCTCCCACGGTGTTCGAGCACCTCCTGGAGCCCGACCTCGCCCACCGCCTCCTGGCTCCCCTCGTCATCCAGGAGCCCCATCCCCGAGCTCCAGATCGAGATGAGCTCGATCCCGAGCAGCCAGCCATCTCCAGCCTCGAGCAGTTGGCCACCGAAGTCCCAGGAAGCCCGAGGAGCCCCATCGTTCCCATGGCCGACGCCTCAAGCTTGTCTCCGTTGGGTCCGCGCCCGCGCCCTGTTCCTGGACGCCTCCGCCCAGATCCGCCGCCTGCGAGTCCCACCTCGCCGTACCTGCGCCGCCGTGCCTCTTTGTCAGCCGCAGCAAGCCCCGGCCTCCTTCGCATCACGGTGACCGCATGCTTCCAACCCCGCTGCTGCAAGGATGAGCCCCATGCCGAAGATGCCTCTTCTCGTGCGCGGGTCAAGGATCCGGTCGTTCCCCGCCTTCCCGGACGTCCCTCGCCGACGCCAAGCCATGGCCGCGCGCCAAGCTTCTGTTGCGGCCGCCGCAAGAGACGACAGCGCCAAGTCCCGCTCCCTGTGTCCTCTGCATCGCAGCCGCGGGGAGGCCTCTGCTTCTTCTGCGTTGACCGCGACTCGCTCAAGCCCGCGCCTGGGCCGCCTCCTCCCTCCAGCGCCCCAAGGCCCAGCCTGCTCCAGCTCCTCACCGGCCCAACTCCAGATCCGGCCTCTGACCCAATGTGAGCAGCTCCCCAGTCCAGATCCCAGATTCGGCCCGATTGTGTATTTTTTCCTCTCCAGCGAATTTGTCCAATTATCCCGAAAACTGCATGTTTACAGTTTGCCCCTCATGTTCATGCATGTAATAGCTAATTTAACCATGCATCGGATTAAAATGTCTTCATATATGTAAAATGCTTAGAATTTTGTGTAGTTTCATAATATGCCATTTTCAATCATGTTAAAATGTTTAAAATGATGTTTGTTTTAATTTGCCCCTATGCCATGCTAAAATGCTTTTATTCATAACTAATTAACCGTAACTCGGATTTAAATAAACTTTATATGTATATGGGGTAGAATTTTGCCTAGTTTAACATGGTGGCATCATCTTGCATGTTTAATAACTATAAAATATGGTTTAGGGCAGAACAGGACCAAACCTAATATATGCACATGGGGATTTACCGGAATTGTTGTTCGTTGTTTCCGGCCTCATTTAAACTTGCCTAGATAGGTAGTTTTCTTTGTTTCACCCTCTTGCCATGTTTAACAACATTTAATATTGTTGGGTACATAAACGGGATCGAAATAAATAACTTGAACGTGGTGTTCCGTCAATATGCAACTCGTTGCATATTGAGCTCCACTTAATTTGTAGGGTTGTTTGTGCATTTTTGTCATGCTTGTTTGAATCTGTTAATGGATGAATTGGCCATAGCTCAGTGCTAGACTTTTGTTAAGCATCTTGAATGGATTCCAGACATGTATTTTGATGCCATGTTTGAGTGCTATAGCATGTTCATCTTGTTGCATTTAGATGGCTACGTGCTGTAAATCACAGAACGTGGTCATATTTGAATTGCTTGCCATTTCCAAACCGTAACTCCGATTCCGGCGTTCTTTATATCGTTTTCAAGCGATTTCATCTCATCTTTCCAGTGGAACACTTGGATTTCCAAGTTGACGCCAGGTTCATTCATTCCCTTTCACATCTTGCATATGCATCCCGCATCGCATCCCGCATAGCATACCATCTTTGCATCATATTGTTTGAGCCTTGCACGTGGTTGATTGTGTTCCGTTTGCTTGTTTGTCTTGTTTGTGTAGAGCCGGGAGACGAGTTTGCTAACGAGGAGCCCGTTGAGTTTGCTTTCGAGGATCCAGTCAACTCTGACAACTTTGCAGGCAAGATGATCATGCCCTCGAAATCACTACTATCTTTGCTTTGCTAGATGCTCGCTCTTTTGCTATGCCAATGCTACGATGCCTACCACTTGCTTTCAAGCCTCCCAAATTTCCATGTCAAACCTCTAACCCACCATGTCCTAGCAAACCGTTGTTTGGCTATGTTATCGCTTTGCTCAGCCCCTCTTATAGCGTTGCTAGTTGCAGGTGAAGATTGGAGACCGTTCCTTGTTGGAACATTATTTACTTGTTGGGATATCATTATATTTCCATGTTATCTTAATGCATCTATATACTTGGTAAAGGGTGGAAGGCTCAGCCTCTCGCCTAGTGTTTTGTTCCACTCTTACCGCCCTAGTTTCTGTCATATCGGTGTTATGTTCCCGGATTTTGCGTTCCTTACGCGGTTGGGTTATAGTGGGAACCCCTTGATAGTTCGCCTTGATTAAAGCTTTTCCAGCAATGCCCAACCTTGGTTTTACCATTTGCCACCTAGCCTCTTTTTCCCTTGGGTTTCCGGAGCCCGAGGGTCATCTTATTTAAACCCCCCCGGGCCAGTGCTCCTCTGAGTGTTGGTCCAACCTAGAGCCCCTTGCAGCGCCACCTCGGGGAAACTCGAGGGCTGGTTTTAGTTGTACAGATTGCTTATCCGATTGTGCCCTGAGAACGAGATATGTGCAGCTCCTATCGGGATTTGTCGGCACATTCGGGCGGTGTTGCTGGATTTGTTTTAACCTGTCGAAGTGTCTTGAAGAACCGAGATACTGAGTCTGATCGGAATGTCTCGGGAGGAGGTCTATTCCTTCATTGACTGTGAGAGCTTGTCATGAGCTAAGTTGGGACTCCCCTGCAGGGATTTGAACTTTCGAAAGCCGTGCCCGCGGTTATGGGCAGATGGGAATTTGTTAATGTCCAGTTGTAGAAAACCTGAAGTTGACCTTAATTAAAATACTTCCACCGCGTGTGTAACCGTGATGGTCTCTTTCCGGCGGAGTTCGGAAAGTGAACACGGTGTTGGAGTTATGTTTGACGTAGGTTGTTCTAGGATCACTTCTTGATCATAGTTTCTCGATCGTGCTTTGCCTTCTCTTCTCGCTCTCTTTTGCGAATATGTTAGCCACCATATATGCTAATCGCTTGCTGCAGCTCCACCTCATACCTTTACCTTACCCATAAGCTTAAATAGTCTTGATCGCGAGGGTGTGAGATTGCTGGGTCCCCGTGACTCACAGTTACTTCCAAAACCAGCTTGCAGGTGCCGTTGACCGTGCAGATGACGCAACCAAGCTCAGGAGGAGCTCGATGAAGATCTTGTCCTTTGTGTTGTTTCGTTCTAGTTGATTAGTAGTGGAGCCCAGTTGGGGTCGATCGGGGACCTTGTCGCATTTGGGGTTCTTCTTTTATTTTGGTTCCGTAGTCAGACCTTGATTGTATTTGGATGTTGTAATGCTTTATTCATGTAATTGTGTGAAGTGGCAATTGTAAGCCAACTATGTATCTTTTCCCCTATTGTATTACATGGGTTGTTTGCGAAGATTACCTCACTTGCGACATTGCTTTCAATGCGGTTATGCCTCTAAATCGTGCTTCGACACGTGGGAGATATAGCCGCATCGAGGGCGTTACAGCATCTCAATATCTAGTTCAATCTCATTACCGACAAGTCTCTCATTCCGTAATGCATCATCCCGCAACTAAGTCATTAGTCACAATGCTTGCAAGGCTTATAGTGATGTGCATTACCGAGAGGGCCCAAAGATACCTCTCCGATACTCGGAGTGACAAATCCTAATCTCGATCTATGCCAACTAAACAAACACCATTGGAGACACCTGTAGAGCACCTTTATAATCACCCAATTACGTTGTGACGTTTGGTAGCACACAAAGTGTTCCTCTGGTATTCGGGAGTTGCATGATCTCATAGTCATGGGAACATGTATAAGTTATGGAGAAAGCAATAGCAACAAACTAAACGATCATCGTGCTAAGCTAACATATGGATCAAGTCAATTACATCATTCTGTAATGATGTGATCCCGTTAATCAAATGACAACTCATTTCTATGGTTAGGAAACATAACCATCATTCATTCAACGAGCTAGTCAAGTAGAGGCAAAATAGTGACACTCTGTTTGTCTATGTATTCACACATGTACTAAGTTTCCGGTTAATACAATTCTAGCATGAATAATAAACATTTATCATGATATAAGGAAATAAATAATAACTTTATTATTGCCTCTAGGGCATATTTCCTTCAGTCTCCCACTTGCACTAGAGTCAATAATCTAGTTCACATCATCATGTGATTTAACACCAATACTTCACATCTTTATGTGATTAGTTCACATCTCCATGTGACTAATACCCAAAGGGTTTACTATAGTCAATAATCTAGTTCATATTGCTATGTGATTAACACCCAAAGAGTGATCATGTTTTGCTTGTGAGAGAAGTTTAGTCTACGGGCCTGCAACATTCAGATCCGTATGTATTTTGCAAATTTCTATGTCTAGAATACTCCGCACGAAGCTACTCTAGCTAATTGCTCCCACTTTCAATATGTATCTAGATCGAGACTTAGAGTCATCTAGATCGATGTAAAAAGCTTGCATCGATGTAACTTTTTACGACGAACTCTTTTATCACCTCCATAACTGAGAAATATTTCCTTAGTCCTCTAAGGATAATTTTGACCGCTGTCCAGTGATCTACTCCTAGATCACTATTGTACTCCCTTGCCAGAATCATGCTAAGGTATGCAATAGGACCTACGACTGAGGCATAGGGAATGACTTATCATTCTCTTTCTGTTTTCTGCTGTGGTCGGGTTTTGAGTCTTTACTCAACTTCACACCTTGCAACACAGGCAAGAACTCCTTCTTTGATTGTTCCATTTTGAACTACTTCAAAATCTTTTCAAGGTATGTACTCATTGAAAAATCTTATCAAGCGTCTTGATCTATCTCTATAGATCTTGATGCTCAATGTGTAAGCAGCTTCACCGAGGTCTTTCTTTGAAAAATTCTTATTCAAGTTTCCTTTTATGCTCTCCTGAAATTCAGTATCATTTCCGATCAACTATATGTCATTCACATATAATATCAGAAATGCTATAGATCTCCCACTCACTTTCTTGTAAATACAGGCTTCTCCAAAAGTCTATATAAAACTATATGCTTTGATCACACTATCAAAGCGTATATTCCAACTCCGAGAGGCTTGCACCAGTCCATAAATGGATCGCTGGAGCTTGCACACTTTGTTAGCACCTTGTGGATCGACAAAACCTTCTGGTTGCATCATATACAACTCTTCTTTAAGATATCCATTAAGGAATGTAGTTTTGACATCCATTTGCCAAATTTCATAATCATAAAATGCGGCAATTGCTAGCATGATTCAGACGGACTTAAGCATCGCTACGGGTGAGAAGGTCTCCTCGTAGTCAACTCCTTGAACTTGTTGAAAACCTTTTGCAACAAGTCGAGCTATGTAGACAGTAACATTACCGTTAGTGTCAGTCTTCTTCTTGAAGATCCATTTATTCTCTATGGCCTGCCGATCATCGGGCAAGTCAACCAAAGTCCATACTTTGTTCTCATACATGGATCCCATCTCAGATTTCATGGCCTCAAGCCATTTTGCGGAATCTGGGCTCGTCATCGCTTCCTCATAGTTCATAGGTTCGTCATGGTCAAGTAACATGACTTCCAGAACAGGATTACCGTACCACTCTGGTGCGGATCTTATTCTGGTTGACCTACGAGGTTCGATAGTAACTTGATCAGAAGTTTCATGATCATCATCATTAGCTTCCTCACTTACTGGTGTAGGAATCACTGGAATTGATTTCAGTGATGAACTACTTTCCAACAAGGGAGAAGGTACAATTACCTCATCAAGTTCTACTTTCCTCCCACTCACTTATTTCGAGAGAAACTCCTTCTCTAGAAAGGATCCATTCTTAGCAACGAATATCTTGTATTCGGATCTGTGATAGAAGGTGCACCCAACAGTCTCCTTTGGGTATCCTATGAAGACACATTTCTCTGATTTGGGTTCGAGCTTATCAGGTTGAAGCTTTTTGACATAAGCATCGTAGCCCCAAACTTTAAGAAACGACAACTTGGGTTTCTTGCCAAACCACAATTCCTAAGGTGTCGTCTCAACGGATTTAGATGGTGCCCTATTTAACGTGAATGCAGTCGTCTCTAAAGCATAACCCCAAAACGATAGCGGTAAATCAGTGAGAGACATCATAGATCGCACCATATCTAATAAAGTGCGGTTACGACATTCAGACACACCATTACGCTGTGGTGTTCCAGGTGGCGTGAGTTGCGAAACTATTCCGCATTGTTTCAAATGAAGTCCAAAGTCATAACTCAAATATTCACCTCCACGATCAGATCATAGAAACTTGATTTTCTTGTTACGATAATTTTCCACTTCACTCTGAAATTCTTTGAACTTTTCAAATGTTTCATACTTATGTTTCATTAAGTAGATATACCCATATCTACTCAAATCATCTGTGAAGGTGAGAAAATAACGATATCCGCCGCGAGCTTCAATGTTCATTGGACCACATACATCAGCATGTATGATTTCAAATAACTCTGTTGCTCGCTCCATTGTTCCAGAGAACGAAGTTTTAGTCATGCCCATGAGGCATGGTTCGCAAGTACCAAGTGATTCATAATCAAGTGATTCCAGAAGTCCATCAGAATGGAGTTTCTTCATGCACTTTACACCAATATGACCTAAACGGCAGTGCCACAAATAAGTTGCACTATCATTATCAACTCTGCATCTTTTGGCTTCAATACTATGAACATGTGTATCACCACTATCAAGTAAAAATAGACCACTCATCAAGGGTGCATGACCATAAAAGATATTACTCATATAAATAGAACAACCATTATTCTCTGATTTAAATGAATAACCGTCTTGCATCAAACAAGATCCAGATATAATGTTCATGCTCAACGCTGGCACCAAATAACAATTACTTAGGTCTAAAACTAACCCCGAAGGTAGATGTAGAGGTAGCGTGCCGACAGCGATCACATCGACTTTGGAACCATTTCCCACGCGCATCGTCACCTCGTCCTTAGCCAATCTTCGCTTAATCCGTATCCCCTATTTCAAGTTGGAAATGTTAGCAACTAAACCAGTATCAAATACCCAGGCACTACTGCGAGCATTAGTAATGTACACATCAATAACATGTATATCAAATATACCTTCCACTTTGCCATCCTTCTTCTCCGCTAAATACTTGGGGCAGTTCCGCTTCCAGTGACCAGTTCCTTTGCAGTAGAAGCACTCAGTCTCAGGCTTAGTTCCAGACTTGGGTTTCTTCACTTGAGCAGCAACTGGCTTGCTGTTCTTCTTGAAGTTCCCCTTCTTCCCTTTACCCTTTTTCTTGAAACTGTTGGTCTTGTTGACTGAGGGAGTCCTGGATTAGGGGGTCTCCGGACAGCCGGACTATCTCCATTGGCCGGACTGTTAGACTATGAAGATACAAGATTGAAGACTTCGTCTCGTGTCCGGATGGGACTCTACTTGGCGTGGAAGGCAAGCTAGGCAATACGGATATGGATATCTCCTCCTTTGTAACCGACCTTATGTAACCCTAACCCTCTTTGGTGTCTATATAAACCGAAGGGTTTTAGTCCGTAGGACAACAATCAAAACATACAATCATACGATAGGCTAGCTTCTAGGGTTTAGCCTCTCCGATCTCATGGTAGATCTACTCTTGTACTACCCATATCATCAATATTAATCAAGCAGGACATAGGGTTTTACCTCCATCAAGAGGGCCCGAACCTGGGTAAAACATTGTGTCCCCTGCCTCCTGTTACCATCCGGCCTAGACGCACAGTTCGGGACCCCCTACCCGAGATCCACCGGTTTTGACACCGACATTGGTGCTTTCATTGAGAGTTTCTCTGTGTCGTCACCGTTAGGCTTGATGGCTCCTACTATCATCGATAGCGATGCGGTCCAGGGTGAGACTTTTCTCCCCGGACAGATCTTCGTATTCGGCGGCTTTGCACCGCGGGCTAATTCGCTTGGCCATCTGGAGCAGATTGAAAGCTACGCCCCTGGCCATCAGGTCAGGTTTGGAAGTTTGAACTACACAGCCGACATCCACGGAGACTTGATCTTTGACGGATTCGAGCCGTAGCCGGGCACGCCGCACTGTCACGATGGGTATGACCTAGCTCTACCGCCGAACAGTACCCCAAAGGCCGCGCCCGCATCAGCTCCGACCCTTAGCCCGGAGCCCACTGCGCCAATCGAGGACGGGTGGTTAGACACCGCCTCAGTGGCTGCAGTCTCAACGGCGATCGAGCCGAACACCAGCCTAACCCTCTGCGCAGCCCGTGACTCCAAGGTGCCGGACTCTTTTCTGGAGTCCGAACCATCCGTGCCCCTGCCAATCGAATCCGATTGGGCGCCGATCATGGAATTCACCGCCGCAGATATCTTTCAGCACTCGCCCTTCGGCGACATTCTGAATTCACTAAGGTCTCTCTCTTTGTTAGGAGAGCCCTAGCCGGACTATGGCCAACAGGATTGGGATGCGGACGACGAAGTAATTCAACGCCCACCCACCACCCACTTCGTAGCCACTGTCGATGATTTAACCGACATGCTTGACTTCGACTCCAAAGACATCGACGGTATGGACGACGATGTAGGAGACGAACATGAACCAGCGCCTATAGGGCACTGGAAAGCCACCTCGTCATATGACATATACATGGTGGATACACCCAATGAAGGCAATGTCGACGAGATAGCGGAGGATGACCCCTCCAAGAAGCAACCCAAGCGCCGACGTCAGCGGCGCCGCTCTAAGTCCCGCCAAAGCAAAAGTGGTGATACCGGCATAGGAGATAATAACACTCCGGATAGTGCCGAAGACAACAACAATCCCCTCCAGCAAGATTTAGAGCAGGAGGATGAAGGTGCCAGCTCTCCTGAGAGAGCGGCAAACGGAGAGGAGGAGGATGACAATTACATCCTCCCTCCGATGACAAGGCAAGCCTCGACGACGATGAATTCGCCGTACCAGAGGATCCCGTCGAACAAGAGCGCTTCAAGCGCCGGCTTATGGCCACGGCAAATAACCTGAAGAAAAAGCAGCAACAGCTTCAAGCTGATCAAGATCTGCTAGCTGACAGATGGACTGAAGTCCTCGCGGCCGAGGAATATAAACTCGAGCGCCCCTCCAAGAATTACCAAGTGCAGGTTACTACCCCGACTGGAGGAAGAAGCGTATGATACGACTGATCGGCCACCTCGTGGCCGCGATAGAGAGGCATTCCAGCCAAAAGCTTGGCCTCCACCCCGACGCCATTCAAATAAAAAGGCATGTGGAGATACGCCAGACCTGCGAGACATATTGGAGGACAAAGCAAAGCATGCAAGATCGATCTACGGATCACGACGGAGCACCACTCTGCGAGACGATAAACGTCATGCCGGATACAGTAAAAGCAAATCCGGCCGGGCCGAACACAGCGGGCAAGACCCATTCGAGCTGCGTCGCGATATAGCCCAATACAGAGGCGCCACACACCCCTTATGCTTCACAGACGAAGTAATGGAACATCAATTCCCAGAAGGTTTCAAACCTGTAAATATTGAATCATACGACGGCACAACAGATCCCGCAGTATGGATTGAGGATTTCCTCCTCCACATCCACATGGCCCGCGGCGATGACTTACACGCCATCAAATACCTCCCACTAAAGCTCAAAGGACCAGCGCGGCATTGGCTTAACAGCTTGCCAGCGGACTCCATTAGCTGTTGGGAAGATCTAGAAGCCGCATTCCTCGACAACTTTCAGGGCACTTATGTGTGACCACCAGACGCCGACGACTTGAGCCACATAATTCAGCAGCCAGAAGAGTCGGCCAGGCAATTCTGGACTCGGTTTCTTACAAAGAAAAATCAAATCGTCGACTGCCCGGATGCGGAGGCCTTAGCGGCTTTCAAACACAACATCCGAGACGAGTGGCTAGCCCGGCACCTTGGTCAGGAAAAGCCGAAATCTATGGCAGCTCTCACGATGCTCATGACCCGCTTTTGTGCGGGAGAAGACAGCTGGCTGGCTCGCAGTAATAACATATCAAAGAACCATGGTACCTCAGATACCAAGGACGACAATAGCAGGTCACGTCGCAACAAACATAAGCGCCGTATTAACAGCGAAAATACTAAGGATACGGCAGTTCAAAGGCTCTAAACCCGGTCAGCGGAAAAAGCCATTCAAACAAAGTACGCCAGGTTCGTCCAGCTTGGACCGTATACTCGATCGCTCGTGTCAAATACACGGCTCCCCAGACAAGCCAACCAATCATACCAATAGGGATTGTCGGGTGTTCAAGCAGGCCGGAAAGTTAATTGCCGAAAACAAGGACAAGGGGCCGCATAGCGATGACGAGGAGGAGCCCCGGCAGCCGCACACTGGAGGACAGAAGAGGTTTCCCCCACAAGTGCGGACGGTGAACATGATATACGCAACCCACATCCCCAAGAGGGAGCGGAAGCGTGCGCTCAGGGACGTATATGCGTTGGAGCCAGTCGCCCCAAAGTTCAACCCTTGGTCCTCCTGCCCGATCACCTTCGATCGCAGGGACCACCCCACTAGTATCCGTCATGGCGGATTCGCCGCACTGGTCCTAGACCCAATCATTGATGGATTTCACCTCACTCGAGTCCTTATGGATGGCGACAGCAGCCTGAACCTGCTTTATCAGGACACAGTGCGCAAAATGGGTATAGACCCCTTAAGGATCAAACCCACAAAAACGACCTTTAAAGGCATCATTCCAGGTGTAGAGGCCCATTGCACAGGCTCAATTACACTGGAAGTGGTCTTCGGATCCCTGGATAACTTCCGAAGCGAAGAGTTAATCTTCGATATAGTCCCGTTCCGCAGTGGTTATCACGCACTGCTCGGGCGAACCGCATTTGCTAGATTCAATGCGGTACCGCATTATGCATACCTCAAGCTCAAGATGCCAGGACCTCGCGGAGTTATTACAGTCAATGGAAACACGGAGCGCTCTCTCTGAACAGAGGATCACACCGCAGCCCTCGCAGCAGAAATGCAAAGCAGCCTCTCATGGCAATCAAACAGTTCGGCGCTTCACAGCCCGGACACCTTCAAGCGCGCTCGGGGCAATTGGCAAATAGACCTCCTAGCGCGATCTGAGCTCGCGTAGCAATACGGCGGCCACCCCAATCCCAGCCCAACGGCGATACTCGTGCCGCGTGTACATAATTACGCATTAAAAATATCATGGGCACAGGTGGGGAGGGGGGCACAACTGCGGCACGCCCCAAGACGCGGCCTAAACCGCACTAGGGGCTTCCCGTTTGGTTATTTTTCTTTTTCTTTCAGGACCTTAATATCTGGAAACACTGTCCGGCAGCACTATTGCCGAACACATGATGCAGCAACCAAGGAGGCAGACAGCTACTTTATACCACGGAATTCCCAGGTTGATTATAGTAACGAGTGAAATATTCAATTTAATATCATTCCTCAGCTTGCCCTTGGAAGGGACATAGTCCTACTCTTTGCTTATCACACTATCTGTATCACTCTGCTTTAACGCAATTTTTTAATAAACAATGCATGACATTACGACTATTATTGCATCCTTGTTATATATATATATATATATAGGGTCGCGCTATTCATCACCCTGGTTGAGGAATAGTTATTCTTCACCCCCTCCATTTTACCATCAATGCACCGTAATTTTACGTTCCGTAAGTTTTGTCTTATTTCTGACGTAAAAAGAGACCGTAAGAAAATATATAATCGCCGTAAAAAATATTTTATGTTATGTAAAATTACAAACGTAAAAACATAGTCTAAAATACACATAAACTACAAATTTTCTTGTCTTATGACCTATATTTTTATTTTTTTATGTCAAATTTTACGTAGTGAATCAATAGGAATGTAACTATTTGAATTCTAAACATAATTTAATTATGAAATGATTGTAAGATTACCTCGGGTGAAGAATAACTTATTCTGCACCCTGGATGATGAATAGTAACACTATATATATATATATATCGATGTGTTCATTAATGACGCCTTGCAACCGTACACTATGGTACGGCCAATACACCAGGGGCTTACGTACCCCACAATGCGGTGTGAAAAGTCTGAACACTTTCACAAGTGCGGCACCCCAAACTTATAGCATTATATGCATCAGCTCCGAATCATGTCTTTGGTCAAATGTTGGGTTTGTCTGGCTCCTATTTTTTGGTACCTTACGTTCCGCTCTATCGGCTAAGGTAGCGCTAGGAGAACTACTGCGATTGTGCCCCGGTTCTGCTAGGTTCAGGACCTCAGTAGAGAAATCTAAAACTGACTGTCATGATAAGGCGAGAGACTGGTCGCTGTTCGACGAGGTTTTCAAGTCCCTAAAGACTTATGCCGCTTAGAGCGAGGGGCCGGCCCTGTCCGGCTTAAAGGCGTGTATCGTGCCCCGAATTCGGCCTTCCGAATACCAAGGGCTTCGCCGAAATTTAAAATTATAGAATTCTATGGCTAAGTGAGAGTGATAAAGCATTATTAGTCCTGTTGCCTTGTTCGCTGTGCTGAGCACCTCCCTCGAAGGACCCAAACATGGGAACAAGAGTGGTCAGGTTTATCCCGAACACCCCAGCACTCGTGGCATGGGGGCAGAAGCCGAGGACTAGCCATCTCTCAGATTGGATAAACAGCCAAACAGAAGGTAATATTTTAAATTCCAACAAGCGTTGCATAGCGCATATGAAACAAGTTTTCATACATACAGGATAAAACGAGCAAGTCTCATTCAAATATTACATCTTTTGAACACTCGTCCGCTATGAGACGGACACCCGGCAGAACACCCTCGTAATACATCTCGGGGTGGTGGTGCTCGTTGCCCTCCGGTGGACCCTCCTTGATCAGCTTCACGGCATCTAGCTTGACCCACTGCAATTTCACACGGGCGAAAGCCCGGCGTGCACCTTCAATGCAGACAGATCGCTTGACGACCTCGAGCCGCGGGCAGGCATCCACAAGCCGCCTCACCAGGCCGAAGAAGCTGTTCGGAAAGGCGTCGCCAGGCCACAGCCGGACTATAAAGCTCTTCATGGCCTGATCGGCCGCCTTATGTAGCTCGACCATCTGCTTCAGCTGGTCTCTCATTGGCACCGGATGTTCGGCCTCAGCATACTGAGACCAGAATAGCTTCTCCGTTGAGCTCCCATCCTCGGCCTAGTAAAATTGTGCGGCATCGGACACACTGCGGGGCAGATCTGCGAATGCTCCTGGAGAGCTCCGGATTCGGGTAAGTAATTGGTAATTTACTTTTACATGCTTGCTTTGCATATAGAAAGCCTTACCCGCCGCTATCTTCTTCATCGTGTCGATCTCTTGGAGGGCCTTTTTGGCTTCGGCCTTGGCACTTTTTACACTCTCGAGGGCCGCGGCAAGCTAAGACTCCCGCGTCTTTGAGTCAAGCTCCAACGCCTCGTGCTTCGCCACGAGAGCCTGGAGCTCTTGCTGCACCTCGCCCACCCGAGCCTCGTGCTTCTCTCGCTCGGTGCGCTCCTTGGCCGCTTTATCTTCGGCCTTGGTTAGCGCTTGCTTCAGGGTCGCCACCTCGGTCGTGGCCCCTGGCAAACATACGATGATCCTGTCATTTTGCAATCGCGTCCTCTTTTATATATACATATCTATAGATAGGGTATTACTTACCCTTGTTCTCCTCGAGCTGCCTCTTGGCAAGGCCGAGCTCTTTCCTGGACCCCTCGAGGTCCTGCTTTAGTACGGCGACCTCCGCAGTCAGTGCGGCGGATGCCAGCAGTGAAGCCTGCATATGCATATTGACACACTTATATTAGACTCTTGCGATATTATTTGATCCTATGTTTGGCTTTTCTTTGTGAACACCGAACAAAGCATCAGGGGCTACTGTCTATGTGGTAATATTTCTACTACATTTTAAAACACTTACCTCGAAGCCTGTTAGAAGGCTGGCACATGCTTCAGTCAATCCGCTCTTGGCGGACTGAACCTTCTGGATCACCGCACTCATGATAGTGCGGTGCTCCTCGTCGATGGAAGCGCTGCGAAGTGCTTCCAACAGACTGTCCGGCGCCTCTGGATGGACAGAGGTCACCGACACAGGCGTCTTGCCCCTCTTAGAAGGAGGTGGTCTGCCCGAGCCCGGAATCGCTGGAGGGTCCGGCGCGGTGTTCGGCTCAGGGCCGAACTTGGAGCTCTCAGGGGCCCCGTCCCCTCGGCTCCCGGAGTCCGGAAGGACGCCTTGAGGCGCTTCCGGGACTGTCTCCCCTTGATCCGGTGCCTCTTGATACAACACCTCGGCGTCGTCGGCAGGATGAGGGGAGGTGGCGGTCGGGACTGAATCGCTATCCATGTACGACAAGCCCAAGGAGCCGTCCGATGATACCTCTATATTGGCTCGTGGCGGCCTGCATAATTACGTTCGGCGATTAGGGAAAACGGTGCGACAAAGGAATTCCACGAGTTACTCTGGTATCCGAATACTTACGATCTCCCCGGGGGCTTGGCCCTGGGCAACCACTCGTCTTCGCCTTCGTCGGCGGCGATGGAACTGTCCGGAAGGAGAGTCCTTCCCTTCTTGGACCCTCCGGCCTCCCCAGTTGGGGCGGCCTTCCTTTTCCTGTCTCCCCCAGTCGGTGGGGGAGCATCTTCTTCTTCTTCTTCTTCTTCCTCGTCTTCGGGGGAAGAGTGCACCGCAGAGTCATCAGACGGTGAGTCCGACGACGCCTGGCGTTGGGAACTCTTTCGGGTTCCCTTGGCCTTCTTGGTCTTCTCCGGCACCGTATAAGGGGCCGGAGTCAACATCTTCGCCAGAAGAGCATCTGCGGGGCCTTTGGGCAAAGGAGCCGGACAGTCGATCTGTCCGGCCATCTTCTGCCAGTCCTGTCAAAGGTACGGGAGTTTAGATCCCGCATAGAGTCAATCTATAAAAAAAAATAAGTATCCCGTGAAAGGTAAAGCAGGTTACCGCACTGGCTTGGCGCTTCGCGCTGAATCCGCGATCCTCAGTAATAGGAGGGGGGACCTCGGCACTTTTGAACATCACCCTCCAGGCATCTTCATGAGTCGTGTCGAAGAGCCTGTTCAGAGTTCGGTGCTACGCCGGGTCGAACTCCCACAAGTTGAACTCCCGTTGTTGGCACGGGAGGATCTGGCGGATGAGCATAACTTGGACTATGTTGACAAGCTTGAGCTTCTTGTTCACCATGTTTTGAATACATGTTTGGAGTCCGGTCAGCTCTTCCGTGTTGGGGAACGTAGTAATTTCAAAAAATTTCCTACGCACACGCAAGATCATGGTGATGCATAGCAACGAGAGGGGAGAGTTTTGTCTATGTACTCTCGTAGACCGGCAACGGAAGCGTTGACACAACGTAGAGGAAGTAGTCGTACGTCTTCCCGATCCGACCGATCCAAGTACCGAACGTACGTCACCTTCGAGTTCTGCACACGTTCAACTCGGTGACGTCCCTCGAGCTCCGATCCAGCAAAACATTGAGGGAGAGTTTCGTTAGCACGACGGCGTGATGACGGTGATGATGTTCTACCAACGCAGGGCTTCGCCTAAGCACCGCTACGATATGACCGAGGTGGAATATGGTGGAAGGGGGCACCGCACACGGCTACGGAACGATCACGAAGATCAACTTGTGTGTCATGGGGTTCCCCCTTGCCCCCGTATATAAAGGAGGGAGAGGGGGAGGTGCGGCCGGCCCTAGGGGTGCGCCTGGAGGAGTCCTACTCCCACCGGGAGTAGGACTCCCCCCTCTTGCCTTGTTGGAAAAGGAAGGGGGACGGGAGAAAGAGGAAAGGGGGGCGCCGCCCCCCCTTCCTTGTCCTATTCGGACTAGGGGGGGAGGGGGCGCGTGGCCTGCCCTGGCCGGCCCTCCTCTTCTCCCTTATGGCCCATGTAGGCCCAATAACCCCCGGGGGGTTCTGGTAACCCCCCGGTACTCCGGTAAAATCCCGATTTCACCTGGAACATTTCCGATATCCAAATATAGGCTTCCAATATATCAATCTTTATGTCTCGACCATTTCGAGACTCCTCATCATGTCCGTGATCACATCCGGGACTCCGAACAACCTTCAGTACATTAAAACACAAAAACCCTAATTACGATCGTCACCGAACTTTAAGCGTGCGGACCCTACGGGTTTGGGAACTATGTAGACATGACCGAGACACGTCTCCGGTCAATAACCAATAGCGGAACCTGGATGCTCATATTGGCTCCTACATATTCTACGACGATCTTTATCGGTCAGACCGCATAACAACATACGTTGTTCCCTTTGTCATCGGTATGTTACTTGCCCGAGATTCGATCGTCGGTATCTTAATACCTAGTTCAATCTTGTTACCGGCAAGTCTCTTTACTCGTTCCGTAATACATCACCCCGCAACTAACTTATTAGTTGCAATGCTTGCAAGGCTTGAGTATGTGCATTACCGAGAGGGCCCAGAGATACCTCTCCGACAATCGGAGTGACAAATCCTAATCTCGAAATACGCCCACCCAACAAGTACCTTCGGAGACACCTGTAGAGCACCTTTATAATCACCCAGTTACGTTGTGATGTTTGGTAGCACACAAAGTGTTCCTCCGGTAAACGGGAGTTGCATAATCTCATAGTCATAGGAACATGTATAAGTTATGAAGAAAGCAATAGCAACAAACTAAACGATCAAGTGCTAAGCTAAGGGAATGGGTCAAGTCAATCACATCATTCTCCTAATGATGTGATCCTGTTAATCAAATGACAACTCATGTCTATGGTTAGGAAACATAACCATCTTCGATCAACGAGCTAGTCAAGTAGAGGCATACTAGTGACACTCTGTTTGTCTATGTATTCACACATGTATTATGTTTCCGGTTAATACAATTCTAGCATGAATAATAAACATTTATCATGACATAAGGAAATAAACAATAACTTTATTATTGCCTCTAGGTCATATTTCCTTCAGTCTCCCACTTGCACTAGAGTCAATAATCTAGATTACACAGTAATGATTCTAACACCCATGGATCCTTGGTGTTGATCATGTTTTGTTCGTGGAAGAGGCTTAGTCAGCGGGTCTGCAACATTCAGATCTGTATGTATGTTGCAAATTTCTATGTCTCCCACTTGGACTAAATCCCGAATGGAATTGAAGCGTCTCTTGATGTGCTTGGTTCTCTTGTGAAATCTAGATTCCTTCGCCAAGGCAATTGCACCAGTATTGTCACAAAAGATTTTCATTGGACCCGATGCACTAGGTATGACACCTAGATCGGATATGAACTCCTTCATCCAGACTCCTTCATTTGCTGCTTCTGAAGCAGGTATGTACTCCGCTTCACATGTAGATCCCGCCACGACGCTTTGTTTAGAACTGCACCAACTGACAGCTCCACCGTTCAGTATAAACACGTATCCGGTTTGCGATTTAGAATCGTCCGGATCAGTGTCAAAGCTTGCATCAACGTAACCATTTACGATGAGCTCTTTGTCACCTCCATATACGAGAAACATATCCTTAGTCCTTTTCAGGTATTTCAGGATGTTCTTGACCGCTGTCCAGTGATCCACTCCTGGATTACTTTGGTACCTCCCTGCTAGACTTATAGCAAGGCACACATCAGGTCTGGTACACAACATTGCATACACGATAGAGCCTATGGCTGAAGCATAGGGAACATCTTTCATTTTCTCTCTATCTTCTGCGGTGGTCGAACATTGAGTCTTACTCAACTTCACACCTTGTAACACAGGCAAGAACCCTTTCTTTGCTTGATCCATTTTGAACTTCTTCAAAACTTTGTCAAGGTATGTGCTTTGTGAACGTCCAATTAAGTGTCTTGATCTATCTCTATAGATCTTAATGCCCAATTTGTAAGCAGCTTCACCGAGGTCTTTCATTGAAAAACTCTTATTCAAGTATCCCTTTATGCTATCCAGAAATTCTATATCATTTCCAATCAATGATATGTCATCCACATATAATATCAGAAATGCTACAGAGCTCCCACTCACTTTCTTGTAAATACAGGCTTCTCCAAAAGTCTGTACAAAACCAAATGCTTTGATCACACTGTCAAAGCGTTTATTCCAACTCTGAGAGGCTTGCACCAGTCCATAAATGGATCGCTGGAGCTTGCACACTTTGTTAGCTCCCTTTGGATCGACAAAACCTTCTGGTTGCATCATATACAACTCTTCTTCCAGAAATCCATTCAGGAATGCAGTTTTGACATCCATTTCCCAAATTTCATAATCATAAAATGCGGCAATTGCTAACATGATTCGGACAGACTTAAGCATCGCTACGGGTGAGAAGGTCTCATCATAGTCAATCCCTTGAACTTGTCGAAAACCTTTCGCAACAAGTCGAGCTTTGTAGACAGTAACATTACCGTCAGCGTCAGTCTTCTTTTGGAAGATCCATTTGTTCTCAATTGCTTGCCGATCAATGGGCAAGTCAACCAAAGTCCACACTTTGTTCTCATACATGGATCCCATCTCAGATTTCATGGCTTCTAGCCATTTTGCGGAATCTGGGCTCACCATCGCTTCTTCATAGTTCGTAGGTTCATCATGATCTAGTAGCATGACTTCCAGAATAGGATTACCGTACCACTCTGGTGCGGATCTTACTCTAGTTGATCTACGAGGTTCGGTAGTAACTTGATCTGAAGTTTCATGATCATTATCATTAGCTTCCTCACTAATTGGTGTAGGTGTCACAGAAACCGGTTTCTGTGATGTACTACTTTCCAATAAGGGAGCAGGTACAGTTACCTCATCAAGTTATACTTTTCTCCCACTCACTTCTTTCGAGAGAAACTCCTTCTCTAGAAAGGATCCATTCTTAGCAACGAAAGTCTTGCCTTCGGATCTGTGATAGAAGGTGTACCCAATAGTTTCCTTTGGGTATCCTATGAAGACACATTTCTCCGATTTGGGTTCGAGCTTATCAGGTTGAAGCTTTTTCACATAAGCATCGCAGCCCCAAACTTTCAGAAATGACAACTTTGGTTTCTTGCCAAACCACAGTTCATAAGGTGTCGTCTCAACGGATTTCGATGGTGCCCTATTTAACGTGAATGCAGCTGTCTCTAAAGCATAACCCCAAAAGGATAGCGGTAAATCTGTAAGAGACATCATAGATCGCACCATATCTAGCAAAGTATGATTTCGACGTTCGGACACACTATTACGCTGTGGTGTTCCGGGTGGCGTGAGTTGCGAAACTATTCCTCATTGTTTCAAATGTAGACCAAACTCGTAACTCAAATATTCTCCTCCACGATCAGATCGAAGAAACTTTATTTTCTTGTTACGATGATTTTCAACTTCACTCTGAAATTCTTTGAACTTTTCAAATGTTTCAGACTTATGTTTCATTAAGTAGATATACCCATATCTGCTTAAATCATCTGTGAAGGTGAGGAAATAACGATATCCGCCACGAGCCTCAATATTCATCGGACCACATACATCTATATGTATGATTTCCAACAAATCCGTTGCTCTCTCCATAGTACCGGAGAACGGCGTTTTAGTCATCTTGCCCATGAGGCACGGTTCGGAAGTACCAAGTGATTCATAATCAAGTGATTCCAAAAGTCCATCAGTATGGAGTTTCTTCATGCGCTTTACACCAATATGACCTAAACGGCAGTGCCACAAATAAGTTGCACTATCATTATCAACTCTGCATCTTTTGGCTTCAACATTATGAATACGTGTATGACTACTATCGAGATTCATCAAAAATAGACCACTCTTCAAGGGTGCATGACCATAAAAGATATTACTCATATAAATAGAACAACCATTATTCTCTGATTTAAATGAATAACCGCCTCGCATCAAACAAGATCCAGATATAATGTTCATGCTCAACGCTGGCACCAAATAACAATTGTTTAGGTCTAAAACTAATCCCGAAGGTAGATGTAGAGGTAGCGTGCCGACCGCGATCACATCGACTTTGGAACCATTTCCCCCGCGCATCGTCACCTCGTCGTTTGCCAGTGTTCGCTTAATTCGTGGTCCCTGTTTCGAGTTGCAAATGTTAGCAACAGAACCAGTATCAAATACCCAGGTGCTACTGCGAGCTCTAGTAAGGTACACATCAATAACATGTATATCACATATACCTTTGTTCACCTTGCCATCCTTCTTATCCGCCAAATACTTGGGGCAGTTCCGCTTCCAGTGTCCAGTCTGCTTGCAGTAGAAGCACTCAGTTTCAGGCTTAGGTCCAGATTTGGGTTTCTTCTCCTGAGCAGTAACTTGTTTACTATTCTTCTTGAAGTTCCCCTTCTTCTTCCCTTTGCCCTTTTTCTTGAAACTGGCGGTCTTGTTGACCATCAACACTTGATGCTCCTTGATTTCTACCTTCGCAGCCTTTAGCATTGTGAAGAGCTCGGGAATTGTCTTATCCATTCCTTGCATGTTATAGTTCATCACGAAGCTCTTGTAGCTTGGTGGCAGTGATTGAAGAACTCTGTCAATGACACTATCAACAGGAAGATTAACTCCCAGTTGAGTCAAGTGATTATGATACCCAGACATTTTGAGTATATGTTCACTGAGAGAACTATTCTCCTCCATCTTGCAGCTATAGAATTTATTGGAGACTTCATATCTCTCAATCCGGGCATTTGCTTGAAATATTAACTTCAACTCCTGGAACATCTCATATGCTCCATGACGTTCAAAACGTCGTTGAAGTCCCGATTCTAAGACGTAAAGCATGGCACACTGAACTATCGAGTAGTCATCAGCTTTGCTCTGCCAGACGTTCATAACATCTGGTGTTGCTCCAGCAGCAGGCCTGGCACCTAGCGGTGCTTCCAGGACGTAATTCTTCTATGCAACAATGAGGATAATCCTCAAGTTACGGACCCAGTCCGTGTAATTGCTACCATCATCTTTCAACTTTGCTTTCTCAGGGAACGCATTAAAATTCAACGGAACAATAGCACGGGCCATCTATCTACAATCAAACATAGACAAGCAAGATACTATCAGGTACTAGTTCATGATAAATTTAAGTTCAATTAATCATATTACTTAAGAACTCCCACTTAGAAAGACATCCCTCTAATATTCTAAGTGATCACGTGATCCAAATCAACTAAACCATAACCGACCATCACGTGAAATTGAGTAGCTTTCAATGGTGAACATCAATATGTTGATCATATCTACTATATGATTCACGCTCGACCTTTCGGTCTCAGTGTTCCGAGGCCATATCTGCATATGCTAGGCTCGTCAAGTTTAACCTGAGTATTCTGCGTGTGCAAAACTGGCTTGCACCCGTTGTAGATGGACGCCGAGCTTATCACACCCGATCATCACGTGGTGTCTGGGCACGACGAACTTTGGCAACGGTGCATACTCAGGGAGAACACTTTTATCTTGAAATTTAGTGAGAGATCATCTTATAATGCTACCGTCAATCAAAGCAAGATAAGATGCATAAAAGATAAACATCACATGCAATCAATATAAGTGATATGATATGGCCATCATCATCTTGTGCTTGTGATCTCCATCTCCGAAGCACCGTCATGATCACCATCGTCACCGGCGCGACACCTTGATCACCATCGTAGCATCGTTGTCATCTTGGCAATCTTATGCTTCCACGACTATCGCTACCGCTTAGTGATAAAGTAAAGCATTACAGCGCAATTGCATTGCATACAATAAAGCGACAACCATATGGCTCCTGCCAGTTGCCGATAACTGGGTTACAAAACATGATCATCTCATACAATAAAATTTAGCATCATGTCTTGACCATATCACATCACAACATGCCCTGCAAAAACAAGTTAGACGTCCTCTACTTTGTTGTTGCAAGTTTTACGTGGCTGCTACGGGCTTAGCAAGAACCGTTCTTACCTACGCATCAAAACCACAACGATAGTTTGTCAAGTTGGTGCTGTTTTAACCTTTGCAAGGACCGGGCGTAGCCACACTTGGTTCAACTAAAGTTGGAGAAACTGACACCCGCCAGCCACCTGTGTGCAAAGCACGTCGGTAGAACCAGTCTCGCGTAAGCGTACGCGTAATGTTAGTCCGGGCCGCTTCATCCAACAATACCGCCGAACCAAAGTATGACATGCTGGTAAGCAGTATGACTTATATCGCCCACAACTCACTTGTATTCTACTCGTGCACACCATCAACGCATAAAACCTAGGCTCAGATGCCACTGTTGGGGAACGTAGTAATTTCAAAAAATTTCCTACGCACACGCAAGATCATGGTGATGCATAGCAACGAGAGGGGAGAGTGTTGTCTACGTACCCTCGTAGACCGGAAACGGAAGCGTTGACACAACGTAGAGGAAGTAGTCGTACGTCTTCCCGATCCGACAGATCCAAGTACCGAACGTACGACACCTCCGAGTTCTGCACACGTTCAACTCGGTGACGTCCCTCGAGCTCCGATCCAGCAAAACGTTGAGGGAGATTTTCGTCAGCACGACGGCGTGATGACGGTGATGATGTTCTACCGACGCAGGGCTTCGCCTAAGCACCGCTACGATATGACCGAGGTGGAATATGGTGGAAGGGGGCACCGCACACGGCTAAGGAACGATCACGAAGATCAACTTGTGTGTCATGGGGTGCCCCCTTGCCCCCATATATAAAGGAGGGAGAGGGGGAGGTACGGCCGGCCCTAGGGGTGCGCCTGGAGGAGTCCTACTCCCACCGGGAGTAGGACTCTCCCCTCTTGCCTTCTTGGAAAAGGAAGGGGGAAGGGAGAAAGAGGAAAGGGGGGCGCCGCCCCCCTTCCTTGTCCTATTCGGACTAGAGGGGGAGGGGGCACGCGGCCTGCCCTCCTCTTCTCCCTTATGGCCCATGTAGGCCCGATAACCGCCGGGGGGTTCCGGTAACCCCTGGTACTCCGGTAAAATCCCGATTTCACCCGGAACGTTTCCGATATCCAAATATAGGCTTCCAATATATCAATATTTATGTCTCAACCATTTCGAGACTCCTCGTTATGTCCGTGATCACATCCGGGACTCCGAACAACCTTCGGTACATCAAAACACAAAGACCCTAATTACGATTGTCACCGAACTTTAAGCGTGCGGACCCTACGGGTTCAAGAACTATGTAGACATGACCGAGACACGTCTCCGGTCAATAACCAATAGCGGAACCTGGATGCTCATATTGGCTCCTACATATTCTACGAATATATTTATCGGTCAGACCGCATAACAACATACGTTGTTCCCTTTGTCATCGGTATGTTACTTGCCCGAGATTCGATCGTCGGTATCTTAATACCTAGTTCAATCTTGTTACCGGCAAGTCTCTTTACTCGTTCCGTAATACATCATCCCGCAACTAACTTATTAGTTGCAATGCTTGCAAGGCTTGAGTGATGTGCATTACCGAGAGGGCCTAGAGATACCTCTCCGACAATCGGAGTGACAAATCCTAATCTCGAAATACGCCAGCCCAACAAGTACCTTCGAAGACACTTGTAGAGCACCTTTATAATCACCCAGTTACGTTGTGACGTTTGGTAGCACACAAAGTGTTCCTCCGGTAAACGGGAGTTGCATAATCTCATAGTCATAGGAACATGTATAAGTTATGAAGAAAGCAATAGCAACAAACTAAATGATCAAGTGCTAAGCTAACGGAATGGGTCAAGTCAATCACATCATTCTCCTAATGATGTGATCCCGTTAATCAAATGACAACGCATGTCTATGGTTAGGAAACATAACCATCTTCGATCAACGAGCTAGTCAAGTAGAGGCATACTAGTGACACTCTGTTTGTCTATGTATTCACACATGTATTATGTTTCCGGTTAATACAATTCTAGCATGAATAATAAACATTTATCATGATATAAGGAAATAAATAATAACTTTATTATTGCCTCTAGGGAATATTTCCTTCATTCCGAACTACCCCAGGACAGGCCCTTCTCTTTCCAGGAGGTGAGCCGCGTGGGGATGCCAGATCGGAACTCGGGGGCCTCTGCCCATACAGGGTCGCACGGCTCGGTGATGTAGAACCACCCCGATTGCCACCCCTTTATGGTTTCCTCAAAGGAGCCCTCGAGCCATGTTACGTTGGGCATCTTGCCCACCATGGTGCCTCCGCACTCCGCCTGGCGGCCGCCCACCACCTTCGGCTTGACATTGAAGGTCTTCAGCCATAAGCCGAAGTGGGGCTTGATGCGGAGGAAGGCCTCGCAGACGACGATAAACGCTGAGATGTTGAGGATAAAGTTCAGGGCCAGATCGTGGAAATCCAGGCCGTAATAGAACATGAGCCCCCGGACGAATGGATGGAGAGGGAATCCCAGTCCGCGGAGGAAATGGGTGAGGAATACTACCCTCTCATGGGGCCTGGGGGTGGGGATGAGCTGCCCCTCATCTGGGAGCCGGTGCGCGATGTCGTCGGGCAGGTATCCGGCTTTCCTCAGTTTCTTGATGTCTCCCTCCGTGACGGAGGAGACCATCCACCTGCCTCCCGCTTCGGACATGGTTGGAGAAGGTTGAGGTGGGAAGTGTGGACTTGGGCGCTAGAGCTCGAGTGTGCGAAAACGGATGCGCAAACGAGGAAGAAGGCGTGGATAAAAAGGTGAATCCTTATCCCTTTATATGGGCGACGAAGCTAAGCGTCCCCACTTGCGTGGTAAAACTCGCTTATCCCCCAAGTGCCATAGTTGATGGCAGGGTTGGGTTACCCACGCCCGTATTGATGAGAATCCCGTAATAAGGGGACACGATCTCTGCTTTGACAAGACGTGTCGAAAAACTGCCTCGCATTATGTGCAGAGCTGGTTAAAGGGCACGGTTCAAATAATCATCGGGCCATGACATGACGTCATACTGTTACGACAAGTCAGCAAATTAGATCTGCGAAAATATTATTCTCTCTATGGTGGAATGTGGAACTTATTTTGCAGGGTCGGACACTATCCTCGTATTCAAATTCTTCTGTGATGTATTTGGATAAGGAACCCACCTTGCAATGCCGAAGACAATACTGTGCGCCGGACTCATCGTCATTGAAGCCTGGTTCAGGGGCTACTGAGGGAGTCCTGGATTAGGGGGTCTCCGTACAGTCGGACTATCTCCATTGGCCGGACTGTTAGACTATGAAGATACAAGATTGAAGACTTCGTCTCGTGTCCGAATGGGACTCTACTTGGCGTGGAAGGCAAGCTAGGCAATATGGATATGGATATCTTCTCCTTTGTAACCGACCTTATGTAACCCTAACCCTCTCTGATGTCTATATAAACCAAAGGGTTTTAGTCCGTAGGACAACAATCAACACATACAATCATACCATAGGCTAGCTTCTAGGGTTTAGCCTCTCCGATCTCGTGGTAGATCTACTCTTGTACTACCCATATCATCAATATTAATCAAGCAGGACGTAGGGTTTTACCTCCGTCAAGAGGGCCCGAACCTGGGTAAAACATTGTGTCCCCTGCCTCCTGTTACCATCCGGCCTAGACGCACAGTTGGGAACCCCTACCCGAGATCCGCCGGTTTTGACACCGACATTGACCATCAACACTTGATGCTCCTTCTTGATTTCTACCTCCGCAGCTTCTAGCATTGGGAAGAGCTCATGAATCGTCTTATCCATCCCTTGCATATTATAGTTCATCACGAAGCTCTTGTAGCTTGGTGGCAGTGATTGAAGAACTCTGTCAATGACACTATTATCAGGAAGATTAACTCCCAGTTGAGTCAAGTGGTTGTGGTACCCAGACATTCTGAGTATATGTTCACTGACAGAACTATTCTCCTCCATCTTGCAGCTGTAGAACTTATTGGAGACTTCATATCTCTCAATCCAGGCATTTGCTCAAAATATTAACTTCAACTCCTGGAACATCTCATATGCTCCATGACGTTCAAAACGTCATTCAAGTCCCGGTTCTAAGCCCTAAAGCATGGCACACTGAACTATCGAGTAGTCATCAGATTTGCTCTGCCAGGTGTCCACAACATCTTGCATTGCTCCTGCAGCGGGTTTGTCACCTAGCGGTGCTTCCATGACGTAATTCTTCAGTGCAGCAATGAGGATAATCCTCAAGTTACAGACCCAGTCCGTTTAGTTTCTACCATCATCTTTCAACTTAGCTTTCTCTAGGAACGCATTAAAATTCAACGGAACAATAACACGGGCCATCTATCTACAACAACATAGACATGCAAAATACTATCAGGTACTAAGTTCATGATAAATTAAAGTTCAATTAATCAAATTACTTAAGAACTCCCACTTAGATAGACATCTCTCTAATCATCTAAGTGATCACGTGATCCACATCAACTAAACCATGTCCGATCATCACGTGAGATGGAGTAGTTTTGAATGGTGAACATCACTATGTTGATCATATCTACTATATGATTCACGCTCGACCTTTCGGTCTTAGTGTTCGGAGGCCATATCTGCATATGCTAGGATCGTCAAGTTTAACCCGAGTATTCCGCGTGTGAAAAACTGGCTTGCACCCGCTGTATGTGAACATAGAGCTTATCACACCCGATCATCACGTGGTGTCTCGGCACGACGAACTATAGCAATGGTGCATACTCAGGGAGAACACTTATAACTTGAAATTTAGTGAGAGATCATCTTATAATGCTACCGTCGAACTAAGCAAAATAAGATGCATAAAGGATAAACATCAGATGCAATCAATATAAGTGATATGATATGGCCATCATCATCTTGTACCTTTGATCTCCATATCCAAAGCACCGTCATGATCACCATCATCACCGACTTGACACCTTGATCTCCATCGAAGCATCGTTGTCGTCTCGCCAGCTATTGCTTCTACGAGTATCCCTACCGCTTAGTGGTAAAGTAAAGCAATTACATGGCGATTGCATTTCATACAATAAAGCGACAACCATATGGCTCTTGCCAGTTGCCGATAACTGTGTTACAAAACATGATCATCTCATACAATAAAATTTAGCATCATGTCTTGACCATATCACATCACAACATGCCCTGCAAAAACATGTTAGACGTCCTCTACTTTGTTGTTGCAAGTTTTACGTGGCTGATACGGGCTGATCAAGAACCGTTCTTACCTATGCATCAAAAACCACAATGCGGTATATTGATTGCTTTTTGATCTTTAGAAAGAACCCTGTTCATTGTATCCGATTCAACTAAAGTTGGAGAAAATCTCAAAGCCGCACAATCGCGCCAGAAGAGTTACCATGATAGCAAGCATCATGACTTGGCTTTCGAGATCGGAGACCATGTCTACCTCTGCGTCTCTCCAATGAAAGGCACTCGTCGCTTCGGTATCAAAGGGAAGCTTGCCCCTAGATACGCGGGTCCTTTCAAGATCATTGGCAAAAGAGGCGATCTCGCCTATCAACTTGAGCTTTCGTCCAACTTTGCAAACGTGCACGACGTGTTTCACGTGTCTCAGCTTCGCAAGTGCTTCAAGACGCCTGAGCGCACCATCAACTTCGAAGAGATTGATCTCCAAGAAGACCTGTCTTATCATGAGCATCCCGTGGCTATTCTTGAAGAAACTGAGCGCAAGACTCGCAACAAGTCTATCAAATTCCTGAAAGTGAAGTGGTCACACCATTTCGACCGAGAAGCCACCTGGGAACGCGAGGATCACCTCCGTTCCGAATATCCGGAGTTCTTTCAGTCCTAGATCTTGGGACGAGATCCTTTCGTAGTGGTGGAGTGTTGTAACGCCCTGAATGTAACTTGCCATATTTGTATTCCAACTCTTGCCATTTTCGGCACTAAGTTATGAGATTCGTGGTTGGGTTTTTGTCTTCGTTTGCATTTTGTTCATGTCATGCATTTCACATCATGCCATCATGTGCATCGCATTTGCATACGTGTTCGTCTCAAGCATCCGAGCTTCTCCCCGTTGTCCGTTTTGCAATCCGACACTCCTATGTCCTCCGGCACCCCCTTTTGCCTCTTTTCGTGAGCGGGTGTTAAATATTCTCGGAATGGACCGAGATTTGCCAAGCGGCCTTGGTACACCACCGGTAGACCTCCTGTCAAGTTTCGTGCCATTTGGAGTCCGTTTGATACTCCAACGGTTAACCGGGGAACCATAAAGGCCTCGTGTGTGTTGCAGCCCAACACCCCTCCAATTTTCGGGTCCAATAACCCATCCAAAACCCCTCCATCCTCTCGGCCATTCGATCATGATCGCATGGCTGAAAACTGCTCTCTATTTGAACACTCCCACCTCCTTCTATGTATAAATATGTCCTCCCCGTCCAATTTTCGGGTCCAAAACCCTAGCCCCGCTCCTCCCGCGCCGCCGGACACGTCCACGTCCGCCCACTGCCACCCGACGAGCCAGATCTTGCCACGTGTCCCATCAGCCGTCCCCGCCGCTGCGCCTCACCCGCCGGCCCGCCAGGGCCCGCGCGAGGCCCTCTGGGCCCGGTCGCCCCGCGCCTCTCCGTCGACCGGCGCCGCCCCGCTGCGCCTCCGCAGATCAAGCTCCGGCGAGCCCCCTCCACGCTCCGGCCACCGCGTCAACGAACTCCGGTGAACCTCGGATTCCGCGCCAGATCCAGATCCATTTTCTAGGGTTGACCTCGTTTTCCCACTAAGTCATTTTTCTGCTATAATTTTTAGCCCTGTTCAACATGCCATAACTCCTCATCCGTAGATCCGTTTTGCATGGATGATATATCAAAATGTTCATCATGATGTGCTCTTCATTTTGTTCCATTGTGACATGCTTGTTTGAGTCCATCTTGATGCCCAAATTGTTGATTCAAGAGTGCTATAAAATGTTAGTTCCTGTTTCTTAGCAGGGTATGAGCATTTGTCATTTTTGCTACATTTATTGTGTGCTGCATATGAACTTGAGCTCTACATGTGTTTTGGGCTATGCCATGTCATATTTACAGGGATGTATGCCATGTATTTTTGTGATCAATGTGAGGACTAGAACAAGCATGCAAAGTAGCTCTCGTGGTATTGCTGATTTCAGGGACTTAGAATTTCACTAAGTCATTTCCCTGTTGTTATTTTTATACCATGTATTCATGTTGCTACAGAGTGATCCATGCTTCTTTTGAGTATTTTCAGTAAGGAAGGTTTGGACATATGGTTGTGATCTATCCATCCATGCCCATGTTTGCAATTATGGAGTAACCTAGCATGACTCAATCTTGCTCTACTTTTGTTATAAAATGTTCCTGGCAGATTGTTTACGTGTTAATCAATTTTGCCAAGGTTGTTGTAGTTGATCCAAGCATGCTATGAGCTTGTTCTTGCTTTGTTAGCTTCATGATCATGTCTTCTTGCTGGTAGTATGCTTAGCTTGTCATGCAATGCCTTGTGTTGAGTGCATCGAGCTCACAAACGTGCCTTCATAATTCTATTTTTGCCATGCTCTGTTTTCTGCTAAGTCTGAATCTGTTAACGAAACTTGCTATGTTTACATGGGTGCCATCATATCTTCTGTTCCTTTTTGGCTTATGGTCAGTAAGGTACTTTTGTTATATGCTTTGAGTAGATTCATGCCATGCCTTTGTTTGCTATGTTCTGTTCTTGTAGCATGTTGTTTTCTTGTTCTAAACTTTGCTTCCTGATGTTAATTCCTGACATGTTAGTAGTTTCACTAAGTCTATGATTCTGATATCTTTTGCACTTTTTCCATGCTTGTTTGAACCTGCTCTTGTGTGATTTAGCCGTAGCTCAGCGTTCATATTTTGTCAAGCATCTTGAGTAGATCACTGCCATGTGCTTGTTTGTTATGTTGGAGTGCAGTAGCTTAGTTTCTTGTTGCATTCTAGATGGCATCGTGCTGTTAATCACAGAATTGTGCCATTATTGTTTTGCTTGCCATTTGCAAACCGTGCATCCGATTCTGGTGATCTTTATATCGTTTTCGACCGAAATCATCTCATCTTTCGAGCGGTGCACTTGGTTTGCCAAGTTGATGCCTGGTTCAATCTTTTCCTTCCGGAGCACACATATGCATTGCATATCTCATCCCGCATATCATGCCATGTTTTGCATCATGTTGCTTGCGCATTGCACCGTGATTGATTGTTGGTTCCTTTGCTTGTGTTCTTGCTTTGGGTAGAGCCGGGAGACGAGTACATGATCGAGGAACCCGTTGAGTACGCTTACGAGGATCAATCTTTCGTCAACTCGAAGAACTTTTCAGGCAAGATGACCATACCCTCGAAATCACTTCTATCTTTGCTTGCTAGTTGCTCGCTCTATTGCTATGCCGAGATACCTACCACTTGCTATATCATGCCTCCCATATTGCCATGTCAAGCCTCTAACCCACCTTTCCTAGAAAACCGTTGTTTGGCTATGTTACCGCTTTGCTCAGCCCCTCTTATAGCGTTGCTAGTTGCAGGTGAAGATGGAGTTTGTCCCTTGTTGGAACACGATTATTGTTGGGATGTCATTATTATATCTTGTTTACTTTAATGCACCTATATACTTGGTAAAGGTGGGAAGGCTCGGCCTTATGCCTGGTGTTTTGTTCCACTCTTGCCGCCCTAGTTTCCGTCATACCGGTGTTATGTTCCTTGATTTTGCGTTCCTTACGCGATTGGGTTATAATGGGAACCCCTTGACAGTTCGCCTTGAATAAAACTCCTCCAGCAAGGCCCAACCTTGGTTTTACCATTTTCCACCTAAGCCTTTTTCCCTTGGGTTCCGCGGACTCAAGGGTCATCTTTATTTTAAACCCCCGGGCCAGTGCTCCTCTGAGTGTTGGTCCAACTTGTTAGCCGCCGGTGGCCACCAGGGGCAACTGATACGTCTCCAACGTATCTATAATTTTTGATTGTTCCATGCTATTATATTATCAACCTTGGATGTTTCATATGCATTTATATGCTATTTTATATTATTTTTGGGACTAACCTATTAACCCAGAGCCTAGTGCCAGTTTATGTTTTTTCCTTGTTTTAGAGTATCACAGAAAAGGAAAATCAAATGGAGTCCAATTGACCTGAAACTTCACGAAACTTATTTTTGGAAGGAAAGCAACCCGGGAGACTTGGAGTCCACGTAAGGTAAGCAACGAGGAAGCCACGAGGCAGGGGGGCACGCCCACCCCTGGGCGCGCCCTCCACCCTCGTGGGCCCCTCGTGGCTCCCCTGACGTACTTCTTCTGCCTATATATCTCCATATACCCTAAAACTACCGGGGAGCACAATAGATCGGGAGTTCCGCCGCCAGAAGCCTCCGTAGCCACCGAAAGCCAATCTAGACCCGTACCGGTACCCTGCTACAGGGGGAATCCCTCTTCGGTGGCCATCTTCATCATCCCGGTGCTCTCCATGACGAGGAGGGAGTAGTTCTCCTTCGGGGCTGAGGGTATGTACCAGTAGCTATGTGTTTGATCTCTCTCTCTCTCTCGTGTTCTTGATTTGGCACGATCTTGATGTATTGCGAGCTTTGCTATTATAGTTGGATCTTATGATGTTTCTTCCCCTCTACTCTCTTGTAATGGATTGAGTTTCCCCTTTGAAGTTATCTTATCAGATTGAGTCTTTAAAGATTTGAGAACACTTGATGTATGTCTTGCCGTGCGTATCTATGGTGACAATGGGATATCACGTGATTCACTTGATGTATGTTTTGGTGATCAACTTGCGGGTTCCGCCCATGAACCTATGCATAGGGATTGGCACACATTTTCGTCATGATTCTCCGGTAGAAACTTTGGGGCACTCTTTGAGGTTCTATGTGTTGGTTGAATAGATGAATATGAGATTGTCTGATGCATATCTTATAATCATACCCACGGATACTTGAGGTGACATTGGAGTATCTAGGTGACATTAGGGTTTTGGTTGATTTGTGTCTTAAGGTGTTATTCTAGTATGAAATCTAGGGTTGTTTGTGACACTTATAGGAATAGCCCAATGGATTGATTGGAAAGAATAACTTTGAGGTGGTTTCGTACCCTACCATAATCTCTTCGTTTGTTCTCTGCTATTAGTGACTTTGGAGTGACTCTTTGTTGCATGTTGAGGGATAGTTATATGATCCAATTATGTTATTATTGTTGAGGGAACTTGCACTAGTGAAAGTATGAACCCTAGGCCTTGTTTCAATGCATTGCAATACCGTTTATGCTCACTTTTATCATTCGTCACCTTGCTGTTTTTATTTTTTCAGATTACAAAAACCATTACCTACTATCCATATAACCACTTGTATCACCATCTCTTCGCCGAACTAGTGCACCTATACAATTTACCATTGTATTGGGTGTGTTGGGGACACAAGAGACTCTTTGTTATTTGGTTGCAGGGTTGCTTGAGAGAGACCATCTTCATCCTACGCCTCCTACGGATTGATAAACCTTAGTGTTGGGGATATAACTATCAGTTAAGACCTGCCCAGGAGGGGCTGGGTCAGCCCCAATGGCGAGTTACAAAGGGAGCCCAGTAAACATTAAGATGATAGTTTATCAAATCTTACAGAAGGCCTAAAAGGCCTAGAGGCGACTTAAGGCCCAATATTGTAAACCGCCATATGTAAGGAAAGATTTGTAAAGAAAGGCATGTAAAAGAAGTCACCGAGCCGGACACGATTTATGAGCCGGCCGGGACTCTGTAGGCCACCAGGCGTCAACCCGTGTATATAAGGGGACGACCCGGTGGCGGCTTAGGGCAAGAAACAAGAGATCGATAACCAAGCCGGCGAGTTAGCCTCTTGGTGATCGAAACCCCAGCAATACCAAACACAACTAGACATAGGCTTTTACCTTCATCGTAAGGGGCTGAACTAGTATAAAACCTCTCGTGTCCTTTGTCCCGATTAACCCCTTTAAGCTTCCTAGTTGCGATGGCCCTATGACTAAGTCCTTCCACTAGGACATCTACCGTGACAATTCCACGACAGTTGGCGCCCACCGTGGGGCCAGCGCATGGTGGATTTGAGTTCTTGAAGGGCAACTTCAAAGGGCTCAAGGGATACGCTGTGGGCCGGATGACCAAGAGTCGTCGCGGCAAGCTCTACATCGACGAAGAAGGCTGGGGCCCCGAGGCCGGCTCAATTGAGTACGGGTACCGGGTCCCATTCGGCAGAATTCATGTCTTCATCGGCCGGATCCGCTAGTCAGGCCCTGAGCCGGACGTCCACACCAACCTCGTCGAGACGGCTCAGCGCGCGAGGACCACCCATGTTCAATCTATCGTGAAGCATGCTTTCGTAGGCTGCATCCACGGTGGTGAATACTCTGAAGGATCGGTGGAAGGTGCTGAGACGACCATCTGTTCTGACGCTACATCATCAACAGGTGAGATGGACTCTTTGTATCAGCTGCAGGATGGCATGCTCGGGGGCTGTTTCGATGGCAGCAGTATTCTGGACCCCCTTGAGCCACCGAATTGGGCCGGAGTCTTCATGGCAGGGACACAGCCCGGGCAGAACTCCACAGCAGCAGTAGCAACAACTACTGGGTCGGCCGTAGCCGGGTCAGGAGACCCCGCGCGTCCCCCGGCTCAGATTCTAATGGACCTCACGGATAAACTGACAACTCTGTTAACCACCGTGGTAGAACCGGCGGATAGAGCCCAGCATAACATAGAGGTGGCACGCGTGCGGGAAGAGATGGTACAAGCTAAAGAAAATTTAGCAGCAGAGGAGGTCAGGATGGCAGCAGAGTGGGCGGCTTTAGACGTTCGTGCGCAATAGCTTCAAGCGGAGACTTTCCGGCTCTCGGTGGATCTGAACGCGTCAAACGAGGTCATGAGAAGAAGGCATCAGAAAACTCAGTCACATCTACCTCTAATGCTCGATCCTAGGAACCTTTTTCATACACCCGGGGCTAGGGCAAGCAACCCGCCGGAGGCAAATCGGATCAAGACGCCCTGGGCACCAGTTCAACCGTGTGCCATGGAGCCACCTCGCGTACATACCGCTCCGCCTCATTATGTGCCAACACCACCGGGTCACTTCTCCAATCCCTTGGAAAACCTCATTGCAACATCGGCTCGTTTGGAGGCTCTCCCGATAGAAGGCGACTCGCCAGCAGCAATCGAAACACGAAGGGTGAGGGAACTTCTTCAAACAGCTCTGGCACAGCAGGATGCGTACTTCTACAGTCGAGACAGGATCCATTCAACTCCTTGCCCAAGCCGGAGCCCAAGCTACAGTAGGCATATGGACTCGGCTGACATGTCAAGCAATGCTCAACGCCGCAACCGGCCGCACAGGCATGAGCCGGTATAGGCCGGAGCCCTTAACTTGGCGGATCAGGAAAGGATCCGACAAGAGGCTGAGCGAGCGGTTCAACTAGGAGCGGAGCAGGCGGCTCATCAGACTTTTCCGGCTTATCCAGCAACCTCGGTCAAGGCAGGAGTGGCCACAAGAGCCGGAGGTGTCCCTTGCCTGGTGCCGACCATACGTAATGATAGTTTTCCAAAATACTTCAAGGGGCCTCGTAAGGTGCCTAATTACACGACCGACTTGCAGCCTGGGGCTTGGATTGAGAGTTATGAGATGGCTATGGAGTTTTTGGAGGTCAGCGATGCAACAATGGCTAAGTATTTCACTATGATGTTGGATGGAACAGCTCGTACTTGGCTGAAGGGGTTGCCGCCCAATTCTATCGGCTCATGGGCGGAATTGAAGGCCTGGTTCATCCAGAACTTCAAGGACACGTGTAAATAGCCTATGTCGATTGTGGACCTGACTAATTGTAAACAAGAGGACGGTGAATCTACAACCCATTGGGTCAAGGAGATAATACATTCGTTTGATAAGATGGATGCCGGCTCAGCAGTCTTGATGTTGGAGAAAAACTGCCGTTTTGAACCTCTGAAGTAGAAGTTGGGGCGGCTCAAGCATGACTGCAATGACATGGGCCAGTTGATGGCGGCTGTCGGTGTCAAAACCGGCGGATCTCGGGTAGGGGGTCCTGAACTGTGTGTCTAAGGCGGATGGTAACAGGAGGCAGGGGACACGATGTTTTACCCAGGTTCGGGCCCTCTTGATGGAGGTAAAACCCTACGTCCTGCTTGATTTATTCTTGATGATATGAGTATTACAAGAGTTGATCTACCACGAGATCGGAGAGGCTAAACCCTAAAAGCTAGCCTATGGTATGATTGAATGTTGTCCTACGGACTAAAACCCTCCGGTTTATATAGACACCGGAGGGGGCTAGGGTTACACAAGGTCGGTTACAAAGGAGGAGATGTACATATCCGTATTGCCTAGCTTGCCTTCCACGCCAAGTAGAGTCCCATCCGGACACGAGATGAAGTCTTCAATCTTGTATCTTCATAGTCCAACAGTCCGGCCAAAGGATATAATCCGGCCGTCCGGATACCCCCTAACCCAGGACTCCCTCAGTAGCCCCTGAACCAGGCTTCAATGACGATGAGTACGGAGCACAGTGTTGTCTTCGACATTGCAAGGAGGGTTCCTCCTCCGAATATACCACGGAAGAATTTGAATATAAGGATAGTGTCCGACCCTGCAAAATAAGTTCCACATACCACCGTAGAGAGAATAATATTTCCACAAATCTAATCTGCTGACACGTTTTGGCAACATGACATCATGCCATGGCCCGGCGTTCATTCGAACTGTTTTTCTTTAGCCAGCCCCGCACATAATGCGAGGCAGTCTCTTGACACGTCTTGTCAAAGCAGGGATCGTGTCCCCCTTATTACGGGATTCTCATCAATACGGGCGTGGGTAACCCAACCGTGCCATCAATTACGGCGCTTGGGGGATAAGCGAGTTTTACCAGGCTAGTGGGGGCGCATAGTTTCGGCCGCCCTTATAAAGGGATAAGGTTTAACCTTTTTCTACCCAGGCCTTCTTCCTCCTTGCTCATCCATTCTTTCGCACTCGAGTTCCAACGCCCAAGTCCACATCCTTCTCCTCAACCTTCTCCAAACATGTCCGGAGCGGGAGGCAAGTGGATGGCTTCCTCCGTCACGGAGGGACACATCAAAAAGCTGCGCGGAGCCGGATACTTAGTCGCGAATATCGCGCACCAGCTGCCCGCTGCGGGGCAGATCATCCCTACCTGAGAACCTCACGAGAGGGTACTTTTCCTCCATCACTTCCTCCGCGGACTAGGGTTTCCCCTCCATCCATTCGTCTGCGGTCTTATGTTCTACTACGGGCTGGACTTTCATGATCTAGCCCCGAATTTCATCCTCAACATTTCGACGTTCATCGTTGTGTGTGAGGCTTTCCTCCGCATCCGGCCCCACTTCGGCCTGTGGCTGAAGACCTTCAATATCAAGCCGAAGGTGGTGGGAGGCCAACAAGCGGAATGCGGCAGAGCCATGGTGGGCAAGATGCCCAATGTTATATGGCTCGAAGGCTCCTTCGTGGAGACCATAAAGGGGTGGCAATCGGCGTGGTTCTACATCACTGAGCCATGAGACACCAACTGGGCGGTGGCCCCCGAGTTTTGATCCGGAATCCTCACGCGGCTCACCTCCTGGAAAGAGAAGGGCCTATCCTGGGGTTCATTGGTGGAGCTGGACGGACTCCAGAAATGTATCCAGAATATGGCAAGCAAGAAGCTCAAGCTTGTCAACATAGTCCAGGTCATGCTCTTCCGCCAGATCCTCCCATGCCAACAACGGGATTTCAATTTATGGGAGTTCGACCCGGCCCGGCACCAGACTCTAAGCGAGCTCTTCGACACGACGCACAAAGACGTCTGGAGGGTGCTGTTTAAGGGCGCCGAGGTCCCCCCTCTCTCACCGAGGACCGCGGGCTAAGCGCGAAGCGCCCTGCGAATCCGGTAAGTTTTGTACATCTGGTAGGATTTTTACTTCCCATAGTTTAACCACGTGCGGGGTCTGAGTTCCCATGCCTTTGACAGGACTGGGTGGGGGCATCGGAGAATATCAACTGTCCGGCCCCTTTGCCCGAAGACACTGTGGATGCTCTCCTGACAGAGATGCTGACTCCGGCTCCTTACAAGGTGTCGGAGAAGACCAAGAAGAAGGCCAAGGGAACCCGAAAGAGGTCCCGGCGCCAGGTGGTATCGGACTCATCATCCGATGACTCCGCGACGCACTCCTCCCCCGAAGACGAGGAGGAAGAAGAAGATGCTCCCCCTCCAACCGGGGGAGACAAGAAAAGGAAGGCCGCCCCAACCGAGGGGGCCGAAGGGTCCAAGAAGGGAAGGACTCTCCTTCCGGACTGCTCCACCACCGCCGCCGAAGACGAAGACGAGTGGCTGCTCAGGGCCAAGCCCCTGGCGAAGTCGTAAGTATTCGGATACCAGAGTAACTCATAGCATACCTTTGTCGCATGACTTCTCCTAACGCCGAATATGATTATGCATACCGCCCCAAGCCCGTATCGACGTATCTTCGTCGGACGGCTCCTTGGACTCGTCAGATATGGATAGCGATCCACTTCCGACCGCCACCTCCCCTTGCCCTACGGACAATGCCGAGGTATTGTCTCAAGAGGCACCGGGTCGAGGGGAAACAGTCCTGGAGGCGCCTCAAGGCGACCTTCCGGACTCCCGAAGCAGAGGGAGTAAGGCTCCAGAGGGCTCCGAGTTCGGCCTTCAGCCGAACACTGCGCTGAAACCTCCAGTGGTTCCGGACTCGGGCAGGCGGCCTCCTTCCAAAAGGGGAAAGACACCTGTGCCGGTGACCTCTGTCCATCCAGAGGCACCGGGCAACCTGCTGGGAGCGCTTCGCGGCGCTTCCATCGACGAAGAGCACCGCACTATTATGAGTGCGGTGATCAAGAAGGTTCAGTCCGCCAAGAGCAGACTGACTGAAGCCTGTGCCAGCCTTCTAACAGGCTTTGAGGTAAGTGTTCAAAATATAGGAAAAATATTACTGCATAGACAGTAGCCCCTGATGCTCTGTTTGGTGTTCACGAAGAAAAGCTGAATAGAGGATCAAATAATATCTGCACGAGTCTAATACTAGTATGTCTGTATGCGTATGCAGGCTTCGCTGCTGACCTCTGCTGCACTGACTGCGGAGGTCGCCGCACTGAAGTAGGACCTTGAGGGGTCCGAGAAAGAGCTCGGCCTTGCTAAGAGGCAGCTCGAGGAGAACAAAGGTAAGTAATACCTCGTCTATAGATATGTATATATACAAAAAGGATGCGATTGCAAAATGACAGGATCATCTTTAATTTGCCAGGGGCCACGACCAAAGTGGAAACCCTGAAGCAAGCGCTATCCAAGGCTGAAAACCAAGCGGCCCAGGAGCGCACCGAGCAGGAAAAACAAGAGGCACGGGTGGGAGAGGTGCAGCAAGAGCTCCACGCTCTTGTGACGAAGCACGAGGCATTGGAGCTTGACTTGAAGACGCGAGAATCCGAGCTTGCCACGACCCTTGAGAGCGCAAAGAGTGCCAAGGCTATAGCCCAAAAGGCCCTCCAGGAGATTGATGCGATGAAGAAGATAGCGGCGGGTAAGGCATTCAATATGCAAAGCAAGCATGTGAAAGTAAATTACTTGTTACTTACCCGAGTCCGGAGCTCTCTAGGAGCATTCGCAGATTTGCCCCGCAGTGTGTCGGATGTCGCACAGTTTTACCAGGCCGAGGAGGGAAGCTCGACGGAGAAGTTGTTCTGGTCTCAGTATACTGGGACCGAACACCGGGTGCCTATGAGTGACCAGCTGAAGCAACTGGTCAAGCTGCACAAGGCGGCCGAACAGGCCATGAAGGGCTTTATAGTCCGGATGTGGCCTGGCGACGCCCTTCCCAACAGCTACTTCGGCCTGGTGAGGCGGCTTGTGGATGCCTGCCCACGGCTGGAAGTCATCAAGCGGTCCGTCTGCATCGAAGGTGCTCGCCGGGCTTTCGCCCGTGCAAAGGTGCACTGGGCCAAGATGGACACCGTGAAGCTGGTGAAGGAGGGGCCGCCGCAGGGCAAGGAGCATCACAACCCTGAGATGTACTATGAGGGTGTCCTGAAGGGTGCTCGCCTTGTAGCGGACGAGTGTGCAAAATATGTAATATTTGAATGAACTTGCTCATGTGATCCTGTATGATGAAAACTTGTTCATATGCGCTATGCAACTCTTGTTTGAATTTAAAATATTACCTTCTGTTCGACTGTTTATCAAATCTGAGAGATGGCTAGTCGTCGGCTTCTGCCCCCATGCCACAAGTGCTGGGGTGTTTGGGATAAACCTGAGCACTCTTGTTCCCATTTTTGGGTCCTTCGAGGGAGGTGCTCAGCACAATGAACAAGGCAATTGGACTATAATGCGTTATCACTCTCACTTAGTCATAGAATTCTATAATTTTAAATTTCGGCGAAGCCCCTAGTATTCGGAAGGCCGAATTTGGGGCGCTATACACGCCTTTGCCCGGACGGAGCCGACTCCTCGCTCTAAGCGGCATAAGTCTTTAGGGACTCGAAACCTCTCGAACGGCGACCAGTGTCTCGCCTTATCATGATAGTCAGTTTTAGCTTTCTCTACTGAGGTGCTTAGCCCAGCAGAACGAGGGCACAACCGCAGTAGTTCTCCCAGTGCTACCTTAGCCGATATAGCATAACGTAAGGTACCAAAACATGGGAGCTGGGCAAACCCAACTATTGACCCAAGACATGATTCGGAGCTGATGCATATAATGCTATAAGTTCGGGGTGACGCACTGTCGGAAGTGTTCGGACTTCTCACGCCGTATTATGGGGTATGCTTAAGCCCCTAGCGTATTGGCCGTACCAGAGTGTATGGGTGCTAGATGTCATGAATGAACATATATATATATATATAAAGAAGAATGCAATAATAGTCTTAGTGCTATACATTGTTTATTCAAAAATGTGTGTTAAAGCAGAATGATACAAGTAGTGCGATAAGCAAAGAGTAGGACTATATGACATGTCCCCTCCAAGGGCAAGCTGAGGAATAGTATTAAAGCAAGTATTTCACTCGTTATCGTAATCCACCTGGGAGTTCTGTGGTGTGACGTAGCTTTCTACCTCCTTGGTTGCTGCATCATGTGTTCGGCAATCATGCTGCTGGACAGGGTTTCCAGAGATTAAAGTCCTGAAAGAGAAAAATAACAAAGCAGGAAGCCCCTAGTGCGGTTTAAGCCACGTCTTGGAGCGTGCCATAGTCGTGCCCCCTCCCCACCTGTGCCCATGGTATTTTTAATGCGTAATTATGTATGCGTGGCACGGATTTCGCCGTTTGGCTGAGACCGGGGTGGGGTCCACATTGCTATGCGAGCTCGGAACGTGCCAGGCGGTCCTGTTGCCGATTACTCCGGGCGCGCTTGAAGGTGTCCGGGTCCTTGATCGCCGAACTAGTGGATTGCCTTAAGAGGCTGCTTTGCGCTTCTGCTGCGAGGGCCGCAGTGTGCTCCTCCATGCGAAGAGAGCGCTCTGTGTTTCTATTGACTGTGATGACCCCCCGAGGTCCTGGCATCTTGAGCTAGAGACATGCATAATGCGGTACCGCATTAAATCTCGCAAATGCGGTTCGCCCGAGTAGTGCATGGTAGCCACTGCGGAACGGACTATATCGAAGATTAACTCTTCGCTTTGGAAGTTATCCGGGGATCCGAAGACCACTTCCAGTGTGACTGAGCGTGTGAAATGGGCCTGTACACCTGGTATGACGCCTTTAAAGGTCGTTTTTGTGGGTTTGATCCTTGAGGGGTCTATACCCATTTTGTGCACTGTGTCCTGATAAAGCAGGTTTAGGCTGCTGCCGCGATCCATAAGGACTCGAGTGAGGTGAAATCCGTGAATGATTGGGTCTAGGACCAGTGCGGCGAATCCGCCATGACGGATACTAGTGGGGTGGTCCCTGCGATCGAAGGTGATCGGACAGGAGAACTGAGGGAGTCCTGGATTAGGGGGTCTCCGGACAGCCGGATTATATCCTTTGGCCGAACTGTTGGACTATGAAGATACAAGATTGAAGACTTCGTCTCGTGTCCGGATGGGACTCTACTTGGCGTGGAAGGCAAGCTAGGCAGTACGGATATGTATATCTCCTCCTTTGTAACCGACCTTGTGTAACCCTAGCCCCCTCCGGTGTCTATATAAACCGGAGGGTTTTAGTCCGTAGGATAACACATAATCATACCATAGGCTAGCTTCTAGGGTTTAGCCTCTCTGATCTCGTGGTAGATCTACTCTTGTACTACCCATATCATCAATATTAATCAAGCAGGACGTAGGGTTTTGCCTCCATCAAGAGGGCCCGAACCTGGGTAAAACATCATGTTCCCTGCCTCCTGTTACCATCCGCCTTAGACGCACAGTTCGGGACCCCCTACCCGAGATCCGCCGGTTTTGACACCGACATTGGTGCTTTCATTGAGAGTTCCTCTGTGTCGTCGCCGTTAGGCTTGATGGCTCCTTCTATCATCGATAGCGATGCAGTCCACGGTGAGACTTTTCTCCCCGGACAGATCTTTGTGTTCAGCGGCTTCGCACTGCGGGCCAACTCGCTTGGTCATCTGGAGCAGATCGAAAGTTACGCCCCTGGCCACCAGGTCAGGTTTGGAAGATTAAACTACACGGCCGATATCCGCGGAGACTTGATCTTTGGCGGATTCGAGCCTCTGCCTTGTGCGTCACGCGGTCACGATGAGTAAGATTTAGCTCTACCATCAGACAATGTTCAGGAGATCGCACCGGCAGCCGCTCCGACCCTCAATTCGGAGCAAGTTGCACCATCCACGGACGGGTGGATGGACCCCGCCACGGAGGCCTTACCCTCAGCGGTGATCGAGCCGAATATCGACCTTACCCTTCACGAGAGCCGTGTTGTTAAACTGGCAGATAGTTCTCAGGCCACGGACTCCGAACCGCCTGCGCCCGTTCCTATCGAATCCGGTTAGGCACCGATCATGGAGTTTACCTCCACGGGTATCTTTCAACACTCGCCCTTCGGCGACATACTGAATTCATTAAAGTCTCTCTCCTTGTCAGGAGAGTCCTGGCCGAACTATGTCCGGCAGGATTGGGATACGGATGACGAAGAAATTCGCCACCCACCCACCACCCACTTAGTAGCCACTGTCAATGACTTAACCGACATGCTCGAATCCGACTCCGAAGACATCGACGGTATGGACGACGATGCGGGAGACGAACAAGAATCACTACCCACAGGGCACTGGACGCCCACTTCATCACATGACGTATACATCATGGACACACCAAAAGAAGACGACGACGAGGAACGGAAGGACGCAATGAAGGGTTGCCCCCTCAAGAAGCAGTCAAAGCGGCGGCGTAAGCGCCGCTCCAAATCCCGCCTCGGCAGAAACAACGATCATATAGACTCAACGTTAGAGCAGGGTGAACGATCGCCGGACCATGGCAACACGTAGAATCAAACCGAACAACTCGACTCTGTCAAAGATAATAGTCCAGATGACATCACACCGGACAGACACCCAGAGCAACAAAATGCCCATCAAAGGCTCATTGCCACCGCGAGGAGTCTAAAAAAGCAGAAGCAAAGGCTCAAGGCTGCGCAAGACACACGCAGAATTAGATGGAGTAAAGTGCTCAACACAGCAGCGAAGTACGGCGGTAGTCACCCCACCAAGAGCTACCCGAAGCGGAAGTTGCTACCTGAATTCGATGAGGAGGCCTTAGATCCCCCGCAACCAAAAACTAAAACGGCCATCTGGCCGGATAGACGACCTCACGGCCAACATAGAGCGGCAAACAAAGCCGCACATAAGCCAACACGCGATCCATGCGAGGGCTCGCATCAAAAGGACGGCGCAACCAGATCCATCTATGGACCATGCAAACGCGCTCCAGCATACGATGCAACACAACAAACATCCGAACAACGCTGTACACGCAGATACAGGGGTGCCGCACACCCCCTATGTTTCACCGATGAGGTGCTGGACCATGAATTTCCAGAGGGATTCAAACACGTAAACATAGAGGCATACGACGGAACAACAGACCCTGGGGTCCGGATTGAGGACTATATCCTCCATATCCATATGCCTCGAGGAGATGATCTCCACGCCATCAAGTATTTACCCCTCAAACTCAAAGGGCCAGCTCGACACTGGCTTAAAAGCCTCCCCGAAAGCTCCATTGGAAGCTGGGAGGAGCTTGAAGACGCTTTTCGGGCAAATTTTCAAGGGACTTATGTCCGACCTCCGGACGCGGATGATTTGAGTCATATAACTCAACAGCCCGGAGAGTCAGCCCGAAAGCTTTGGAACAGGTTTCTTACTAAAAAGAACCAAATAGTCGACTATCCGGACGCCGAAGCCTTGGCAGCTTTTAAGCATAGCATCCGCGACGAATGGCTTGCCAGACACCTTGGCCAAGAAAAGCCGAGAACAATGGCAGCATTAACAAGCCTCATGACTCGCTTTTGCGCGAGTGAGGATAGCTGGCTAGCCAGATGCAGAACCAGCGACCCCAGTACATCCGAAGTTAGAGATGGAAACGGGAAATCATGACGCAGTAAAAATAATAAGCGGCGGAATAAAGAAGACAGCCCGAAGAGCATGGCAGTAAACGCCGGATTCAGAAGCTCTCGGCCAGGTCAGCAAAAGCCGCCCTCTAAAGGCGCCAGAGATGAACTGTCCAGCCTAAACAAAATTTTGGACCAAATATGTCAGATCCATAGAACCCCTGGTAAACCCGCTAACCATACCCACAGAGACTGTTGGGTCATCAAGCAGTCCGGCAAGCTCAACGCCGTACACAATGGGGAGGATACACCAAGCGAAGACGAGGATGAGCCTCTCAAGCAAGACACTGGGGAACAAAAGAAATTTCCACCAGAAATCAAAACAGTAAACATGTTACACGTGATCAAGGGGAGAAACAAAGCGGCACTCCCAGAGAAATACGCCCAAGGGCCTATCACCGCGGAGTCCTGCCACTGGTTGTCTCAACTGATCACTTTTGACCATCGGGACTACTCAGCAAGTATCCAGCGTGCAGGATGGGCTGCCTTGGTATTAGACCCAATAATTGACGGATACCACTTCACATGAGTCCTGATGGACGGTGGCAGCAGTCTAAACCTGATATATCAGGACACAATCCGCAAAATGGGGATAGACCCAACGAAAATTCGCCACAACAATACTACCTTTAAAGGAGTAACGCCAGGCCCAGGGGCTCATTGCACGGGCTCCCTGCTACTAGAGGTTATATTCGGCATCCCCAATAACCTCCGTAGCGAAAATTTAACCTTCCACATTGCTCCGTTCCAAAGTGGCTATCAAGCACTACTTGGACGCGAAGCTTTCGCTCGCTTTAATGCAATACCGCATTATGCTTCCCTCACGCTTAAGATGCCCGGTCCACGTGGCATCATTATAGTGAATGGAAATATTGAGCGATGCTGGCGCGCCGAAGAGAGTGCGACTGCCTTGGCAGCCGCACACTAAAAACGGCCTCACCAACTAAAGCATTTGATAGGTCGTCAAGACCACGAACACGGTTAGACGAGTCCGGCGCAGCTACATGTAATTCATATAGGTTTGATGGCCACACCCCTATTACAAATACAAGGGGCTCAACGCACGCAAACAAGTGGCAATTTTTACTCATCTTGAATTGTACATGGTTTCTTTAAACCTACCTTTTTGCATGATAACTTTTCACCTAAGTTTCTCTCTTTTACAGATGACCATCGTGCTACACCCGTCGAGGATATGGCACAACGGAGACACAGGCGCAAACGTTCAGCAGGGACCCGTTCCAAGGATTCTTTTTAGATTAAGACCCTGCGTAAACCTTTTTTACTGTCTCTTGTTGATACACATCCCTCAGATTCTCAGTACAATTGAGAAGGATGCTGACGTCTTGGCATGTGGCCACGTCAGAATAATGCACGTACCTGGACACCAGGGGCTTCTTACAAAGGGCACTGTTTAGGCCCGGTTTATGTCATAAAGACCGAATACCTTAGGGAGTGTTTAGCGTCGCGAGTTTGGCCTTATATGCATCAGCTACGAATCATGTCTTTGGTCAAATGTTGGGTTTGCCCGGCTCCTGTGTTTTGCTGCCTTAAGTTCCGCTCTATCGGCTAAGGCGGCACCAGGAGAACTACTGTGATTGTGCCGCGGTTCATCTGGACGAGCACCTCAGTAGAGAAAGCCAAAAACTGACTGTCATGATATAGCGTGAGACTGGTCAACCACTCGATGACCTATCGGAATGTTAGAATTCCTCCGCCTCAACGAAGGGCCGTTTCCCGGCCAGGCATGTATGCACCCTGAATTCGGGAGAGTGCGGAGCCACCAGGGGCTATATAGTAGCCCCATTGTCAAACTCCTATGGCTAAGTGAAAGTGTTAAAGCATTATAGTCCGGTTGCCTAGTTCGCTGCGCCATCACCTCCTTATTAGGACCAAGACGTTGTATTAAGTGTGAATACACGTCTTCTGCGAACACCCCCGCATTATATGCGTGGGGGCTGAAGCCGACGACTGCAATCTTTCAGGTTATACACATGTATACATAAACGGCCGTACAGGAGGCATCATATTACTTTTGGGCAAAAGTATAAATACAGCCTTAATAAATTTCATAAAAACATTGTGTTTACAATGGGAATACATGTCACTCAAACATAATATTCTTCGAGCACTGAGCCTCTATCAAATGAGCGCCCTCAAGAACTTCTTCGAAATAGTGCTCAGCAGCCACTCGGCCTATGGCCGAACCCTGTGCCACAACAGTGGTAGCATCCATCTCCGCCTAGTATGCTTTGACACGGGTAAGGGCCATCCGTGAGCCCTATATACACGCCGACCTCTTCATTGCATTGATGCGCGGCACCGCTCCAAGGAACTGCTGCACTAAGCTGAAATAGCTGTTCGGCTTCGGTTTTTCCGGCCACAGATGATCTACGACGGACCTCATGGCGAGTCCGGACAACCTGTTGAGTTCGGCCCATTCGGCTAGCTGATCAATCAATGGAAGCGGACGCTCTGGAACATTAAACTGCGACCAGAACAGCTTGTCCACTTCACGATCTGTTTGATCTCGGAAGTATTCGACCGCATCAACAGCGCTCGCCGCCAAGTCCATATATGCGTGTGCCGAACTCCACAGCCGATCCAGAGGGGCATACCGCGGATCCCCGAACTTCCTCCGCAGCAAAAAGGGCTTCCCAGCCGCAATATCCTCGGCTTCACGCAGCTCTTCCTTCTTTTCCCTCATAGCAGAGCGGGTGTCTTTGGTCGCCACCGCGGCCTTTTGAAGGTCCGTCGCCTTCGCTCGGTTTTCTTCTTCAAGGAGCCGACAGCGGTCGGCAGTGTCTTTTAACTTTACAAGCATCTTGGCCATTTTATCGTTGCTCTCGCAATGTGCAGCCTTTTCAGCTCTTAATTCTTCGGCCGCCTTTAAAGCGACCGCATTACTAATTCTTGCTTGTTCCTTGGCTTGGGCAAGTTCCGCCCGAAGGGTCTCCACGGTGGCAGCTCCATTTGTGGTCACAACATATTAAAGATACTGGCGTTACGCTGCTCTTACTATGTGACATTCACCAGAAAACATTACTTACCCTGTGCATCGTCAAGCCGCTTGTTAACAAGCTCGATGTCGGCATCTGCCGCATCCAGTTGCCGCTTTAGCTCGGCAAACTCATTAGTCCGGCTAGCCACCGAAGCTTCCACCACCTGCACATAAAGGCGGTTTGGTTATTACCTGGGATTACGATCCTCTGTTCGCCGCCATTCTCGACGACAACCAAAGTCTCAGGGGCTACTATCTACACAGGGCACACCTAAAAATGTGCGGTACTATCAAAAAGTATATCATTTCACGTACCTCAAAGCCCGTCAGTAGACTCATAAAAGCTTCATGCAATCCACTTTCGGCGGACGAAATTCTTTCCATCACTATACCCATCAACGTATGGTGTTCTCCTGAGATGGCCGCTCGCTCCAACAGCTCCCTCAGTACGTCCGACCGCATACCAGACAGTGCTGGACTCTTTTGTTTGCTCTCTTCAAGAGACGGACGCTGGGGACTTCGGGTGACTATAGGATTATCTTCTGGCCTCACCGGATCCGGAGAGGCCCTCCATGACGACACTTCAAGGTCGCCCGCTTCTTGAGCGGGGGAGTCCGGGGGAGGCGTTTCGCTCTCCATCATCTCCGGGAGAAGATCCCCCGAAGATGAGCTCTGCTGAGAAGGGCTAAGATCCGAACTGCAAGATAAATGCTTCGGTTATTTTCCTCAGAGGTAAGGTAGTATATCTCCACTATTAAGTACTTTTTGATTACTTACAGCTCGTTGGAGGGCTGATCCTCGTGCGGACTTTGTGCGGCAAGAGCACCCTCTAAGGCAGGACCCTATGGTGGAGACTTCTTCTCCCGGTAGATGAAATACGGTGTGTTTGGCTAAAGGATTACTTACTTGGTCAGCGGTACGGTTGCTGCTCAGGCCCACGTCCTCGGTAGTATCCGGACACTCTATTTGGGGTCCGAAGAATGATTTGTACATCTCCTCGTGCGTCAGGCCGAGGAAATTCTGAATAGTGCACGACCCTTCTGGGTTGAACTCCCACATGCGGAGGGGCCGGCGTTTGCAAGGCTGGACTCGACGAACCAGCATGACTCGCACCACCGTAACCAGACTGAAAGCTCCTTCGAAGAGATCTTGAATGCGGCTCTGTAGTATAGGCATGTATTTGGCTGGACCCCAGCTCAGCCCTCTACTAATCCATGACATTAGTTGTGGTGGAGGGCCCGAGCGGAAAGCAGGGGCAGCCACCCACTTGGCACTTCTGGGAGCTGTGATGTAAAACCACTCCCGTTGCCATAATCCAGACACCTCTGGAAAGGAACCCTTTGGCCATGAAGCTCCAGCGATCTTGCTTATTAATGCGCCTCCGCACGCTGCGTGCTGCCCCTCGACCATCTTTGGCTTCACGTCGAAAGTCTTGAGCCACAGGCCGAAGTGAGGGGTAATGCGGAGGAAGGCCTCACATACGACAATAAATGCCGAGATGTGGAGAAAGGAGTCCGGGGCTAGATCATGGAAATCTAGCTCGTAATAGAACATCAAACCCCTAACGAAGGGATCCAGAGTGAGGCCTAGACCTCGGAGGAAGTGGGAGATGAACACAACGTTCTCGTTGGGTTCAGGAGTGGGGACGACCTGCCCTCGGGCAGGCAGCCGACGTGAAACCTCGGCGGTCTGGTATCTGGCCTCCCTCAACTTCTTGATATCCTCTTCCGTAACGGAGGAGGGCATCCACCGGCCTTGAAGGCTAGATCCGGACATAATTGAAGGTCTGAAGCACCTGACCTGGGCTTTGGGTGTTAGAACTCGAGGCAGGGGAAGGATTCAATTGAGCACGGGAGGGAAAAAAGTAAAAGCCTTGTCCCTTTATAAAGAGGGTGAATATCAAGCGTCCTCTCCGTAACCGTTTGGGACTTGCCTATAATCTTGGAGTCCTAGACACGGTTGGGTTACCCACGACCGTATTGATGAGAATCCCGTAATTAGGGGAACATGATCTCTGCTTTGACAAGATGTGTTGAGAAACCGCCTCGCGTTATGTGTGGAGCTGGTTAAAGAAAAACGGTTCGAATAATCACCGAGCCATGGCATGATGTCATGTTGCCAAAACGTGTCAGCAAATTAAGATTTGTGGAAATATTATTCTCTCTACGGTGGTATGTGGAACTTATTTTGCAGGGTCGGACACTATCCTTGTATTCAAACTCTTCTGTGATATGTTCGAAGGAGGAACCCGCCTTGCAATGCCGAAGACAACACTGCGCGCCGAACTCATCGTCATTGAAAGCCTGGTTCAGGGGCTACTGGGGGAGTCCTGGATTAGGGGGTCTCCGGACATCCGGATTATAACCTTTGGCTGGACTGTTAGACTATGAAGATACAAGATTGATGACTTCGTCTCGTGTCCGGATGGGACTCTACTTGGCGTGGAAGGCATGCTAGGCAGTACGGATATGTATATCTCCTCCTTTGTAACCGACCTTGTGTAACCCTAGCCCCCTCCGGTGTCTATATAAACCGGAGGGTTTTAGTCCGTAGGACAACACACAATCATATCATAGGCTAGCTTCTAGGGTTTAGCCTCTCTGATCTCGTGGTAGATCTACTCTTGTACTACCCATATCATCAATATTAATCAAGCAGGACGTAGGGTTTTACCTCCATCAAGAGGGCCCGAACCTGGGTAAAACATCGTGTTCCCTGCCTCCTGTTACCATCCACCTTAGACGCACAGTTCGGGACCCCCTACTCGAGATCCGCCCGTTTTGACACCGACAAGGACCATGGGTTGAACTTTGGGGCGACTGGCTCCAACGCATATACGTCCCTGAGCGCACGCTTCCGCTCCCTCTTGGGGATGTGGGTTGCGTATATCATGTTCACCGTTCGCACTTGTGGGGGGAACCTCTTCTGTCCTCCGGTGTTCGGCTGCCGGGGCTGCTGCTCGTCATCGCTATGTGACCCCTTATCTTTGTTTTCGGCATTTAACTTGCCGGCCTGCTTGAACACCCAACAATCCCTGTTGGAGTGGTTGGCTGATTTGTCGGGGGTGCCGTGTATTTGACACAAGCGATCGAGTATACGGTCCAAACTGGACAGGCCCGGAGTGCTTCTTTTGAATGGCTTTTTCCGCTGACCGGGTTTAGAGCCTTTGAATCCGGCATTGACTGCCGTATCCTCGGTATTGTCGCTGTTAATGTGGCGCTTATATTTGTTGTGACGCGACCTGCCGTTGCCGTCCTTGGTATCCGAAGTACCATGGTTCTTTGATATGTTATTGCTGCGAGCCAACCAGCTGTCCTCTCCCGCACAAAAGCGGGTCATGAGTGTCGTGAGGGCTGCCATAGATTTCGGCTTTTCCTTGCCAAGGTGCCCGGTGAGCCATTCATCGTGGATGTTGTGCTTAAAAGCTGATAGGGCCTCTGCATCCGGACAGTCGATGATTTGATTTTTATTTGTTAGGAGCCGTGTCCAGAATTTCCTGGCCGATTCCTCTGGCTGCTGACTTATGTGGCTCAAGCCATCGACATCTGGTGGTCGCACATAAGTGCCCTGAAAGTTGTCGAGGAATGCGGCTTCCAGATCTTCCCAACAACCAATGGACTCTGCTGGCAAGCTGTTGAGCCAATGCCGAGCTGGTCCTTTGAGTTTGAGTGGGAGGTATTTGATGGCGCGTAGGTCATCACCGCGGGCCATGTGGATGTGCAGGAGGAAATCCTCGATCTATACCGCAGGATCTGTTGTGCCGTCGTATGATTCTATATTTACGGGTTTGAAACCCTCTGGGATTTGATGATCCATTACTTCGTCTGTGAAGCATAAGGGGTGTGCGGCGCCTCTGTACTGGGCTATATCGCGACGCAGCTCAAATGAGTCTTGCCCGCTGTGTTCGGCCCGGCCGGACTTACTTTTACTGTATCCGGCGTGACGATTATCGTCTCGCATAGTGGCGCGCCCTCGTGATCCGTAGATCGATCTTGCATGTTTTGCTTTGTGCTCCAATATGTCTCGCAGGTCTGGCGTATTTCCCCATGCCTTTTAATTTGATTGGCGTCGGGGTGCGGGCTGAGCTTTTGGCTGGAATGCCTCTCTGTCGCGGCCATGAGGTGGCCAATCAGCCGCGTCATATGTCGGGGATGTAGGTTTCGGTGCTTCCTCCTCCAGTCGGGGTAGCAACCTGCACTTTGGGTAACTCTTGGAGGGGCGTTCGAGTTTATATTCCTCGGCCGCCAGGACTTCAGTCCATCTGTCAGCTAGCAAATCTTGATCAGCTTGAAGCTGCTGCTGCTTTTTCTTAAGGCTATTTGCCGTGGCTATAAGCCGGCGCTTGAAGCGCTCTTGTTCGATGAGATCCTCTGGCACGACGAATTCATCATCGTCGAGGCTTGCCTCGTCTTCAGAGGGAGGCATGTAATTATCATCCTCCGCCTCTCCATCTGCTGCTCTCTCAGGAGGGATGGCTTCTCCATCCTCCTGCTGTAAATCTTGCTGGAGGGGATTGTTGTTGTCTTTGGCACTGTCCGGAGTGCTATTATCTCTGGTGCCGGTATCACCGCTTTTGCCTTGGCGGGACTTAGAGCGGCGCCGCTGACGCCGGCGCTTGGGTTGCTTCTTGGAGGGGTCATCCTCCGCTATCCCGTCGCCATTGCCTTCTTTGGGTGTGTCCACCATGTATATGTCATATGATGAGGTGGCTGTCCAGTGCCCCGTGGGCAGTGGTTCCTCTTCGCCTCCCGCATCGTCGTCCATACCGTCGATGTCTTCGGAGTCGTAGTCGAGCATGTCGGTTAAGTCATCGACAGTGGCTACTAAGTGGGTGGTGGGTGGGCGACGAATTTCTTCGTCATCCGCATCCCAATCCTGCCGGACATAGTTCGGCCAGGATTCTCCTGACAAGGAGAGAGACCTTAACGAGTTCAGTATGTCGCCGAAGGGCGAATGCTGAAAGATATCCGCGGAGGTAAACTCCATGATCGGCGCCCAGTCGGATTCGACAGGCACTGGCGCAGGCAATTCGGAGTCCGTGGCCGGAGAAGGATCCGGTAGTTCGGCAACACGACTCTCGTGAAAGGTAAGGTCGATACTCGGCTCAATCGCCGCTGAGAGTACGGCCTCCATGGCGGGGTCTATCCATCCGTCCATGGATGGTGCGATTGGCTCCAAATTGAGGGTCGGAGCAGTCGTCGGTGCGATATCCTGAAAACTGTCCGACGGCAGAGCTAAATCATGCTCATCGAGACCGTGCAACGCACTTGGCAGGGGCTCGAATCTGTCGAAGATCAAGTCTCCGCGGGTATCGGCCGTATAGTTTAAGCTTCCAAACCTGACCTCGTGGCCAGGGGCGTAACTTTCGATCTGCTTCAGATGGCCAAGTGAGTTGGCCCACAGTGCAAAGCCGCCGAATACGAAGATCTGTCCGGGGAGAAAAGTCTCACCCTGGACCGCATCACTATCGATGATTAAAGGACCCATCAAGCCTAATGGCGACGACATAGAGGAACTCTCAATGAAAGCACCAATGTCGGTGTCAAAACCGGCGGATCTCGGGTAGGAGGTCCCGAATTGTGCATCTAAGGCGGATGGTAACATGAGGCAAGGGACACGATGTTTTACCCAGGTTCGGGCCCTCTTGATGGAGGTAAAACCCTACGTCCTGCTTGATTTATTCTTGATGATATGAGTATTAAAAGAGTTGATCTACCACGAGATCGGAGAGGCTAAACCCTAAAAGCTAGCCTATGGTATGATTATATGTTGTCCTACGGACTAAAAACCTCCGGTTTATATAGACACCGGAGGGGTCTAGGGTTACACAAGGTCGGTTACAAAGGAGGAGATGTACATATCCGTATTGCCTAGCTTGCCTTCCACGCCAAGTAGAGTCCCATCCGGACATGAGACGAAGTCTAGTATCTTCATAGTCCAACAGTCCAGCCAAAGGATATAATCCGGCCGGTCGGATACCCCCTAATCCAGGACTCCCTTAGTGGCTCTCATCAAGTATGCTGATTCTGATAGTACCAAGGACCCGGTGTCTGACGAAGAAAAGACAGCGAAGGGAAAGAAGAACGGCAACAACAAGGGTCACCAGCATAACCCGACAAATTAAGGAGGTAATAAACGTAAGGCTGATGAATTTGTCGCTAACACCAATGCGCAGGGCGGCAATCAACGGCGCAAGGGCAGGCAACCCCCTCGGTCAGGCGGGTCAGGTCCTACCCTTGAGCAACTATTGAATGAACCTTGTCCAAGACACATCACCCGGGAGAAGCCAACCACCCACCTGTGGAAGGATTGTACAATCATGAAGGCGTTTAAAAATTCAAATGCATTCGATGGAGGTCACGACCCAGGCGGTGGTTCAGGTGGGGGCGGTTTTCATGGCCCGGGTGCCGGATCAGGTGGAGGAGGATTCCACGGTCAGGGCCATCCTGGTAACCAAGGAGGATATAATCCACAACCCGGCCAAAGTAATCAGCAGCAACAGTCTGGATATCAGAGCAACCCAAAATAGCTGAATAGTGGGCAATACCATGTGTTCACCACTAGTTTATGTAAGAGGGACCAGAAGCTTCACAAGAGGGCCGTCAATGCCGTTGAGCCGGCGATTCCACGTTACTTACGTTGGTCAGAGCAGCCTATTTTGTGGAGCAGAGAGGATCACCCACCCCGGGTTGATAATCCGGGTCACTTGGCCTTGGTAGTGGCGCCTCAGGTTGGTGGATATAAATTCACTAAGGTACTCATGGATGGAGGCAACAACATCAACATCCTCTACTATGAGACATTCCGTCGGATGGGGTTGATTGATAAGAGTCTTAAGTAATCCAACACTGTTTTTCATGGTGTGGTACCTGGCAAGTCGGCATACCCAGTTGGTAAGATTGAACTGGAAGTAGCCTTTGGGGATGAGTATGACTCTGGAGCAGAAAAATTAACCTTTGAGGTGGTTAAGATCAAAAGCCCATATCATGCTCTGTTTGGACGAACGACTTATGCCAAGTTCATGGCTCGGCCGTGTTATGTGTATTTGCAGCTCAAGATGCCGGGTTATAAGGGCACCATTACAGTACATGGAAGCCGGAAAATAGCCTTGGAGTGTGAAGAAGGTGATGCTGCCTATGCTGAGTCTGTTTGTGCAACAGAGGAGTTAAAGTTTCATAAGGATCATGTTGACCCGGCAGACATGATGTCTTTAAAGAAACCAACAATGGAGCATGAGCCGGTGTTGAAGTTCAAATCGGCTGATGACACCAAGATGGTTGACTTTGTGCCTGGCGACTCAAGCAGTTCATCATCAGTGCAAACTTGGATCCGAAATAGGAAAGCACACTCATCGAGTTCATCCGTGAGAACCGGGACATCTTTGCATGGAAACCTTCCGACATGCCGGGTGTCCCAAGGGAACTCGCTGAGCACACTCTCAATATTGATCCAAAGTTTAAACCTGTTGGACAGTTTCTCCGACAGTTCAATGAAGAAAGGCGCAAGGCCATTGGAGAAGAGGTGGCCCGGCTCTTGTCGGTCGGGTTCATTGTGGAAGTCTTTCACCCAAAGTGGTTAGCCAACCCGGTGCTTGTACTAAAAAACGGCACCTGGCGTATGTGTGTGGATTACATCGATTTAAACAAGGCTTGTCCGGCTGACCCTTTTGCCCTCCCCCGTATTGATCAGATCATCGATGCTACGGCGGGTTGCGCACATTTGAGTTTCTTGGATGCTTATTCAGGTTATCATCAAATCAAGATGGCAGTCAAAGATCAGGAGAAGACAACTTTTATCACTCCGCTTGGAGCTTTCTGCTATGTGTCTATGCCTTTTGGGCTTAAGAGTGCCCAGGCGACTTACCAACGGTGTGTGCAGAATTGTCTTCACAATCAGATTGGGCGTAATGTTCATGCTTATGTGGATGATATAGTGGTAAAATCCAGGAAGGAGGAAACCTTGGTCACAGATCTGAAACAGACCTTTGATAACCTTCGGGTCTACAAAATGATGCTTAACCCGGCTAAATGTGGTTTTGGAGTCCCAACCAGCAAGCTTTTGGGTTTTTTGGTGTCCAACCGAGGTATTGAAGCTAACCCGCAGAAGATTAAGGCAATCACATCCCTGGCCAAACCAACATGCATCAATGACGTTCAACGGCTGGCGGGTCGTGTTGCTGCTTTGAGTCGGTTCATAAGACGGTTAGGGGAGAAGGTGATGCCTTTGTATCAAATGATGAAGAAAACGGATGTTTTTGTTTGGAGCGATGCTGCAAACTCTGCTTTTGAGGATCTGAAGACACAGATTGCTGAGCCACCGGTCCTTGCTGCTCCAGTTGAGAAAGAGCCGCTATTGTTATACGTAGCCGCCAACTCACGAGCTGTTTAGTGTGGAAATTGTGGTGGAGCGCAAGGAGGTTGGCAAGGAACATCCGGTTCAACGACCGGTTTACTACGTCAGTGAGGTGTTAATTGAACCCAAACAACGATATCCACATTGGCAGAAGCTCGTATATGGGGTGTTCATGGTGAGCCGGAAGCTTAAACATTATTTTCAGGGTCACCCAATCACTGTGGTTAGCTCTGCTCCTTTGGGAGACATCATTCAAAACAGAGAAGCCACTGGACGAGTCGCCAAGTGGGCTATTGAGCTTGGGTCTCATGGGTTGAAGTATGTACCACCTACTGCGATCAAGTCTCAAGCACTGGTTGATTTTATTAATGACTGGACAGAGATGCAGATGCCGGAAGAGAAACCACACAACACATATTGGACTATTCACTTTGATGGATCCAGACAACTGGAAGGCTCGGGGGCTGGAGTTGTTTTAACCTCCCCTCGAGGTGACAAATTTTGTTATGTGTTGGGGCTGATATTTCCTTGCACTAACAACGCAGCGGAATATGAAGCCTTGCTCCATGGTCTTTGAATGGCCAAAGAGATGAGCCTGAGCCGGGTCCGGTGTCTTGGTGACTCAGATTTAGTGGCTCAACAAGTATCGGGCAAGTGGGATTCCAAAGATCCTCTCATGGCGGCTTATCGCCATGAAGTTGATGCTGTTGCAGGGCATTTTAAAGGTTATCAGGTGAAGCACATTGACCGTAGGAAGAATGAAGCGGCTGATGCTTTAAGCCGGTTGGGATCTCAGCGTAAGCCGGTGCCACCTAACACCTTTCTGGATGTTTTGCATAGCCCGTCTGTTAAGTTACCCACAAAAGAAGATCTAGCCGTTCCTGACCCGGAGGCACAGTTGGTGGCGGCTCTTCATGTCATCCCAGATTGGACAGTGCCGTTCTTGGCTTACATGACCCGGGGAGAGTTGCCAATGGATGAGATCCTGGCTCGACAGATAACCCGGCGGTCTAAGTCAATGACGATTTTTGATGGAGAACTATACCATCACAGCGTCTCTGGAGCGTTTCAGCGGTGTGTTTCCCCTGAAGAAGGCCAAGAAATACTTCGTGAGATCCATGAAGGCGACTGTGGTCATCACGCCGGGTTAAAATCTCTGGTGGCCAAGGCTTTTCGTCACGGTTTTTACTGGTTGACGGCTCACGCTGATGCAGAGAATTTGGTCAGTAGATGTGATGGATGTCAAAAATTTGCACGACGAGCACATGTGCCGGCTCAAGAGCTCCGGATGATTCCAATCACTTGGCCGTTTGCGGTTTGGGGGCTTGACATTGTTGGACCTTTCAAAAGGTCTAAGGATAAAAAGACACATCTTTTAGTGGCAGTTGATAAATTCACAAAGTGGGTTGAGGCAGAGCCGGTGAGTAAGTGTGATGCGGCCATGGCGGTTCAATTCATGAAAAAGGTGATCTTCCATTTTGGTTTTCCACACAGCATTATCACTGACAATGGCACTAATCTATCCCAAGGGGCTATGGAGGAGTTTTGTCAACGTGAGCATATTCGTCTTGATGTTTCTTCTGTAGCTCATCCTCAATCCAATGGTCAAGCTGAGAGAGCAAATCAGGAAATTTTAGAAGGTCTCAAACCCCGGCTTATGGTTCCCTTACAACAAAGGCCGGGTTGTTGGGTAGAGGAATTACCCTCGGTGCTGTGGAGTATCAACACCACACCTAACAGGTCTACATGTTACACACCTTTCTTCATGGTGTATGGAGCAGAAGCAGTGTTGCCTAGTGACATCCGTCATGACTCGCCCCGTGTGGCGGCTTATGTTGAAGCTAATAATGAACAAGCCAGACATGATGCACTTGACTTGTTAGATGAGGAAAGAGACTTAGCAGTGGCTCGATCAACAATTTATCAACAGGACCTGCGCCGTTATCACAGCCACCGGGTTAAGTTTAGGACTTTTTAGGAACGCGACCTGGTGCTCCGGCTCATCCAGGATCTGTCAGATGCACACAAGTTATCCCCACCTTGGGAAGGACCCTTTGTGGTTAGCAAGAACTTAAACAACGGGTCATATTACCTCATTGACGTTCGAGAGCACAAAGACTCACGTAAGTCAGAAGAGGAGACTCGCCGGCCGTGGAATATTGCTCAACTTCGGCCATACTACACTTGAGCCACCGGCTCTCAACATGTACATACGTTGATGTTATATATATCATGATAAGTAATAAAGTAGGACCATCGGTCTCTTTTTCTTTTCAAAAAAATTACACATCTTCATTATTTTTAAATGACTATTAAGGAGCTGATCATATTTGAATCAGGTTTAACCTTTTTTGGTCCGGCTTATGATCGTATTCGAATCTAGCTGCAACTCTCATGGTCACTTGGGGGCTTCCTGTTCAAACATAGGTCGTATTCGAACCAAAGAGAACATAGCTGTCATAACCCTTTTGATCGGCACAAGGCCAAACTCACTAGGGGGCTTCTTGATCGTATCCAAATCTTAGCTTAACCCCTTTTGGGTCCGACTTGGATCGCATTCGAATCAGGATCATTAAAAACCTCTCAAGATCACTTGGGGGCTTCCTGTTCAAACATAGGTCGTATTCGAACCAAAGAGAACATAGCTGTCGGTACCCTCTTGATCGGCGCAACGCCAAAGCCACTGGGGGCTATATGGTCGTATTCGAACCTTAGCTCAACCCCTTTGGTCCGGTTTACTGATCGTATTCGAATTAGAAACCCCCAATCTTTAGTCACAAGGCTAATGTTGTTTCACACCTGTTATTTATCTTACTGGTTTTTTGATATCTCAACTTTCAAAATAAATCAATCATGGTCTTTTCACCGGCTTGACTATATGACAACAAGCTGCCAGGGCATGATAATCATCAGGTATTCAGAAGCATTGACTTCTCGCAAAGACTTGATTATCAACCTCATAAATGGGTCATGTAAACAGGTGGTCCGAAGGTCAAAAGATACATGTACGGCTATTGTTTATGAACAGTTTCCTTATGTATTCATCAAAGGTTATTTCAACCGTTGTTTTTCTTTTTACGGCTGGTTCTGTTTTCTACTATGATAACAATTTTGGCTATAAACTGGGTGTTCTGACCCATTCGGTACTAAGCCGCCAAAGCAAGTCTTTTCCTTTTTATCTATAGGACCAGAGTTCAAGTATTGCAGGGACAACCATAAATATGATGCATATATTAACATCAGACAGCACAGAGTAACACACGATGTCTTATGCACGATGGCATAGGCAGAATATGCAGTGTTTTCACAACTAATCTATTACAAGGCTTTTACAAGCCCATGAAGATGGTCATCACTCCTGCCTCGCTGTTCACCGCCCTCTGCTGATTGGAAGCTGGGTTTTAACCAATCAAAACCGTTCACGGCGATGAATTCTGCTTCTTCGTCAATCAGGCCGGCCGGATCAACTTCCGGAGCAAATGTATTTTCACGAACAGGTGGGATTAAATCGGTTACTTTATAGGAGGGAGTCGCCATCTTCTTATTATCCAAATCAAAACCCGGCTGATATTTATCGATATTCATTTCATCCCCAAGAATGGTGGCCTGAGGTCGCACCTCCCTCACGCAGGCAACGAAATCATCCTGTTCAAACAGTGACCCGTCTTCCTTTACCATGGGGTACCCTCTGGCTACATCAGCCGGGTCTAGATCTGGCACCCAAGCCTTGGAACAGCTCAGGGCGGTCAAAGCTCCGGCTCTAGCACATGAGCACTTGACTTCTTGGAACCTGGCGGGCAAAATTGAGAGCTTCTTTAACACATCACTGAGCCGGTTGGGTCCTTGATTGGCAAGAGAGATAGCGGCGAGTGCTCGTTGTGCGCCAATGTACAACTGCTCTACCAAGGTATAAATCACCTTCAGCTTAATCACGTGGTCTTGACTCAGATTTTTGCTTCGAGGGCCTGCATATGTTTTGAACACAAAGGGTCAGCTAGCGACTTGCAGTCCGGATCAAAAGAAGGTAAAAAGTCAGTTCAGATGGCTTACCAAAGATGGCGGACACCATTTGTGACACCCGCTTCTTTAAACCGGTCAGCTCTGTCATAACCTCTTCAAGGGCTGCTTCAGCCTTCTCGGCACATTGTGTCAGAAGCGTTTTTTCTTCAGCCCAGGTTTTCTTCTGGGCAGTAAAACCGACTTTTAATTTTTCTGTCTCGGAGAGACTCACTTGCATTTTGGAGTCAGCAGACTTGATCTCTGCCTCCTGACCCGCCAGCCGGGCCTTGGCGTCAGTTAATTGCGAGCTTAGTTCAGATAAGGCATTCTACAAAACATACCCAGATAAGTCCAGATTTTAGTTAAAGTTCAAAAGTCAAGATTCAAGTCTCAAATACTTTGCGTTGCAAAACTACTTGACACTTGGGGGCTAATGTATGCCAAAACAATTTTTTATGACTAACAAATACTTTAAGTCCCAAGTACTTTACAAAGTAACAACACTTGGCACTTGGGGGCTAATGCATGCTATTCAGCAAGTTTCTCAAGGATAAGCCGGTTTACAATGTTATTTTTGGATACGGTACAAGGCAATTCAAAGTACCGACTCATTTATGGTCAAATGAACCGGCCCTTGGGGACAACGGATGAAGCTTTGTTCTATCTTATTGTACTCCAGGAAAATCTAAAAAGAAAAAAGTCTTAGCCTATATCATAAAGTCTACAGATCATTCCGGTTCTCTCATAATCTGAAGACTTGGGGGCTGGCGGAATATAAGTAAGCCGGAAGAACATACCTCGTATTTCAGCTGCAACTGCTTGACAATTTCTATCTCCGAGTCACGGCTGGAGTGCACATGGCTAAGATAACCGGATAATATGTCGTTGGCATTCAGATGGTCATAGTGAGAAATATCAAAACGCACTTTCTATTTCTCCAATGCCTCTTGTTTTGCCGTGTGCCGAGCCAACACGGTAGGATTTCCCGGCTCAATAAAGCGGCTCCCGGTGATTAGAATGTCTTGCGTAGATAGTGATGGCGGGTTGGCCGAGCTGGATGGTACGGTTGCAGAAGGATTCACAGTGGTTTCATCAACTGATGGCCCAGGAGGATTGACTTCATCATTGACAGGCGGGTCTTCTGGAGCGGCAGTTAATGGATGAGAAGGTGGCCTGGCCAGTTCAGATGCTTGGATTGACGGGTCTTCCACCGGTTTAGCTACCTTTGCCTTCTTGGACTTAGCGTGGCCACTAAGATAAATGTTGCAGGACTGTCAGTACAAAGATCAATTTGAAAAACCCGGAAAAAGGAGGATTTTTCATTACCCAGGGGCAGCCTTGAAGGCCGGAAATTGGGTCTGCGATGAGTCACCAGAAGAGCGAGACACCTCCTAAAAAGATAAAATAAAGTTAAAGTAATGCAAGGGAAAGGATCCATTAAACAGAAAGTTAAAGACAAAGAAGTAAACCTCATTCCGGCGCTTTTGAGGAGTTTGTTGAAGAATAACAGGCGGTTCGTCTTCGGTCCGGGCTTGACGGTGGCTCTCATGTTGCTGCTTTTTCAAAAGAAAGTGAGGGTCCAGATAAGCCAAAGGGTGGGAAAACCTTACTTTCCGGGTTACGACTCGAAGTTTCTGTCTTGGAAAATGTGCTGAGTCGGAGGAAATAATTACCTCTTCTTCCACGGCCTGACTGGCCCCAGTGTCGTCCTGGTAATGATCAGTGTTAATAAGATTATTAAAGAATTGGCCAAGGGAGTCAAGGGCTACCTCCGACTCAGAAGTATCGTCAAGTTTCATCATGTCTTCAGTAGTGCTCTTCTTCTTGTTTTTGAACCTCCGGGTCGTTTTCTTGGCGGTTATGGCGGTGACTCTTGCTTTCTTGGCATCTTTGTGGTCATATTTAACCTTCCAGAAGTCAGATTTGGCCTGCAAACAGGTAAAAACAAGATGAAAAGGTCAGGGAAGTGTTAAATAATACGGCTGAGAAAAATACAAAGGAGAGAGATCAGAGTCTCCTTACTTCTGGCACCGGGTTAAGCTTGCAGAAAGGGTTTAACCCGACGATACTGCAGTCTTCATATTTTCCGTTCACCAGAAGGGTTGACATTGAAACAATATCTTCTTCCATTAATTGAATGGGGCTGTGACGAAGAGAGTCATCTGGGCCTCCACCATACTCGTACATCAATTTTGATCGACGACTTAGAGGAATAACCCGCCATGAGATCCAGCAGCGGGTCAGGTCAACTCCGGTCAAGCCATTCCCTAATAAGGCATTAATCCTTTATTGATGGGATCAGCTTCCTGCGTTCGGCAGCCATAAGCTTGTCAGGGAGCGCGAATTTGGAGTCAAGACGCTCGGCGCGATAACCCGACAGTGGCTTCTCGTTTGCCGGTGAAGTGTCTTGACAATAGAACCAAGTCTGGTTCCAGTCTTTTGGATGACTCGGCAAGACTATGAGGGGGAAGACAGCGCCCTGCCGACACTGAATGGAGATGCCTCCAAGCTCCAAGCTGAGGCAATTGGTGCACTCGTTCTGCCGGTTCAAATAAAAATATTCTCTAAACAGTTCCACGGTCGGCTCTTCCTGAAGGTACACTTCGCAAAGTACTTGGAAATTACAGATATTAGATATGGAATTGGGCCCAATATCTTGAGGTGAAGTTTGAAAAAATGGAGGACATCTCTGAAGAACTTTGAGCCAGGCGGTGAAAAGCCATGGTTCATGTGGTCAGTAAAAACAACGACTTCACCATTTTGTGGATTGGGCCGTTCTTCGTCCGGGTCAGGTGCACGGTAAGACATGACATTGTTTCCTGGCAAAAATCCGATGGAGAAGAACTCCTTCAAACATTCCTCAGTCACGGTTGAGGGAACCCAGTTGCAGACAGTCGGCGTTTTGGATGGCATAGTGTTCAAAAACGCGCTGAAAAGAAGGTAACATGCTGGCTCAGTTCAATACATATGATGAAAGTACAAGATGATACAGAGGAGTAATGACGGCTTAATTAAGGGCTAATGTCATATAAGGAAAAGTAAGCCGGCATAGTAAGCCGCCATGACCACATGCATTTGAGAAATACCGGCAGTAGAAATTGGTTAAGTATGGGGACAAACATGTTTCTTAACTTCTGGATATTGATATGGATCAAAAGGCTGTTCAAAATGAAAAAAATTCCTAGACCTAAAAATACAGCCGAGATGAGTTCATTAGCTCTAAAAGATATCTGTGCAAAGGAAAGGGATCTACTAACATCTAAAATGGATGAAAAACAACTACCGCATGAACACATGTTCTCTTTGGATCAATAAGAAGCCGTAGTTGAAGAACTACAAGGAAACCGTGATGAACTGCAAAGAACACGCAGAAACCCTAATGCGGATCTGAGGAGCAGGAAGGTGAGCACTTACAACCACGGATCTTCTGTAGAGGTCGCCGCCGTTCTCTGGACCGATTCGGGTTGATGCAGCGGCCAAGGTCGACGGAGACGGAGGTGAAGCGCGACGGCGGCGAAGCTCGAGCAGCAGGAGGGTTGCGAGATGAAGAAGATGGAGAGAGAGAGAGAAGAATGAGGAAGGCCGGGGCGTGCCTATTTATAAGGGAAAAGGTGAACATATGGGCGTGAAAATCGAGGAAGAGCCGAATAATGGTTATCTAACTAGATGGACGCCTCAATTCTCGGAAGGCATTAAAGATGAAGATCCGTTGGGAGATGACGTCATCAAAGTTTTTCATATTTTCCGAAGATGACGTCATGGCGGGTTACAAAAACCTCTGCGAGGATAAGAGGATGGATTTCGTCTAAGTATTGAAGATTGATAAAGAACAAAGTTCGAAGTCAACCCGGGGCCTAATGTTGGGGATATAACTATCAGTTAAGACTCGCCCAGGAGGGGCCGGGTCAGCCCCAATGGCGGGTTACAAAGGGAGCCCAGTAAACATTAAGATGATAGTTTATCAAATCTTACAGAAGGCCTAAAAGGCCTAGAGGCGGCTTAAGGCCCAATATTGTAAACCGCCGTATGTAAGGAAAGACTTGTAAAGAAAGGCATGTAAAAGAAGTCACCGAGCCGGACACGATTTATGAGCCGACCGGGACTCTGTAGGCCACCAGGCGTCAACCCGTGTATGTAAGGGGACAACCTAGTGGCGGCTTAGGGCAAGAAACAAGAGATCGATAACCAAGCCGGCGAGTTAGCCTCTTGGTGATCGAAACCCAGCAATACCAAACACAACTCGACGTAGGCTTTTACCTTCATCGTAAGGGGCCGAACTAGTATAAAACCTCTCGTGTCCTTTGTCCCGATTAACCCCTTTAAGCTTCCTAGTTGCGATGGCCCTACGACTAAGTCCTTCCACTAGGACATCTGCCGTGACAATTCCATGACACTTAGGTCATCCACTTGAGGGAAATTTGCTACTGTCCTACAAACCTCTGCACTTGGAGGCCCAACAACGTCTACAAGAAGAAGGTTGTGTAGTAGACATCAGCAACTCTGGGCTGGCCTACCAGAAGTTTGGACAATCCGGTGTGCCTGAGAACGAGATATGTGCAGCTCCTATCGGGATTTGTTGGCACATTCGGGTGGCTTTGCTGGTCTTGTTTTACCATTGTCGAAATTTCTTGTAACCGGGATTCTGAGTCTGATCGGCTCTTCCTGGGAGAAGGAATATCCTTCGTTGACCGTGAGAGCTTGTGATGGGCTAAGTTGGGACACCCCTGCAGGGTTTTGAACTTACGAAAGCCGTGCCCGCAGTTATGGGCAGATGGGAATTGTTAATGTCCGGTTGTAGAGAACTTGAAACTTAACTTAATTAAAATGAATCAACCGCGTGTGTAACCGTGATGGTCTCTTTTCGGCTGAGTTCGGGAAGAGAACACGGTCTCGTGTTATGCCTGAACGTAAGTAGTTTCAGGATTACTTCTTGATCATTATAGCTTCTCGACCGTGCCTTGCTTCTCTTCTCGCTCTCATTTGCGTAAGTTAGCCACCATATATGCTAGTGCTTGCTGCAGCTCCACCTCACTACCTTCTCCTACCCTTAAGCTTAAATAGTCTTGATCCCGAGGGTGTGAGACTGCTGAGTCCCCGTGACTCACAGTTTACTTCCAAAAACAGATGCAGGTGCCGATGATGCCAGTGCAGGGGACGTGACCGAACTCAAGTGGGAGGTCGACGAGGATTCGGGACGTTACTATGTGTCTTTTCCGGACGATCAGTAGAGGAGCCCAGTTGGGGCGATCGGGGATCTAGCATTTGGGGTTGTCTTTCTTTATTTGGTTCCGTAGTCGGACCTTGATTGTATTCTGGATGATGTAATGCTATATTTATGTATTGTGTGAAGTGGCGATTGTAAGCCAACTCTTTATCACTTTCTTATTCAGTACATGGGATGTGTAAAGATTACCCCTCTTGCGACATGCCTACTATGTGGTTATGCCTCTAAGTCGTGCTCTGATACGTGGGAGATATAGTCGCATCGTGGGTGTTACAAGTTGGTAATCAGAGCCTTCCCCGACTTAGGAGCCCCCTGCTTGATCGAATCGCTGACGTTGTTGAGTATAGAAAAATGTTTTGAGTCTTATAGGATTATATATATCGGAGAGTAGGATTCTTTTTACTCCTCAGTCCCTTCGTCGCTCTGGTGAGGCCTCCTGACGTAGAGTTTTGACTCTTCTCTCCTCAAATTTCATGAATTTTTTTAGGATCACGCGGGTATCTTGGAATTGTTTCGATGGTTTTGTGACGAGAACATTGTTCTTGGTGCCTCCTGACATTTAGGGGTTGTGGCAGTGTCCCGGGGTGTTGAGCTCCGAGGTGTTGTCGTCACAATTTTATCGTTGCAGTTCTGGAATACCTGAGTTCGCCGACATCAAAAATCTCCTTTATGCAGTTGTTGGTGAGATAACCTCGACGCCACCCAGTACTGGGGCGGGAGTTCAGGAGTATTGCCAGAACTCATATAACAGATGCTTTTCGAAGGTTGAGGTAAATGATTTTCCGAAGGTTTCTTGGTTATGTGTTGAAGGATGGATACAACTGGATGTAGGATTTGCTAGTTTTGGGTGACATATTATGCTTCCCCTGTATCCCCAACACTTGATTGCATAACCAGAAAGTTTCGGGAGTTTTATAGGTGGGAATTCTTGTAACTCTAGTATTTCTTCCGCAGATATTTGGTTTGTGATTGGGTAATCCTTACCAATTATTTGTGCATATTCGTACCTTGTTGATTTGTTCATCTATCTCTATCTAAGTGGCTTCTCAATTTATGGAAGTGTGATGATTTACTTTGGAATTCATTCGTTCATTCCTGTTTGAATGTTAAGGCTATATGTTGTAATTTCGATCCTTTGATTCAGCTTGAATATATGTCTGTCAAGATGCTAACGGATGTCACCCTCTTTAGGATGGCTCCTCCAACGCGTCAGAATCCGGAACCTCCGCCACCACCTCCACCTCCGGAGGCATGGCAAGCTGTCATGGCCGCCACAAACGCCAACACGCAGATGCTTTTGCAACTCTTGCAAGAGCGCAACCAAGGAAATCAAGGCCAAGGCAACAATCAAGCTCAGTTTGCTACCCTCAATCAGTTCCTCGTAAACCAGCCGAAGTCCTTCAGTAACTGTGTCGAGGCCACAGACGCTGACGATTGGCTCGTGGATATCTGCAAACATTTTGAGTGTAGCAATGCCAGGCCTAAAGACTTTGTCAAGTTTGCTTCGTTCCAACTCAAAGACCAAGTGCTGAGTGGTATCAACAATAAAAAGATTCTAGAGGAGGTCGTGTGATTACCTGGGATGATTTCCGCCGAGACTTCAAAGCTCACCACATTCCTCAAAGTGTTGCTGAGAGTAAGCGTGAGGAGTTCCGCAATCTGAAGCAAGGTAGCATGTCTGTTTACCAATACAACATCCTGTTTCAGAGGCTCGCTCGCTTCGCCAAACAAGACGTCCCTGACGAGAAGAGCATGATTTATCAATTCAGAGGTGGCCTCAGAGAAGATCTGCAACTCGCTCTCGTGCTTTTTGACCCGACCAAGTATGATGATTTCTACAACATGGCACTAAAGCAAGAAGCTGCTCAGCTCAAGTGTGATGCTTCTAAGAAGAGAGTCAGGGATGCAACTCAATCGTCTTCTTCATCTCAAGTGGCAGCTAAGCAGCAAAAGTTCTGGTTGCCTCCTCCTCCTCCATTCCATCAGCCTTATCAGCAGAAGAGTAAAGGTGGCAATGGATCTTTCCACCCACCCAACCCAGGCTATCAGAACAAAGCTCCGTCTCATGCTCCAAGATCAAGTGCTCCTTATCACCGGCCGCTCTCAGAGGTTACTTGCAACAAGTGTTAGCAGAAAGGGCACTATGCGAACAAATGCTTCAACCAAAGGTGCCTTCCGCCTCCTCCTCCTATGAGATCTGCCAACAATGCAGTGGTCAAGCATAATCCCAAGTTTGCAAAGGTCAACATGATGAACGCAGCTCAGGCAGAGGACTCTTCAGAAGTAATCATGGGTAATCTTCCTGTTAATGATATTCCTGCAAAAGTTCCTTTTGACACTGGTGCATCACTTAGTTTCATCTCAAGACCATTTACATCTAAGCATGAGTGGATTTTCCAAGATTTGCCTAGTCCGTTAGTAGTTGTCTCACCAGGTAAATGCTTGTACGCAAGCTACATGGTTCCGGATGTCTCTATCAAGATGGGTGACTCTAAGTTTCTGTCCTCTCCAATTGTTTTTGGTAACTCGGATATTGATCTAATTCTCGGCATGGACTGGCTTTCTAAGCACAAGGCTCATCTTGATTGTGCTGCCAGGCAGATTCAATTGACACACTCGTCTAAGGATGTGATCATCTATGCCACTCGTGATGATACCATTCGACTATTTTCTCTCAATGAGAAGGGCGAGTTGAATGCCATCTCTCAGATTCCAGTCGTTTGTGAATATCAAGACATCTTTCCAGAAGAGCTTACAGGAATGCCTCCTCACCGGCCAGTTGAATTCGTCATCGATCTTGAGCCTGGCACGGAACCTGTTTGCAAACGTCCCTACAAGCTTGGACCAGAAGAGTTGAAGGAGCTGAAGAAACAACTCGATGAACAAGAGCGTATGGGTCTGATCCGACCGAGTTCTTCTCCATGGGGTTGTGGTGTTCTTTTTGTCAAGAAGGATGGAACGGAATGTCTCTGCATCGACTACCATCCATTGAACAAGAAGACAATTAAGAACAAGTACCCACTTCCCAACATCAATGAGCTTTTTGAGCAACTTAAGGGTGCTCAAGTTTCTCCAAGCTTGACCTCCGTATGGGTTATCATTAGATTCACATTCGTGAACAAGATATCCCCAAGACAACATTCAGAACAAGCTATGGTTCTTATGAATACACTATCATGTCTTTAGGCCTTGTCAATGCTCCTCCAACGTTCTCTCGCATGATGAACTTCATCTTCAACCCTTACACAAATGATTTCGTCTTGGTGTATCTGGATGATATTTTGGTCTTTTCCAAGAACAAGGAGGATCATGCCAAGCATTTGAGATTGGTGCTGGACAAACTCAGAGAACATCAGTTCTATGCGAAGTTTTCAAAGTGTGAGTTTTGGCTTGATGAGGTTCTCTACCTTGGCCATATCATCTCCGCCAAGGGCATTGCTGTTAATCCTGAGAAGGTGTCTGCAATTGTGAATTGGGAACCGCCTCAGAATGTCAAGAAGCTCCGCAGTTTCCTTCGGCTTGCAAGCTATTGTCGAAGATTCGTTTAGAATTTCTCTAAGATTGCAAAGCCTCTTTCCAACCTCCTCCATAAGAATGTGAAGTATGTCTGGACGCCTAAATGTGACGTGGCTTTCAACACCCTCAAAGAGAAGTTAGTCACAGCTCCAGTTCTGACTCCTCCTGATGAATCCAAACCATTTGAAGTTTTCTGTGATGCTTCCCTACAAGGTCTCGGTGATGTGTTAATGCAAGAGAAGAAAGTTGTGGCCTATACCTCTCGCCAGTTGAAGCCCAACGAAAAGAACTACCCCACTCATGACCTCGAGTTGGCGGCAGTTGTCCATGCTCTACTAACATGGAGACATCTCTTGTTGGGAAGGAAAGTGGACATCTTCACTGATCATAAGAGCCTCGAGTACATCTTCACTCAGCCTCAAGTCATTTTTCTGCTATAATTTTTAGCCCTGTTCAACATGCCATAACTCCTCATTCATAGATCCGTTTTGCATGCATGATATATCAAAATGTTCATCATGATGTGCTCTTAATTTTTTTCCATTGTGACATGCATGTTTGAGTCCATCTTGATGCCCAAATCGTTGATGCAAGAGTGCTATAAAATGTTAGTTCCTGTTTCTTAGCAGAGTATGAGCATTTGTCATTTTTGCTACATTTATTGTGTGCTGCATATGAACTTGAGCTCTACATGTGTTTTGGGATATGCCATGCCATCTTTACAGGGGTGTAGGCCATGTATTTTTGTGATCAATGTGGGGACTAGCACAAGTATGCAAAGTAGCTCTCGTGGTATTGCTGATTTCAAGGACTTAGAATTTCACTAAGTCATTTCCCTGTTGTTATTTTTATACCATGTATTCATGTTGCTACAGAGTGATCCACGCTTCTTTTGAGTATGTTCAGTAAGGATGATTTGGACATATGGTTGTGCTCTATCCATCCATGCCACCTTTTGCAATTATGGAGTAACCTAGCATGACTCAATCTTGCTCTATTTTTGTTATAAAATGTTCCTGGCAGATTGTTTACGTGTTAATAAATTTTTGCCAAGGTTGTTGTAGTTGATCCAAGCATGCTATGAGCATGTTCTTACTTTGGTTAGCTTCGTGATCATGTCTTATTGCTGGTAGTGTGCTTAGCTTGTCATGCAATGCCTTGTGTTGAGTGCATCGAGCTCGCAAACATGCCTTCATAATTCTGTTTTTGCCATGCTCTGTTTTCTGCTAAGTCTGAATCTGCTAACGAAACTTGCTATGTTTACATGGGTGCCATCATATCTTCTGATCCTTTTTGGCTTATGGTCAGTAAGGGACTTTTGTTATATGCTTTGAGTAGATTCATGCCATGCCTTTGTTTGCTATGTTCTATTCCTGTAGCATGTTGTTTTCTTGCTCTAAACTTTGCTTCCTGATGTTAATTCCTGACATGTTAGTAGTTTCACCAAGTCTGTGATGCTGATATCTTTTGCACTTTTGCCATGCTTGTTTGAACCTACTCTTGTGTGATTTAGCCATAGCTCAGTGTTCATCTTTTGTCAAGCATCTTGAGTAGATCACTGCCATGTGCTTTGTTGTTATGTTGGAGTGCATTAGCTTAGTTTCTTGTTGCATTCTAGATGGCATCGTTCTGCTAATCGTAGAATTGTGCCACTATTGTTTTGCTTGCCATTTGCAAACCGTGCATCCGATTCCGGCGATCTTTATATCGTTTTTGACCGAAATCATCTCATCTTTCCTGCGGCGCACTTGGTTTGCCAAGTTGATTCCTGGTTCAATCTTTTCGTTCCATAGCATGCATATGCATTGCATATCTCATCCCGCATATCATGCCATGTTTTGCATCATGTTGCTTGCGCATTGCACTGTGGTTGATTGTTGGTTCCTTTGCTTGTGTTCTTGCTTTGGGTAGAGCCGGGAGACGAGTACGTGATCGAGGAACCCGTTGAGTACGCTTACGAGGATCAAGTTTTCGTCAACTCGGAGAACTTTTCAGGCAAGATGACCATACCTTCGAAATCACTTCTATCTTTGCTTGCTAGTTGCTCGCTCTATTGCTATGCCGCGATACCTACCACTTGCTATATCATGCCTCCCACATTGCCATGTCAAGCCTCTAACCCACCTTTCCTAGCAAACCGTTGTTTGGCTATGTTACCGCTTTGCTCAGCCCCTCTTATAGCATTGCTAGTTGTAGGTGAAGATGGAGTTTGTTCCTTGTTTGTCGGGGATATGCCCCGCGGTATGACCCGACCGGACTTGGCGCTTCATCGTAACCCGCCGGAGGATTGGCGACTCACAAGTCTGGTGGTTCACTGGTGTGACGACTCACGAGTCTGGCGACTTAATGATGGCCCCGACGGCGGGTCAGACGGATGACAAGGGCCCAAGGCCCAGTAGGACGGCTCATGTTATTGTGGGCCGGCTTAAGACGGAAGGCATGAGGAATATTTCCTTTAGGAAGAAGCAAGACCCGGACTTGTAATCAACTGGTAAGAGAAAATAAACTTGTCCTAGTCCTACTAGGACTCCACATGTAACCCGCCCCTCTAACTTATATAAGGAGGGGCAGGGCTCCCCAAGAGGGGGGACAAGAAACAATCTCTAGGGCTAGACCCAACTAGAAGAGAGCCGGAGATATGACGTCTCCCTCATGAGCATAATGAGACCTAGCCACAAACAGCATGTAGGGGCTATTACCGGATGATGTTTCCCGGGGCCCGAAGCTGTCTAAATCCTTGTATTATGTTGCGTCTCTCAATTCCGCTCAACCCCTCTCAAGCTACTACAAGATGCGTTGGCCTCCCGACTAAGTCCTCACACTAGGACATCTGCCGTGACAATTCCATGATAGTTGGCGCCCACTGTGGGGCCCGCGTACGGTGGTGTTGAGTTCTTGGAGGGATCTTTTCTAGGGATCAAAAAGTTTGTGATTAATCAGATGAAGAAGAATCGGCGCAGAACGATTGTGGAGAATAACCTGCCATGGAACAAACATGGGTCGAGTTGGCAGATTCATTGGTTCGATGGTCAAGGTCATGATTAAACTTTGGAGCAGACAGATACAAGATTATATCGAGAGGAGAATTTAGAGTTACATCAATCCCGCCGCCGTTTCTTATGAGATCGACAGGAATTCCATCCGCCGGGTCATATCGGATTGGTGCATTGGTTTCCTTTTTTCCTAGACATCCTCAAGCAAGCTGTTGGGCCAGGTCTACTCGTGCAGTCATCCACGGAGGATTTGGTAATTTGTGGTCAAATCGGCGCGTGGGTCGAGGAAATAATCGTTTGGCCACTATTCCGTACCATGGGGAAATACCCAAATTAGCTATTTTTTAGTCTCCCTTTGCTACACGGAGAGGAAAATCTCTCAAAGGCACAAGTTCCCACGCCTATCATGACCTCCAAATTTGATGTCACGTGAAAGCCATCTACACTACAAGTCAAAATTCTTTGTGTTCGGTTGCTATGCAATGTCGGGAGCAGAGGCAGTATTTTCCAAAGACGACAATGATGTAGGAAAGAATACGGAGCAGTTTCAAAAATGTAACATCCCAAATTCTCAATTTGGAATGTTATACATAGATCATTCTTGCATATTATATTTTATTGCATTTCGTCTCGCGATCCTCGAAATCCTAAGCAACCCAAGGACCCTCGGATAGAGTTGGGGATTTCCCCGGTTTTCAAATGTGATTTTTATCAAATTTTGGAACGAGGATTTTGGTTTTAATTATTTTCCCTCCGAAAAATATTTCATATTAAAATATATGAGAGGAGATAATATGACTTCTCCAAAATAAATGAAATATGGGAGGAAAAAAATATTAAAATCAAATATTTGTTTTATTTGGATTTTATTGCAATTTTATATGATTAGAAAAATTGCACGTTTTTCAAATTTGCATTTTAGGGTCAAGAAAATGTTCATCTCGTTCTAAATATTTTATTTAGACGGTGAAATTTTGTTTTGCCATTTTTAGATTTTCATTTTATTTTCTAGAATTTTTTTTCTGTTCGGCGGAATTGTTTTAAAAAAAATCGCGTAATGGCCAGCTGGGCTGAAGCCCAGCCGCCGGCCCGCCTCCCCGCGTGCCGTCTCCCCCAGGAGACCGAGCTGCCGCCTTGGACGAGGAGTCCGGCCGGGACTCCTCCTCGCCGCCGCCTTGGCCCCTCCCCCAAGCCGCCGTCCCCCTCCTTTAAATACCCCGCCACCGCCACCGCCACCACCACCCACCCTGCCGCCGCAACCCCACCTCACCCGCAGCCGCACCTCGCCGCCGCCGGAACCGCCCGTCGCGCCGGACTTCGCCGGAGGGAGGACCGTTCGGTTTTAAAAAAACCCGGTTCGGGTTTTTTCAGAAACCCTAGTTTTTTTGGATAGATCAGTTCGCCGGTTTTTTCCCGGTTCTTCTCTTTAGCGGACGTTCGTCCATACGTTTGTTTTAACGAACGGTTTTCGCCCGTTAGTAACAGACACCGAACACTCATTCGTTAGCCGGTTCGTCAATTTTCTTTTATTGGATTTTTCCGCGATTATTTCTGATCTGATCTTCGTTCTAGTTTATCTTTTCGCTCGTTTGTCGGAATTAGGCGATTCAAGCGCCTAGATCTTCGTCTCGAGACCCTCTTTCTATTTAACCAACTTGAACAAGCTTTTTCTACTGTAAAATTTAACCTTAGTCCAGATTAGTAAACGGATCTTGTTTCTTTCACAGTTTGAGTTTCGTTGCTCCGTTTGATTTGATTCTTTTTGCTAACCGGAGTTCTTAAGTTGAACTTTCTGGTTAGATCTTCTTATTTGAGTTTTACCCATGTTTCTTTGCTTGTTTGCTTATGCATGCTATTGTTTGTTTGTGATAGAATTCCCGGAGTGCGAAGCGTGTTATTTGGAGTCCCTAGGTTTTGCGGATCATCAACAAGGCAAGTAACACTTTGATCATATCCCTTTATCACCCAGTTTTTATGCATTAGTTCCAATCCTCAAACATTGCATGGTTAGGATGTCATTAACCTGTGGGTTGGGAAGTAGTTGATGAGGTAGAACCTATTGCCCTGTTATATTCAAACCTTGGGAGTTACTTATAAGAATTGCTTATACTGCTATGCTATGCTCATAGACATGGTCTGGGTGAGTGAAATCCATGACAGATGTCAGATTGTTAAATAATGGTTTAACTTAAGGTGGCAACTTGAATACACATCTGGGTGGATTGAGGCACCTGGAGTACCCGGTGTTGCCTGTATTTTTGGAGATCCCGGGGTTCCGTGTGATTTTCCTATGGACCGCCACCCAGGATCAAAGGGAACTGAGATGATTCATGCTAGAAACTTCCGTGTGCAGCCACAAGCTATTATGGGCTCTAGCATAGTTGAGTAAGTTACGTGAAGCTCTTGAAGAGGTGGATCAGCAGGTAGTGGGCTGTAGGTTTGGTATGGTCTGCCCGGAGTAGAGAGTTAATGTTTCTGAAAGACCGTGTCTCGGTCATCCGTTTCTCAAACATCATGTAGTGCGAGAAATTCAACGGAGGCGATCGAGTCTTGTGGGGAAATGTGCGCAAACCTATGCAGAGTGTACAATCTAATCATGGTTAGCCGTGTCCCCGGTTATGGACATTCTGAGTATCTAGTACTTGGAGTATCTTAAGTATCTCATCACTTTTAACTATATTGTTGGGTTGATAACTACTTTAATTGGGATTGAGTTGGAGGAACCTTCTCAATGATGTTTCAACTACCATGATAGTTAAATTAAAATATATCCTTTGTTGTAGGGAAAAATTGGCTTTTTGCAAAAACTATAACCATAGAGCTTTCCACCAGCCAAATATGCATGTAGTGATAGCATTATTCTGTTCTTGCTCTACTATGTTACTTTGCCAACATATTCCATGTGCTGACCCGTTTTCGGGCTGCAACGTATTATGTTGCAGACTTTTCAGACGAGGAGTAAGGTTCGTTAGGTCGTTGCCGTGCAGCTCAGCTATGCCGTTGGAGTTGCTGGACTCACTTTATCTTCCAAGCCTTCCCCTGTTATCGTATTAGATGGTCTTAAGCCATATTTATTGTAATAAGTTCTCTTTGGAGACATTCGATGTAATAAGTGTGTGATTGCTACTCTGTTATAAATCCTCGAGTACTGTGTGTGTCAGCATTACCGATCCAGGGATGACACTGAAGCACAGAGACTTGACCGTTTGAGGTCGGGTCGCTACAAGATGGTATCAGAGCACACGCTGAGTGTAGGACACGACCACTAAGCTAAAACCATAGATCACTATTCTCTTCTCATTTCTGACTCCTCTCCATTTTCCACTCTTTAGGATGGCGGATGCAAGGAACAAGTTTGCACAACCGGATGATGAAGCACCTTTTGGACGACACTTGAAGGAAGTCACTAGGTACCTGAACATAGGAATACCAAGCTTCACCAGGACTTACAACGCCACTTTACTAGAAGAGGAGCGATGGATGATTCAAGTTCAAGTTCCAGGAAGGACCTTCACGCCAGTCACTAAGCCCATAGAGTTTTCCTTTGATGTACCAACCTGGAGTCTAGGAAAGAGTATGGCAGCTCACATCACCATGGGACACATTGGAGAAGTTTACCAAAAGGAGCTTAAGGATACTATCTATCAGATTTGTGGGCGCCGAGACGAGCAATGGGAGATGATCAGCACCAGGAAGGATAGATCAATTGCAGCTTTCATCCAGGAACTAAACCAGCACATTCGACACCAGGAGAATCAGATGTGCGCAGGCATGATAGATATGAAGAAGGCAATGACTAGGATCATGGAACTGGAGGAAGAACTCAAGGCTACACGTGAAGATTATGAGGAAGAAATCGTCGTACTAGTGGAGAAGAATGACAATATGGAAAAGAAGCTAGGAGTATTCCTGGGAGACCCTGCACCAGGAGGAGAAGACGAAGAACCCAAGGAGATTCGCCCGGAGGACTACATCATCATCGACGACACCGACTCCGACCTTAGCGATGATGACTTTGAAGACAAAGCTGGAGCAGACATCATGGAGTCTTCAACCGAGGAATATTTTTAGTAGACCACCACATCAGTAGTAGTATTCCACCATGTAAATACTGTAGTCCGAGCACTTTTGCAATAGTTCTAGACTGATTGCATGCCTTGCTTGATTGATTGAGTGAAATGTTTGTGTTTGTCTCATGTGCATATGGGTAGTGCTTTCTCATTAGACCTCATTCTATTCTAATCTCTCCCCTCTAAACCCATCAGATGACTCCGAGACGTGACCCCGAATTTACCTTCCCACCGGAGCTCACTCAGTTGATCCAGCAACAGAATACCCTGATGCAGTTGTTAGTCCAGATCCAAGGCAACAACAACAACAACAATCCACCACCACCACCACCAGTTGACAACTTAGCCCATTTTTTGAGGTTGCAGCCGCCGGTGTTTTCCAGTAGCACCGAGCCTATAGTAGCAGATGATTGGCTCTGCAGGATTGGAAGGGAGTTAACCACTGCAGGATGTACTGATGCTGAGAAGGTGTGTTTTGCCGCACATCAGTTGGATGGACCAGCAGCCTCGTGGTGGGAGAATTACACTGTCACCTACCCTATAGCCACGGTGACATTAGACCAGTTTCAGCAAGCCTTCCGTACAACCCATGTCTCAACTGGAGCAGTTAGTATGAATAAGCGTGAGTTTCGCAACTTACACCAGGGGAACCGTACTATGGCTCAGTACGTAGACGAGTTTATCAAGTTATCTCGCTATGCCCCTGATGATGTGGCCACAGATGCCGTAAAGCAGGAGAAGTTTATGGAAGGGCTAAATGATGAGATGAGCATGCAGTTGATGGTGGAAACATTCAACAACTACCAGGAGTTAGTAGATAAGGCTCTTATGATTGAAGGGAAGCAACAGCAGATTGAGAACCGTAAGAGGAAATATGGACAAGGGAGGTATAACTCAGGAGCTCAGCAGAAACCTTGCCTAACCCTGTACTCGGGAGGACTTGTTCATAACCATGGAGGCCACACCCATAATGGAGGGAATAACCATAACCATACTGTCCCAAGGAATGGGAATGGGAATGGAGCAAGCAACAATCAGAACCGCTCCAATCCAGCCACGCCCGCGAAGAGAGACCTAAGCCACGTTACTTGTTTCAAGTGTGGGAAAACTAGACACTATGCCACGGAGTGCCCTGAAGGGAAGAATGGAAACAGAAATGGGAGCGCTGGGAAGAAGCCCAATCCATTCAACAAAGGACAAGTGAACCACGTTAATGTGGAGGAGGTTGAAGAGCAGCCAGACGCGGTTATAGGTAAGTTTTTGGTTAAGTCATTTACCGCTCTTGTTCTTTTTGATACTGGTGCATCACATTCATACATATCAAGGGAATTCGTGGATAAGTTTAAACTACCGACCCAAACCCTTAGGACCCCTCTGTTAGTAAGTTCACCTGGAGCAGAGTATATGGCTAGTCGATGGTGCGACCAGATACCCTTAAGCATTGGCAACCATGTTTTTCCGTACGACCTAATTATCTTGGAGTCACAAGGATTGGATGTGATATTAGGAATGGATTGGATGTCAAAGTACGGAGGAAGCATTGACTATGTTAGTAGGTCAATTTACCTCACCACCCCGGAGGGAAAAAGGATCAAGTACGTATCTAGGCATGCGCCTAAAAGTAGCCAAGTAAATACCCTCACGGGAGTTGTTCAGGAGGAAGTGCCTATAGTAAGGGATTACTCGGATGTTTTCCCAGAGGAGTTACCAGGCATGCCACCGGATCGAGATATCGAGTTTTTGATAGAGCTATTGCCAGGCACAGGGCCAATATCCAAGAGACCTTATCGGATGCCCGCGAATGATCTGGAGGAGATTAAGAAACAGATCAAGGAGTTAGTGGAGAAAGGTTACATTTGACGGAGTTCATCACCATGGGGAGTCCAAGTGCTTTTGGTTGAGAAGAAGGATAAGTCCCTAAGAATGGTTGCTGATTATCGGGCCTTGAATGAAGTGACGATCAAGAACAAGTACCCATTGCCGATGATCAATGATCTGTTTAACCAGCTACAAGGAGCTAAGGTGTTTTCGAAGATCGATCTGCGATCAGGATACCATCAGTTGAAGATACGGGAGAAAGATATACCAAAGACAACATTCACCACACGGTACGGGTTATACGAATATACGGTCATGTCGTTTGGACTGATGAACGCCCATGCCTACTTGATGAGCATGATGAACAAAGTATTCATGGAATATTTGGATAAGTTTGTTGTGGTGTTCATTGATGATATAATGGTATATTCAAAGAACGAGGAGGAGCACGAAGAGCATTTGCGATTAGTTCTCGAGAAACTCGGGGAACATCAGTTGTATGCCAAGTTCAGCAAATGCGAGTTTTGGTTGAAGGAAGTCGGATTCCTTGGACATGTTATATCAGGAGAAGGTATAGCAGTAGACCCCACCAAGATTCAGTCAGTCACTGAATGGTTGGCACCCACTTCAGTTAGCGAGATCCATAGTTTTCTTGGACTCGCATGATACTATCGGAGATTCATTGAGAATTTTTCCAAGATCGCGAAGCCAATGACGGAATTATTGAAGAAGGATACCAAGTTTAAATGGACGTAAGATTACGAGGCAAGTTTCCAGGAGCTGAAGAAACGTTTGACTACAGCCCGAGTGCTGACACTGCCAGATATACGTAAGGATTTCCAAGTGTATTGCGACGCCTCTCGCCTAGGACTTGGAAGTGTGCTTATGCAGGACGGAAGAGTTATTTCGTATGCCTCACGACAACTAAAACCACACGAGTTGAATTACGCTACGCATGATTTGGAGCTAGCAGCCGTAGTGCATGCGTTGAAGACCTGGAGGCATTACCTTATTGGAAACCATTGTGATGTGTACACGGATCATAAGAGTTTGAAGTACATTTTCACACAGAAGGAACTGAACCTTAGGCAGAGGAGATGGTTGGAGCTCATAAAGGATTATGACATGAAGTTTCACTATCACCCAAGAAAGGCCAATGTCGTAGCAGACGCTTTGAGCCGGAAGAGTTATGCTAATACCCTAGTGAGCACGGGATTGCCGAAGGAGTTAGTAGAGGATCTCAGGGAACTTCGATTGGAGATTGTTCCTAGAGGTTTTGTTGCAACAATGGAGGTTCAGTCTACATTGTTAGGAAAGATTCGAGAAGCTCAGAAGGATGACAAAGAGATTGCCGAGATAAAAGAGAAAATGAGTGAAGGAAAGGCCAAAGGTTTTTGTGAGGATGAGCACGACACCTTATGGTTCGAGGACCGTGTTTATGTGCCCAATAACACAGAGATCAGGAAGTTAATACTCTAGGAGGCTCATGACTCACCATAGTCGATACACCCCGAAAACACCAAGATGTATTTGGATTGAAGGAACGTTTCTGGTGGACAGGGATGAAGAAGGATATCGCTGAGTATGTAGCTGTATGTGATGTATGCCAGAGAGTGAAGGCTGGGCATCAAAAGCCAGCAGGATTGTTACAGCCTATGCCGATACCTGAATGGAAGTGGGATAAACTTGGCATGGATTTTATCACCGGATTGCCTAGGACCAAATCAGGTTATCATTCTATATGGGTAGTAGTTGACCGCTTGACCAAAGTGGCACACTTTATCCCAGTGAAAACAACTTATACCAGTGCAAAGTTGGCCAAGATATATATGACCAGGATCATATGTCTGCATGGATTTCCGAGGACCATCTTATCAGATAAAGGAACACAGTTTACCTCAAAGTTTTGGCATCAGCTGCACCAGACTTTGGGAACGAGATTGGAGTTCAGTACAACATTTCACCCGCAGACCGAGAGAGTCAACCACATTCTGGAGGATATGTTGAGAGCCTGTGCGCTAGATTATGGGTCTAGTTGGGATGACAATCTGCCTTACGCAGAGTTCTCATACAACAATAGCTACCAAGCCAGTTTGAAGATGGCACCGTTCGAAGCCCTGTATGGACGAAGGTGCAGAACACCGTTGATGTGGGATGAAGTTGGAGACCGACAGTTGTTTGGACTAGACTTGATCAAAGAGTCTGAGGAGAAATTTAAACTGATTCGGGATAGATTGAAGATAGCTCAGTCCAGACAGAAGAGTTATGCAGATTCGAAACGCAAGGAGGTAACCTATGAAATTGGAGATAGAGCATATCTACGAGTATCACCTTTGCGAGGGGTGAAACGTTTTGGAGTCAAGGGAAAGTTAGCCCCGAGATTTGTAGGACCGTATCGTGTTTTGGAACGGATGGGAGAAGTTGCCTACAAGTTGGAGTTACCTGAAGGACTGTCAGGAGTTCACGATGTGTTTCACGTTTCCCAGTTGAAGAAGTGCCATGCAGAGATGGCCGATATACCGCTAAGAGATACCGTACCCTTGGAGGCGATTCAGTTGGACAATGATTTGACTTATGAGGAGAAGCCAGTCAAGATTTTGGAGTTTGCCAGTCGAGTCACCCGCAGCAAGGTTATCAAGTTTTGCAAAGTTCAGTGGAGCCACCGTACCGAGGACGAAGCCACCTGGGAACGAGAGGGTGATCTTCGCAAAGACCACCCACACCTATTTTCTAGCCAACCAGAATCTCGAGGGCGAGATTCATCTTAAGGGGGGTAGGTTTGTAACATCCCAAATTCTCAATTTGGAATGTTATACATAGATCATTCTTGCATACCATATTTTATTGCATTTCGTCTCGCGATCCTCGAAATCCTAAGCAACTCAAGGACCCTCGGAGAGAGTTGGGGATTTCCCCGGTTTTCAAATTTGATTTTACCAAATTTTGTAATGAGGATTTTGGTTTTAATTATTTTCTCTCCGAAAAATATTTCATATTAAAATATATGAGAGGAGATAATATGAATTCTCCAAAATAAATGAAATATGGGAGGAAAAATATTAAAATCAAATATTTGTTTTTATTTGGACTTTATTGCAATTTTATTTGCATAAGAAAAATTGCACGGTTTTTCAAAGTTGCATTTTAGGGTAAAGAAAATGTTCATCTCGTTCTAAATATTTTATTTAGATAGTGAAAATTTGTTTTGGCATTTTTAGATTTTTATTTTATTTTCTAGGATTTTTTTTCTGTTCGGCGGAATTGTTTAAAAAAAAATCGCGTAGTGGCCAGCTGGGCCGAAGCCCAGCCGCCGGCCCGCCTCCCCGCGCGTCTCCCCCAGGAGACCGAGCCGCCGCCTCCTTGGACGAGGAGTCCGGCAGGGACTCCTCCTCGCCGCCGCCTTGGCCCCTCCCCCAAGCCGCCGCCCCCCTGCTTTAAATACCTCGCCACCGCCACCACCACCCACCCTGCCGCCGCAACCTCGCCCGCAGCCGCGCCCCTCCCGCAGCCGTGCCTCGCCGCCGCCGCAGCCGCCGCCGCCGCTCCCGCGTCGCGCCGCCGCGCCGCCGCTCCCGCGTCGCGCCGCCGCGCCGCCGCCGCCCCGGACTTCGCCGAAGGTAGAACTGTTTGTTTTTTTAAAACCCGGTTCACCTGTTTTTTCCCGGTTCTTCTCTTTAGCGGACGTTCGTCCTTACGTTCGTTTTAACGAATGGTTTTCGCCCGTTTGTAGCAGACAACGAACGCTCATTCGTTAGCCTGTTCGTCAGTTTTCTTTTATCGGATTTTTCCGCGATTATTTCTGATCGCGATTTCTGATCCGATCTTCGTTCTAGTTTATCTTTTCGCTCGTTTGTCGGAATCAGGCGATTCAAGCGCCTAGATCTTCGTCTCAAGACCCTCTTTCTGTTTAACCAACTTGAACAAGCTTTTGCTACTGTAAAATTTCACCTTACTCCAGATTAGTAAACGGATCTTGTTTCTTTCGCAGTTTGAGTTTTGTTGCTCCGTTTGATTTGATTCTTTTGTCTAACCGGAGTTCTTAAGTTGAAATTTCTAGTTAGATCTTCTTATTTGAGTTTTACCCGTGTTTCTTTGCTTGTTTGCTTATGTATGCTATTATTTGTTTGCGATAGAATTCCCGGAGTGCGAAGCGTGTTATTTGGAGTCCCTAGGTTTCGCGGATCATCAGCTAGGCAAGTAACACTTTGATCATATCCCTTTATCACCCAGTTTTTATGCATTAGTTCCAATCCTCAAATATTGCATGGTTAGGATGTCATTAACCTGTGGGTTGGGAAGTAGTTGATGAGGTAGAACCTATTGCCCTGTTATATTCAAACCTTGGGAGTTACTTATATGAATTGCTTATACTGCTATGCTATGCTCGTAGACGTGGTTTGGGTGAGTGAAATCCATGACAGATGTGAGATTGTTAAATAATGGTTTAACTTAAGGTGGCACCTTGAATACAAATTTGGGTGGATTGAGGCACCTGGAGTACCCAGTGTTGCCTGTATTTTTGGAGATCCCGGGGTTCCGTGTGATTTTCCTTTGGACAACCACCCAGGCTCAAAGGGAATTGAGATGGTTCATGCTAGAAACTTCCGTGTGTAGCCACAAGCTATTATGGGCTCTGGCATAGTTGAGTAAGTTATGTGAAGCTCTTGAAGAGGTGGATCAGTAGGTAGTGGGTTGTAGGTTTGGTATGGTCTGCCCGGAGTAGAGAGTTAATGTATCTGAAAGACTGTGTCTCGGTCATCCGTTTCTCAAACATCATGTAGTGCGAGAAATTCAATGGAGGCGATCGAGTCTTGTGGGGAAATGTGCGCAAACCTCTGCAGAGTGTACAATCTAATCATGGTTAGCCGTGTCCCCGGTTATGGACATTCTGAGTATCTAGTACTTGGAGTATCTTAAGTATCTCATCACTTTTAACTTAATACTGTTGGGTTGATAACTACTTTAATTGTGATTGAGTTGGAAGAACCTTCTCAATGATGTTTCAACTACCATGATAGTTAAATTAAAATATATTCCTTTGTTGTAGGGAAAAATTAGCTTTTCGCAAAAACTATAACCATAGAGCTTTCCACCAGCCAAATATGCATGTAGTGATAGCATTATTCTGTTCTTGCTCTACTGTGTTACTTTGCCAGCATATTCCATGTGTTGACCCGTTTTCGGGCTGCAACGTATTATGTTGCAGACTTTCCAGACGAGGAGTAAGGTTCGTTAGGTCATTGCCGTGCAGCTCAGCTATGCCGTTGGAGTTGATGGACTCACTTTATCTTCCAAGCCTTCCGTTGTTATCGTATTAGATGGCCTTAAGCCATACTTATTGTAATAAGTTCTCTTTGGAGACATTTGATGTAATAAGTGTGTGATTGCTACTCTGTTAATATAAATACTCGAGTACTGTGTGTGTCAGCATTATCGATCCAGGGATGACACTGAAGCACAGAGACTTGACCGTTTGAGGTCAGGTCGCTACAAAAAAAAAGAGAAAAAATGGGGGGCCCCGACCTCGAGGGAGACCCGGACATGGATAAGTCAAGCATGCTACGATTTGGAGAGCCACCCACGATCCGTGACTCACCTTGCTCCGCACCTGCGAGCCGCCGCCCCGAGCAGTTTCGTTATAAAAAACACTTTTGATCATGTCAGAAGATATACGAGGCGTTCGCGAGGTGAAGATTACACAGACTGGCAAACTCTGGCAAGGCCCTTAAAAGGATCAACACAAAAATTCTTGGTTATCTACGGACACCGTATAGTGATCATCCATCGTATAAAATCAGGTGGTATTCATCCTATATATTTTTGTTAAGTACATGTTAATTTCCTTCGACAAACAAACTACTTCGCTTTGCTGTATTTTTTGTATGCAGGATAATTGTTCACTACAAATGTGGTTTATACCACGGGTGCGGAGCACGTACTGACAACATTGCTCCCGGCGTTTGTCCGTGTCACGTTACCCGGTAAATGGACGTGTGCAAGATGCCACCCCTATAGCCCGGTCTACATCGACTCACTGGGACCGCGTCTGTGATCGACTCGCCCGTCCGCTCCGGCTTATAATGTCGCGGCCGACTCATCTCTCCGAGCCGCTTCTGATGTTGCGGTCGTTTTGCTGTCCGCCCTGCGGTCCTGCCTATTCGAAGTGCCGGGTTGACTAACGGACTTTACGCACAGATCATCTGTCGTTCACAAATATCAGGTGATATCCATCTAAATTTATCTTATTAAGACTTATTGTTTTTTGTCAAAGAACAATTGCTCTGCCCTGTAATATTTTTACACAGGAAAATTTGTTATGCCATTATAACGCGGATACGGAGTGCATGCACTAGCATTCGTCTATGCCACGCTGCTCGACAGACATCCTTGTTTGATCTCTGTTGTCTCACATTGCCCACTTCATCCTTTTGTTCTTTCAGGCTTTGTTGTGAAATGCCTCCACACCATGGCTGGAGTTGACAACATCTTTAGGCATCACATCTTCCTCCTCAGGCACCAGTTCATCACAACCCCATTGCAGGATCCAGTTATGCAGAATGCAACAAGCAAGCACAAGCTTAACCTGGGTGGGGAAAGTGTGGAATGGCTTCTGATTTAGGATCTTAAACTTGTTCTTCAGAGCTCCAAATTCCCTCTCAACAGTACCTCTAAGGCTGGAGTGTCTGAGATTAAACAGCTCCCATGGAGTGTGGGGAACGTAGCATGCAATTTTAAAAAAAAATTCCTACATTCACGCAAGATCTATCTAGGAGACTCACAGCAACGAGAGGGGGAGAGTGTGACACTGTTCCCTCGTAGACCGAAAGCGGAAGCATTTGCTTAACGCAGTTGATGTAGTCGAACGTCTTCTCGATCCAACCGATCAAGCACCGAACGTACGGCACCTCTGATTTCTGCACACGTTCAGCTCGATGACGTCCCCCGAACTATTGATCCAACATAGTGTCAAGGGAGAGTTCCGTTAGCACGACGGCGTGGTGATGGTGATGGTGAAGTGATCCGCGCAGGGCTTCGCCTAAGCACTACGTGAATATGACCGGAGGCGTAAACTGTGGAAGGGGGGCGCCACACACGGATTGAAACAATTGATGTGTGTTAGAAGCTCCCCACCCCCGTATATAAAGGAGTGAGGGGGGGAGGAGGCCAGCCCTATGTGCGCCCCAAGTAGGAGGAGTCCTACTTGGGCTCCTAGTAGGATTCGCCCCCCTTCCTTTTACCGGAGGGGGAAAGGGGGAAGGAGAGAGAGGGAGAAGGAAAGGGGGGCGCCGCACCCTCCCCTTGTCCAATTGGGACTCCTCCCTTGTGGGGGGCGCGCCACCCCTTTGTGGGCTGGTGTGCCTCCCTCCTATGACCCATATGGCCCATATCTTCCCCCGGGGGGTTCCGGTAACCCCCCGGTACTCCGATATGTACCCGATACATTCTAAAACACTTCTGGTGTCCAAATACTATCATCCAATATATCAATCTTTACCTCTCGGCCATTTCGATACTCCTCGTCATGTCCATGATCTCATCCGGGACTCCGAACAACATTCGGTCACCAAATCACATAACTCATATAATACAAATCGTCATCGAACGTTAAGCGTGTAGACCCTACGGGTTCGAGAACTATGTAGACATGTACGAGACACCTCTCCGGTCAATAACCAATAGCGGAACCTGGATGCTCATATTGGTTCCTACATATTCTGCAAAGATCTTTATCGGTCAAATTGTAATGAGAACATATGTCATTCCCTTTGTCATTGATATGTTACTTGCCCGAGATTCGATCGTCGGTATCTTCATACCTAGTTCAATCTCGTTACCGGCAAGTCTCTTTACTCGTTCCGTAATGCATCATCCCGCAACTAACTCATTATTTACATTGCTTGCAAGGCTTATCATGATGTGCATTACCGAGAGCGCCCAGAGATACCTCTCTGATACTCGGAGTGACAAATCCTAATCTCGATCTATGCCAACCCAAGAAACACCTTCGGAGATACCTGTAGAGCATCTTTATAATCACCCAGTTATGTTGTGATGTTTGATATCAGACAAGGCATTCCTCCGGTCTCCGGAGTTGCATAATCTCATAGTCAAAGGAATATGTATAAGTCATGAAGAAAACAATAGTAATAAAACTTAATGATCATTATGCTAAGCTAACAGATGGGTCTTGTCCATCACATCATTCTCCTAATGATGTGATCCCATTCATCAAATGACAACAGATGTCTATGGTTAGAAAACTTAACCATCTTTGATTAACGAGCTAGTCTAGTAGAGGCATACTAGGGACACCGTGTTTTGTCTATGTATCCACACATGTACTAAGTTTCCGGTTAATACAATTCTAGCATGAATAATAAAAATTTAACATGACATAAGGAAATATAAATAACAACTTTATTATTGCCTCTAGGGCATATTTCCTTCAGTCTCCCACTTGCACTAGAGTCAATAATCTAGGTTACATTGTAATGATTCTAACACCCATGGAGTCTTGGTGCTGATCATGTTTTGCTCGTGGAAGAGGCTTAGTCAACGGGCCTGCCACATTCAGATCCATATGTATTTTGCAAATCTCTATGTCTCCCTCCTTGACTTGATCATAGATGGAGTTCAAGCGTCTCTTGATGTGTTTGGTTCTCTTGTGAAAGCTGGATTCCTTCGCCAAGGCAATTGCTCCAGTATTGTCACAAAAGATTTTCATTGGACCCGATGCACTAGGTATTACACCTAGATCGGATATGAACTCCTTCATCCAGACTCCTTCATTCGCTGCTTCCGAAGCAGCTATATACTCCGCTTCACATGTAGATCCCTCCACGACGTATTGCTTGGAACTGCACCAACTGACAGCTCCACCATTCAATATAAATACGTATCCGGTTTGAGACTTAGAGTCATCCGGATCAGTGTCAAATCTAGCATCGACATAACCATTTACGATGTGCTCTTTGTCACCTCCATAAACGAGAAACATATCCTTAGTCCTTTCAGGTATTTCAGGATGTTCTTGACCGCTGTCCAGTGATCCACTCCAAGATTACTCTGGTACCTCCCTGCTAAACTTATAGCAAGGCACACATCAGGTCTGGTACACAGCATTGCATACATGATAGAGCCTATGGCTGAAGCATAGGGAACACCTTTCATTTTCTCTCTATCTTTTGCAGTGGTCGGGCATTGATTCTGAGTCAACTTCACACCTTGTAATACAGGCAAGAACCCTTTTTTTGCCTAATCCATTTTGAACTTCTTCCAAACTTTATCAAGGTATGTGCTTTGTGAAAGTCCAATCAAGCGTCTTGATCTATCTCTATAGATCTTGATGCCCAATATATAAGCATCTTCACCGAGGTCTTTCATTGAAAAATTCTTATTCAAGTATCCTTTTATGCTATTCAGAAATTCATTATCATTTCCGATCAACAATATGTCATCCACATATAATATTAGAAATGCTACAGAGCTCCCACTCACTTTCTTGTAAATACAGGCTTCTCCAAAATTCCGTATAAAACCATATGCTTTGATCACCTCATCAAAGCATATATTCCAACTCCGAGATGCTTGCACCAGTCCATAAATGGATCGCTAGAGCTAACACACTTTGTTAGCACCTTTAGGATCGACAAAACCTTCTGGTTGCATCATATACAACTCTTATTTAAGAAATCCATTATGGAATGTAGTTTTGACGTCCATTTGCCAGATTTCATAATCATAAAATGCGGCAATTTCTAACATGATTCGTTCATACTTAAGCATTGCTACGGGGGAGAAGGTCTCATTGTAGTCAACTCCTTGAACTTGTCGAAAACCTTTCGCAACAAGTAGAGCTTTGTAGATAGTAACATTACCATCAACGTCAATCTTCTTCTTAAAGATATATTTATTCTCTATGACTTGCCAATCATCGAGCAAGTCAACCAAAGTCCACACTTTGTTCTCATACATGGATCCCATCTCAGATTTCATGTCCTCAAGCCATTTCGCGGAATCTGGGCTCATCATCGCTTCCTCATAGTTCGTAGGTTCATCATGGTCTAGTAACATGACTTCCAGAATAGGATTACCGTACCACTCTGGTGCGGAACGTACTGTGGTTGACCTACAAGGTTCGGTAGTAACTTGCTCTGAAGTTTCATGATTATCATCATTAGCTTCCTCACTAGTTGGTGTAGGCATCACGGGAACAGTTTTTTGTGATGAGCTACTTTCCAATTTGAGAGAAGGTACAATTACCTCATCAAGTTCTACTTTCCTCCCGGTCACTTCTTTTGAGAGAAACTCCTTCTCTAGAAAGGATCCATTCTTAGCAACAAAGATCTTGCCTTCAAATCTGTGATAAAAGGTGTACCCAATAGTTTCTTTTGGGTATCCTATGAAGACGCATTTCTCCAATTTGGGTTCGAGCTTATCAGGCTGAAGCTTTTCCACATAAGCATCACATCCCCAAACTTTAAGAAACGACAGCTTAGGTTTCTTGCCAAACCACAATTCATACGGTGTCGTCTCAACAGATTTAGATGGTGCCCTATTTAACATGAATGCAGCTGTCTCTAATGTAAAACCCCAAAACGATAGTGGAAAATCGGTAAGAGACATCATAGATCGCACCATATATAATAAAGTACAGTTATGACATTCGAACACACCATTACGCTGTGGTGTTCCAGGTGGCGTGAGTTGTGAAACTATTCCACATTCTTTTAAGTGAAGGCCAAACTCGTAACTCAAATATTCGCCTCCGCAATCAGATCGTAGAAAATTTATTTTCTTGTCATGATGATTCTCCACTTCACTCTGAAATTCTTTGAACTTTTCAAATGTTTCAAACTTGTGTTTCATTAAGTATATATACCCATATCTGCTCAAATCATTTGTGAAGGACAGAACATAATGATACCCGCCGTGAGCCTCAACACTCATCGGACCGCATACATCGGTATGTATTATTTCCAATAAGTCAGTGGCTCGCTCCATTGTTCCGAAGAACTGAGTTTTAGTCCATCTTGCCCATGAGGCATGTTTTGCAAGTATCAAACGATTCATAATCAAGTGATTCCAAAAGTCCATCCACATGGAGTTTCTTCATGCGCTTTATAGCAATATGACTTAAACGGCAGTGCCACAAATAAGTTGCACTATCATTATCAACTTTGCATCTTTTGACGTCAATATTATGAATATGTGTATCACCAAGACCGAGATTCAACAAAAATAGACCACTCTTCAAGGGTGCATGACCATAAAAGATATTACTCATATAAGTAGAACAACCATTATTATCTAATTTAAATGAATAACCGTCTCGCATCAAACAAGATCCAGATGTAATGTTCATGCTCAACGCTGGCACCAAATAACAATTATTCAGGTCTAAAACTAATCCTAAAGGTAGATGTAGAGGTAGCGTGCCAACGGCGATCACATCGACCTTGGAACCATTCTCGACGCGCATCGTCACCTCGTCCTTAGCTAATCTTCATTTAATCCGTAGCCCCTGTTTCGAGTTGCAAATATGTGCAACAGAACTAGTATCAAATACCCAGGCGCTACTACGAGCATTAGTAAGGTACACATCAATAACATGTATATCAAATATACCTTTGTTCACTTTGCCATCCTTCTTATCCGCCAAATACTTGGGGCAGTTCCGCTTCCAGTGACCAGTCCCTTTGCAGTAGAAGCACTCAGTTTCAGGCCTGGGTCCAGACTTGGGCTTCTTCCTGGGAGTGACAACTTGCTTGCCATTCTTCTTGAAGTTCCCCTTCTTTCCCTTGCCCTTTTCTTGAAACTAGTGGTCTTGTCAACCATCAACACTTGATGCTCTTTCTTGATTTCTACCTCCGTAGCTTTAAGCATAGGGAAGAGCTCGGGAATTGTCTTAACCGTCCCTTGCAAATTATAGTTCATCACGAAGCCTTTGTAGCTTGGTGGCAGTGATTGAAGAACTCTGTCAATAACACTATCATCTAGAAGATTAACTCCCAGCTAAGTCAAGTGGCTATGGTACCCAGACATTCTGAGTATGTGTTCACTGACAGAACTGTTCTCCTCCATCTTGAAGCTATAGAACTTGTTGGAGACTTCATATCTCTCAACTCAGGCATTTGATTGAAATATTAACTTCAACTCCTGGAACATCTCATATGGTCCATGACATTCAAAACGTCTTTGAAGTCCCGATTCTAAGCTGTAGAGCATAACACACTGAACTATAGAGTAGTCATCAGACTACGTCTACCAGACGTTCAAAGCGTCTACATTAGTGGGAGGGGGCTTGTCACCTAGCGGTGCATCAAGGACATAATTCTTCTGTGCAGCAATGAGGATAATCCTCAAGTTATGGACCCAGTTCGTGTAGTTTCTACCATCATCTTTCAACTTAGCTTTCTCTAGGAAAGCATTAAAATTCAAAGGAATGGTAGCACGAGCCATTGATATGCAAAAACTATCAGGACTAAGTTCATGATAAAGTAAGTTTAATTAATAATATTACTTAAGAACTCCCACTTAGATAGACATCCCTCGAGTTATCTAAACGATCACGTGATCCATATCAACTAAACCATGTCCGATCTGAAGGAAATATGCCCTAGAGGCAATAATAAAGTTATTATTTATATATTTCCTTATATCATGATGAATGTTTATTATTCATGCTAGAATTGTATTAACCGGAAACTTAGTACATGTGTGAATACATAGACAAACAGAGTGTCACTAGTTTGCCTCTACTTGACTAGCTCGTTGAATCAATGATGGTTATGTTTCCTAACCATAGACATGACTTGTCATTTGATTAACGGGATCACATCATTAGAGAATGATGTGATTGACTTGACCCATCCGTTAGCTTAGCACGATGATCGTTTAGTTTGTTGCTATTGCTTTCTCCATAACTATACATGTTCCTATGACTATGAGATCATGCAACCCCCGAATATCGGAGGAACACTTTGTGTGCTATCAAACATCATAATTTAACTGGGTGATTATAAAGGTGCTCTATAGGTGTCTCCGATGGTACTTGTTTATTTGGCATATATCAAGATTAGGATTTGTCACTCCGATTGTCGGAGAGGTAATGTACATCACTATAAGCCTTGCAAGTAATGTAGCTAATGAGTTAGTTACGGGATGTAGCATTATGGAATGAGTAAAGAGACTTGCCGATAACGAGATTTAACTAGGTATTGAGATACCGACGATCGAATCTCGGGCAAGTAACATACCGATGACAAAGGGAACAACGTATACCGTTATGCGGTTTGACCGATAAAGATCTTCGTAGAATATGTAGGAACCAATACGAGCATCCAGGTTCCACTATTGGTTATTGACCAGAAGTGAGTCTCGGTCATGTCTACATAGTTCTCGAACCCGTAGGGTTCGCACGCTTAACGTTCAGTGACGATCGGTATTATGCGTTTTTGTGTTTGATGTACCGAATGTAGTTCGGAGTCCCGAATTTGATCACGGATATGACAAGGAGTCTCGTAATGGTCGAGATGTAAATATTGATATATTGGAAGCCTATGTTTGGACATCGGAATGATTCCGAGTGGTTCAGGCTTTTTCCAGAATACCGAGAGGTTATCGGAACCCCCCGGGGAGTATATGGGCCTTATTGGGACTTAGTGGAATAGAGGAGAGGGAAGGGAAAAGAGGGAGGCGTGCCCCCCAAACCCAATCCGAATTGGGAGGGGGGCCGACCCCCTTTCCTTCGTCCCTCTCTCCTCCTTCCTTCCTCTCCTACTCCTACTTGGAAGGGGGGGGATCCTACTCCTTGAGGGAGTAGGACTCCCCTAGGGCGTGCCATAGAGAGGGCCGGCCCTCCCCCTCCTCCACTCATTTATATATGGGGGAGGGGCACTCCATGGACACACAAGTTGATCATTGATCTTTTAGCTGTGTGCGGTGCCCCCCTCCACCATAATCCACCTCGGTTATATCGTAGCGGTGCTTAGGCGAAGCCCTGTTCCGGTAGCATCATCATCACCGTCATCATGCTGTCGTGCTGACGAAACTCTCCCTCAAAGCTCTACTGGATCATGAGTTCGTGGGACATCATCGAGCTGAACGTGTGCAGATCATGGAGGTGCTGTACGTTCGGTACTAGGGATCGGTCGATCGTGAAGACGTACGACTACATCAACTGCGTTGTCATAACGCTTCTGCTTACGGTCTACGAGGGTACGTGGATGACACTCTTCCCTCTCGTTGCTATGCATCACCATGATCTTGCGTGTCCGTAGTATTTTTTTTGAAATTACTACGTAACCCAACAGTGGCATCCGAGCCAGGTTTATGCGTAGATGTTATATGCACGAGTAGAACACAAAGGAGTTGTGGGCGTGGGTATATACATATTGTTTATCGTCACTAGTTGATTCTTGATTCAACAACATTGTTGGATGAAGCGGCCCAGACCGACATTACGCGTACTCTTACGCGAGGCTGGTTCTACCGATGTGCTTCGCACACAGGTGGCTAGTGGGTCTCTGTTTCTCCAGCTTTAGTTGAATTGGATTCAATGAACAAGGTTCTTTCTGAAGATCAAAAAGCAATCACTATACCGCGTTGTGGTTTTTGATGCGTAGGTCAGAACGGTTCTTGCTCAGCCCGTAGCAGCCACGTAAAACTTGTGATGTAATCATGCCTAGTTATGCACCCAATATTATCGCACCGTCGAAAAAAGTCTTGCCTGAGAAGGAGGTGTGGGAGACCGGTTCTAGAAAATATGTCATACCAGCACAACGTGGAGTAGCAGCTAGCATGTGGAGAAGAGGTGTAGGTATACTTGGACCTGTGCCGCATGCAGATCGACAGAAGATACAATGTTCAGCTAAATATCAATCAACAGCGACACCACCAAAGCAAGATATCATGCCAAACTTTCGGACCCCCCGCGTTGGAATTAATCATCTTCATAGTGGTAGTAGGAAACCATGCATGTGAAGGTCTCATAGTTACATGGAAAGTCTCCCAGTTTTTGTCTAGCCGAGTCCTAGTTTATTTAGTTTTGTCAAGTCCGGTTTGTGTTCTCGTAAGTTTTGGGCTTAGCCCATATGGCCATGTAAAAGCTAGGTTTTAGTTCAAGAAGAAAACTCATCTGATGGATGTGTATATGTACTTTTGCGTCCCTGTCTAGGGTTTGATAATTGCATGTGTTTCGGCAGCTTCGATCGCCAAGGCACAAGTGTCGTTTGATTCTTGATCTACAAGGGTCGATCTAGCTAGCTTCCCGTTCTTCTCCATCTACTTCTGCTAGTTCTTATTATCGCTAATTACTCTGTCACTGTCGCCGCCGCTAATCGCCATTAGCTTAATCCCTCCATCTATCCTAGTACTACAACTACCACGTATGCATCTTCTACTACTTTCCGATCTCTACAATCCATCCATCCATCTAGTCTAGCTATACTGGTTCTTTTGCACCTACACTTCTACTTCTTCCTAAAACTATTTCTTCTACCACGCGAGTGAAAGATCAGGGCCACTACATAAAATCATCTCAAAGCTATTTGAGACGTATCAGTTGGTATCAGAGAGCGCCAGGTTTATCACTGCGCGTGATGTCAACTGCAAGCAAGCGTGACGAGGATGAGGTGTGGAAGGATGACGAGCCGCCGCAATATGGCCTCGATCTGGACCCGGGTGTCTGTGCTATGTTCAAGGCTACATATCAGCACTTCGACAACCGCATTAAGGCCCTGGACGAGACGGTGACCGACGGGTTCCAGGCCAAGCAGGCAGCCCTCTGTCGCCTAGAAGCAAGGGCAACCAGCGCGGCTGCTCCAGCGAGGGCACAACATGCCCTGCAGCAGGGAGCACCTCGACATGTCCGTGACGCGGACGTTGCCAATGATGATAATGATGCTGAGTCGGAGGATGGTTCTGATGCTCACGGTGACTTGCCTCATCGACCACGACAGGATGCTCGTCCCCGTGATGATGGAGCAAGGCGGCGCCGCAATGAGGACGAGGATGGAGGTATTGGTAGAATAAAAATTACTATACCTTCGTTCACAGGCAAGGCCGGTCCTGAGGAGTACCTTGAGTGGGAGATGCGTGTGGAGCAGATTTTTGATAACCCCCGTGTGATGGCCTGGCTTATTAGGGATGATAGACTACTCATCAATAAGGAATTCCTTCTTTTTCGAGAGCCCATTCGGACAGAACTCCAAAGTTAAGCGTGCTCATCTTGGAGTAGTGTCGGGATGGGTGACCGACCGGGAAGTTGCTCCCGGGTGCGCACGAGTGAGAACAAAGTGCGCAGAAAATACTAGTATTGATTTGTGGGGCCAGTCTAGATCCCGCCAGGAGTAAAGACCACCGGCGGGTGTGTCCGGGGCGTTACAAGTTGGTATCAGAGCCGACCCTCGCGGTTACACGGATGTTTGCGGACAGGTGCGCGGTCATGTTCATGACGTTTGTGACCCGTTGTGGCGCACAGCATGGTACATGTACCGGACTGGATGCACAGACGTATGTGCCAAGAGGGAACGTTCCTGTGGCCCGACGAGGACACCGGTTCCTCTGAGTGGGGGTGTATGTGATGGCCTGGCTTATTAGGGATGATAGACTACTCATATCAATAAGGAATTCCTTCTTTTCCGGGATCCCATTCGGACAGAACTCCAAAGTTAAGCATGCTTAGCTTGGAGTAGTGTCAAGATGGGTGACCGACCGGGAAGTTGCTCCCGGGTGCGCACGAGTGAGGACAAAGTGCGCAGAAAAGATTAGTATTGATCTGTGGGGCCAGTCTAGATCCCGCCAGGAGTAACGACCACCGGCGGGTGTGTCCGGGGCGTTACACACTGTTACTCCGAGGAGCGGAAGATTCGTTTTGCTTCTCTTGAATTTTTAGGTTATGCATTAATTTGGTGGGATCAACTCAACCGCAATGACGCACGACTAGAATCGTTGCGTGAGATGAAGCGTACAATGCGTGCTCGCTTTGTGCCAGCTTATTTTCAGAAGAAGCAACACACAAAGCTTCGACGTCTTATTCAAGGAGCCATGACGGTGGATGAGTATTACCAATGGATGCAAGTTCTTATGATCAGAACTAATGTGCATGAGTCTGATGATGCAACAATGACACGCTTCTTTGAGGGGTTGAATGAGGATATACGTGACCGTGTTGATTTGATGCAGTATAATGATATGCAATAGCTTCTTCATCAAGTGGAGCGTGCCGAATAGTGGGTCAAAGCCAAGCAAGTTTCCAAAGGCCGCACCAATTTCAGCATGGGGCGACGTTTCTATTCGCATGACGATGATAATGTCAAGCCAGCTTCATCCTATAGGTCATCTGCTACCAATCACAAGGAGATGAGCAAAGAATCTATGGCCGCGAGCAAAGTGGCTTCAAGGGCTGATTCAAGTGCGCAGTCTGCTATGCGTACTAGTGAGATTGTTTGTTACACATGTGGAGGTAGGGGACACAAACGCACTGATTGTCCAAACAAGAAGAGAGTGCTCCTTGTTAATGATGGATATGTTTCCGAAGACAAAACTAACTCAGAGTCTGATGAGCCCAAGGAAGGGGAAAGTGAATCTAATCCTATCATGTGCTATCCTTTAGATTATGATGATCTGCCATGCATCATGGTGCAGCGAGCTAAAGAGGATCAAATTCCAAGTTCTGGACAGCGGTGGAAAATTTTTCAGTCACAATGCAAGATCAAAAACAAGTGTTGCAAGTTGATTATTGATGGAGGGAGCTACACCAACATCATAAGCAAGCGTGTAGTGGATGCTTTAGGACTGAAGGCATGGCCACATCCGTAGCCACATTGCATTGAGTGGTTGTACAACTCCGGACGTTTGAAGGTGACTCACAAGGTACGCGTAAAGTTCAATATTGGCACATATTATGATGAGGTGATTTGCGATGTTGTGCCAATGGATGTGTGTCAGTTGCTATTGGGTCGTCCGTGGAAATATGATCGCAATGCTATACATGACGAGAGATCCAACACTTATGTGTTCTGAGATATTAGCATCAAACGTGTGTTGCAACCCATGGGTAACCATGCTATCAAGATTGATCCTGTCTTTGCCATCCACATGGAAATTTTGAAGAGTGCCCCGAAACCGAGGACGGTTTCGCGTGAAGGGAGGGTGGATGATGTAATCATGCCTAGTTATGCACCCAATATTATCGCATCGTCGAAAAAGGTCACGCCTGAGAAGGAGGTGTGGGAGACCGGTTCTAGAAAAATGCCATACCAGCACAACGTGGAGTAGCATCTAGCATGTGGAGAAGAGGTGTAGGTATACTTGGACCTGTGCCGCATGCAGATCGACAGAAGATATAATGTTCAGCTAAATATCAATCAACAACGACACCACCAAAGCAAGATATCATGCCAAACTTTCGGACTCCCCCGCGTTGGAATTAATCATCTTCGCAGTGGTAGTAGGAAACCATGCACGTGAAGGTCTCATAGTTACATGGAAAGTCTCCCAGTTTTGGTCTAGCCGAGTCCTAGTTTATTTAGTTTTGTCAAGTCCGGTTTGTGTTCTCGTAAGTTTTGGGCTTAGCCCAGGTTGCCTGCGTGCTACTATAAATAAAGGCCATATGGCCATGTAAAAGCTAGGTTTTAGTTCAGGAAGAAAACTCATCTGATGGATGTGTATCTGTACTTCTGCGTCCCTGTCTAGGGTTTGATAATTGCATGTGTTTCAGCAGCTTCGATCACCAAGGCACAAGTGTCGTTTGATTCTTGATCTACAAGAGTCGATCTAGCTAGCTTCCCATTCTTCTCCATCTACTTCTGCTAGTTCTTATTATCGCTAATTACTTCGTCGCCGTCGCCGCCGCTAATCGCCATTAGCTTAATCCCTCCATCTATCCTAGTACTACAACTACCACGTACGCATCTTCTACTACTTTCCGATCTCTACAATCCATCCATCCATCTAGTCTAGCTATACTGGTTCTTTTGCACCACACTTCTACTTCTTCCTAAAACTATTTCTTCTACCACGCGAGTGGAAGATCAGGGCCACTACATAAAGTCGTCTCAAAGCTATTCGAGCCGTATCAACTTGCAACAACAAAGTACAGGATGTCTAACTTGTTTTTGCAGGGCATGTTGTGATGTGATATGGTCAAGACATGATGCTAAATTTTATTGTATGAGATGATCATGTTTTGTAACACAGTTATCGGCAACTGGCAGGAGCCATATGGTTGTCGCTTTATTGTATGAAATGCAATCGCCATGTAATTGCTTTACTTTATCACTAAGCGGTAGCGATAGTCGTAGAAGCAATAGTTGTCGAGATGACAACGATGCTTCGCTGTAGATCAAGGTGTCAAGCCGGTGACGATGGTGATCATGACAATGCTTTGGAGATGGAGATCAAAGGCACACGATGATGATGGCCATATCATATCACTTATATTGATTGCATGTGATGTTTATCCTTTATGCATCTTATTTTGCTTAGTTCAGCGGTAGCATTATAAGATGATCTCTCACTAAATTTCAAGGTATAAGTGTTCTCCCTGAGTATGCACCGTTGCTACAGTTCGTCATGCCGAGACACCACGTGATGATCGGGTGTGATAAGCTCTACGTTCACATACAACGGGTGCAAGCCAGTTTTGCACAGGTGGAATACTCGGGTTAAACTTGACGAGCCTAACATACGCAGATATGGCCTCGAAACACTGGAGACCGAAAGGTCGAGCATGAATCATATAGTAGATATGATCAACATAGTGATATTCACCATTGAAAACTACTCCATCTCACGTCATGATCGGACAAGGTTTAGTTGATATTGATCATGTGATCACTTAGATGATTAGAGAGATGTCTATCTAAGTGGGAGTTCTTAAGTAATTTGATTAATTGACCTTTAATTTATCATGAACTTAGTACATGATAGTATTTGCATGTCTATGTTGTTGTAGATAGATGGCTCGTGTTGTTGTTCCGTTGAATTTTAATGTGTTCCTAGAGAAAGCTAAGTTGAAAGATGATGGTAGCAACTACATAGACTGGGTCCGTAACTTGAGGATTATCCTCATTGCAGCACAGAAGAATTACGTCCTAGAAGCACCACTAGATGACAAACCCGCTGCAGGAGCAACGCCAGATGTTATGAACACCTGGCAGAGCAAAGCTGATGACTACTCGATAGTTCACTGTGCCATGCTTTACGGCTTAGAACCGGGACTTCAACGATGTTTTGAATGTCATGGAGCATATGAGATGTTCCAGGAGTTGAAGTTAATATTTCAAGGACGGATTGAGAGATATGAAGTCTCCAATAAGTTCTACAGCTGCAAGATGGAAGAGAATAGTTCTGTCAGTGACCATATACTCAGAATGTCTGGGTACCACAACCACTTGACTCAGTTGGGAGTTAATCTTCCTAATGATAGTGTCATTGACAGAGTTCTTCAATCACTGCTACCAAGCTACAAGAGATTCGTGATGAACTATAATATTCAAGGGATGGATAAGACGATTGCCAAGCTCTTCGCAATGCTAAAGGCCGCGGAGGTAGAAATCAAGAAGGAGCATCAAGTTTTGATGGTCAACAAGACCACCAGTTTCAAGAAAAAGGGTAAAGGGAAGAAGGGGAACTTCAAGAAGAACATCAAGCCAGTTGCTGCTCAAGTGAAGAAACCCAAGTCTGGACCTAAGTCTGAGACTGAGTGCTTCTACTTCAAAGGAACTGGTCACTGGAAGCAGAACTGCCCCAAGTATTTGGCGGATAAAAAGGATGGCAAAGTGAAAGGTATATTTGATATACATGTTATTGATGTGTACCTTACTAATGCTCGCAGTAGTGCCTGGGTATTTGATGCTGGTTCAGTTGCTAACATTTGCAACTCGAAACAGGGGCTACGGATTAAGCAAAGATTGGCTAAGGACGAGGTCACGATGCGCGTGGGAAATGGTTCCAAAGTCGATGTGATCGCCGTTGGCACGCTACCTCTACATATACCTTCGGGATTAGTATTGGACCTAAATAATTGTTATTTGGTGCCGGCGTTGAGCATGAACATTATATCTGGATCTTGTTTGATGCGGGACCGTTATTCATTTAAATCAGAGAATAATGGTTGTTCTATTTATATGAGTAATATCTTTTATGGTCATGCCCCCCTGATGAGTGGTCTATTTTTACTAAATCTTGATAGTAGTGATACACATGTTCATAGTATCGAAGCCAAAAGATGGAGAGTTGATAATGATAGTGCAACTTATTTGTGGCACTGGCGTTTAGGTCATATTGGTGTAAAGCGCATGAAGAAACTCCATTTTGATGGACTTCTGGAATCACTTGATTATGAATCACTTGGTACTTGCGAACCATGCCTCATGGGCAAGATGACTAAAACTCCGTTCTCCGGAACAATGGAGCGAGCTACTGATGTATGTGGTCCAATGAACATTGAAGCTCGTGGCGGATATCGCTATTTTCTCACCTTCACAGATGATTTAAGCAGATATGGGTATATCTACTTAATGAAACATAAGTCTGAAACATATGAAAAGTTCAAAGAATTTCAGAGTGAAGTGGAAAATCATCGTAACAATAAAATCAAGTTTCTATGATTTGATCGTGGAGGCGAATATTTGAGTTATGACTTTGGACTTCATTTGAAACAATGCGGAATAGTTTCGCAACTCACGCCACCTAGAACACCACAGCGTAATGGTGTGTCTAAACGTCGTAATCGTACTTTACTAGATATGGTGCGATCTATGATGTCTCTCACTGATTTACCGCTATCGTTTTGGGGTTATGCTTTAGAGACAACTGCATTCACGTTAAATAGGGCACCATCTAAATCCGTCGAGACGACACCTTATGAACTGTGGTTTCACTACAAAAAAATACACTTCCGTGATGATACGTGTTTGTCACAGTAGGTTGCTTTTTTGTCATGCATGTACATCCATGACAAATTTATGACAGAATCAAGATAGTCATACCTGTGCTGTCGTAGACGTGTTCCATGACATTACCAAAATTATCATCACGGAAGTGTCCACTTCCATGACAATAAATCGTGCATCACGGAAATGCTTTCGTCAAGGGTGACCGACACGTGGCATACACCGTAATGGAACGCCGTTAAGCTATCGGGTCGGGTTTTGGATCCGATAACCCGTTAACAGCCCCGACCAATGGGGATTTTCCACGTGTAAAATCATCACTGGCTAGAAGAGACACGTGTCGGCTCATCGTTGGGACAGATGTCATCCACTCACTGGACAGAAGGCGCCTATGATACGTCGACACATGGCACGGCCAAACAGTGGCCCATTCCTGTGAAAAGGCCGTCCCATTTGACTTGGTCAAAAGCTGGCGGGCCGGCCCATGGAAAGCCTGTTAATGGCCTGTTCGCATATAGCCCATTTACAGCCCGCTAACCCAAGGACCGTTACGCCCTATCTGAATTAGGCCCAGTAGTGTCATCTGGGCCGTCCAATATGATTCCAGCCCGTTTTCACTTCTGGCCCATGTATAGCCCATGACGTCTTTCGGCCCATATGAGGCCCTTTGTAACTCTTGGCCCATTAGCGGCCCGTGCTGAAACTGGCCCGTAATGAACAATGTATTACTTTACACCATTTAATGGCCCATGGTGAAACTGGCCCGTAATGAACAGTGTATCACTTTATACCCATCAATGGCCCGTTATTCCGTTGGGTTGTTTCCAGCCCAAGTTAACTTTCGGCCTTCTGAGGGCCCATTTATTCTTGGGCTCATTTGCAGCATTCGGTTACTTACGGCCCGTTACTGTCATTTTCTGTTTGTGGGCCAAATTCAGCCCGTCGTTACAGTTGGCCCGTTTGTGGACCGTTAGTCTGTTGGGCCATTTTCATAGCATCACCAAATACGGCCTATTAATGGCCCGTTATGGTCAGCCTATAAAACGTCCGATTTCCATTAAAGTGTGACACTCCAAAATTTTTATTTGGTTTTCAGCAAAAACTTTGTGGTTTTTGAAAAGAGGCCATTTAAAATTTACCAGAAAACCTTCCTCTTAAAAACTTCTTTGGCAAGGATTTTTTATTTTTGTATCTTCTTCAGACTATGGTGTTTGATCATTTAAAACTCTTTCTCTAATGGTTCCCTTCTCAAAGTATATTTTTGGACATTATTCTTTTTCTTATAAAAAGAACTCTATGAATTTTTAGGTTTTTCTTATCTTGAAACCACCCATGGTTTTACCATGTCTCCTATAGTAAATCTTCTCAAAATCCCTCCCTCCACCTTTGAACAATCTAAATTCTCTGGCTCAACAAGTCCAAACAAGTTTTGGATTTTATTTCAATTATTTTATCTCTCAAATCATTTCTGCCAATTATTTTGAGCTTAAATGATTTTCAAAGCAAGTACCACATTGCCTTTGAGTTTTTATCCCAAACCAACTCCCCTGGATAGTCCTTAGTACCCACAACCTAGAACCATCTTGATCCACTCTTCTTCTTTTCAAAAATTTCAAATTTCACTCACTGCAAGTTTGGACCAGATTTGACAAATTTGGTGAAATTCATATTTACACTTCTCCAAATATTCCACCAAAATTCAGGCAGCCTCCTGGTGCAATGAGAGGCCACCCCACCAAGTTTCAGCTCAAGGAAAAATCCCTAGATGCCAAAATCATTTCGTCGAACACTTGGCGGGCACTGTTTCCGTAGACTTTCAGAAAAATTCAGATTTTCAGAATTCAGTCGATGTCGTTTTTCGTCAGTGACTTGTCATCCATCACCAGTGCCCCTGGCGCGTTGCGCACGGCCTCTCCTCCCTGGCCAGAGCACCGCACGCACGCTTGGACGATTCCTGGCGTCGGTGGCGATGAGCCTCGCCGGTGCTGGAAGCTTCTGCGGTGGCTGCGCCTCCCGTGGCGGCCAGCGAGGGCCCGAGCCCGCTCGCCACGCCACCCGGCGCCGCCCAACGTCCCCTGGCTCTCCATGTGTTCCTGCCATGCTAGCGCACGCCCGTGGCACCGTCGCCGTGGCCCGGCAAGCACGGAACGTGCTCCCTGCCGCCGACGGGCCCGTGCCACCCCGTTCCGTCGAGCTCGCCCAAAACACCCAATCCAAGCTCGTTTAGCACCTAAATGGAACCGGTGGACCTCCACGATGACGCCCAACTCCCTAAACCTCCCCGACCAAGCTTTGCGTCGCCGTAACCTTCGCCGGAGATCCCCGTTCACAGCCACCGCCTCGGATCGCCTATAAAAAGGACCCCGAGCTCGCTCACGAGCACACACCTTCACTGCACCTCTCCAGGACCCTGCCAAGCCACCAGGAGGACCTCGAGGAGGTCTCCTCCCCCAACTCCGGCCGCCCCGATCCGCCTCGGCCACCAGCTCGATTCGCTCCGGTGAGGCCGTCCCCGGCGCCCAAATCTCGTCTATAGCCTCCTCTAGCACCCAGTAAGCTAACCCCAGCGTCAATTTGGCCTTCGCAGCTCTCTCCGACGAGACCCTCGACCACCCGAACCGCCGTCCGCCGGAGCAAGGCTCGCCGTCGACGTGGTACTCGCTGGCGACCACCACCACCACCAACCGACGCGGAATGGCGCCCTGAACACGGAGGTACTCTCCGATCTCCCTGCCTCGCCGTGGATCGCCGCCGGCGACCACCGCGGCTCTCGGGCACCGTCGAACTCTGCCGCCCCGTTTGAATATTCAAACCTGACGGGCGGGACCCGCCTGTCAGCCTCTCTGTCCTTTCTAAGCGAAACGTTTTCTGAAAACGTCTTCTGCCAAATGCATTTTCCCGCTGGGCCGGCGCATTCTTATTCGAGTCGTTTTCTGTTTTTGTAAACTAGCCCCTGTGAACTTTCTGTTTCATTACAGATGAGTCCCTGGACTAAAACCCTTATAACGTTTTAACAGAAAAGTATTTTTGATTGATTCTTTTTCCGTCCTCTTCAAATTCTGTCTAGTTTTTTATCATATTTATTTGAAAAATATTTGGAATAATTTTTGTGCACCTCACGGTATTCACGATAGCGCGTATATTTTCTTTATACCATAGATACCGAAGGAGGTGACGGGACCGCGAACTTCACCGAGCTAGGCTCCGACTACTTTGAACCAGGCAAGCATGTTTGAACTTTTGATATGATGATTGTTTTGGCATGTTTGCATTAAGTAGTTTATGGCATGTTGATGAACATACCGACGAATGTCATGTTACAAGCAACGATGAGGCAAGTGAGTTTTGAAAATCCATGAGTGGATGGATGTGAGTATGCATGGCCATGTGTTGGCATGAGGATGGGTAAGATGGCAGTGTTGTAGCATGCCAGTCTTATGCCAGGCTATATGACTTCAGTGTCAACCCGTATCATTCCAGTTCCTTCCATTCTTCCTTCCCTGTACTACCACATGTTTTCCGCAAGGAAAATGGCTTAGTAAGTTGTAAACCGCTTTCCTAGTACACACCAAAAAGGAGAGGCCGTGATGATGGTTCCATGTCCCTGGATTAAAGCCAATCATCCGGTCAGGGGGCATGGGTGTTTCCGGTTGGGACCGAGAGGGGGGCACCCCTTAGAGCGCGCGTATATAAATTTGATCCCATGCTATTCGAGATTGTGATCTCCCCGTCTCAAAAGTTTTTCTTGGACGATGTCTAGGGTGATTCCTAGCATCGAGAGGTAGGATGGGTGTGTACTGGTTAGCTGTGTTTTCTTCCGAAATACCGTAAACGGAACTAGTCCTTCGTGACTACGGAAATCTGTTGGCTGTGGGAAAATTTTTGTACAAACTCTGCAGAGTCATATATTCCTTTGAATCATCTATTCCATGTCCAAGTTCGGTATTATCTTATCCTGACCAAATGTCAGTTTTGATGACAGAGACTCTGGTGAATCACATGAGTGCTAAGTCCGGTTAAATGTTTATTCCTGTGGATGGACTAACCCGTTTATTCTCAAGAATTGAATATTTATTATGAGTATTATTTACTTGTGAATAAAAGCCCTTTCTGTGATGTCGCTCAGACGTCCGACTGTGGCATTGTTATTAGTTACTTTCAATAAAAGCCCTTTCTGTGATGTCGCTCAGACGTCCGATTGTGGCATTGTTATTATTTACTTTCAATAAAAGCCCTTTCTGTGATGTCGCTCAGATGTCCGACTGTGGCATTTCTTTTAAAGCCCCTTTATGTGGCGTCGCTCAGACGCCCGACTGTGGCATTTCTTTTAAAGCCCTTTATGTGGCGTCACTCAGACGCCCGACTGTGGCATTTCTTTTAAAGCCCTTTATGTGGTGTCGCCTAGACACCCGACTGTGGCGTGCTTTATTTATTCATCCTCCTATCGAGGTGTCGCTTCAGACACCCGATCGGGTTTACAGTTATTTTGTTGGGTTTTCGAGCAGACTACCGCCGACCCCCTTTTTACCTGTCTTGTTTTTATGAATTAATGTGCCACTGTTAAAAATTAATCATGACTCATCCATGCATGCATTTGTTATATCTTACGTCTGAACTGTCTTGCGAGTACTTTCAAAGTACTCACCTGGCTTGTTGATTTGGCCAGATGCTGACGAAGGCGATCTCATGGATGAAGAATTTGATAGCGAGTCCGGCGCCTAGAGGAATCCCAGTCAGTCTCGTGCGACCCTGGATTTGGTCAATGTATTATATCCGCTTCCTCTACCAAATAAATTCATCGAGCCTCACCTCGACGCTCGATGAGATGCCAGTTTTAGAGTCATGTATCTCACTCCCCGCTGTGTTTTTCCACCACCACCCTATCCTCGAGTCAGTAGTATGCCTCCACACCACTGTGTCATGTCCGCCATTTTGTATAATTATTGGCGTGCTTGTAATAATTTGGTTGAGCAACCGTAGCTCGACCCTGTAATATATTCTATGCTACTGGCTTATTGTATCAAGAATTTGTCTACCGGTAAGGGGGATTTTTCTCATACTGGACTCAAAAGATTGGTTTCTCAATAAACATTTTTATTGGAAAACCGGTCGTGACAAGCTTGGTATCAAAGCCAGGCTGACTGTAGGAAGCCACTAGGTGCGAACGCTAATTGATTATTAGCATGATAGAGCCAATTTATATTTTTCTGCAATTGTAGTCATTTCTGACAGTTAGCATAAATTTATGATCTGACCATTCAGAATTTTTGCCTACTTTTGTAGATGGCCGACAACAGCTGCGAGTCTCAGACCTTCGCCAACGTGCCCGATGGGTTCGTCAAGCTTCTTTCCTTCATCGTTCAGGTCGCGATGGGGCCATCTGTGCGCCCAGTCTTCACACTCTGCCAGCACCAAGTCAACGACAGTCTGACCATGCACCAGGCCGCGGTGCAGTTCAAGGGAGGGCGTGGTGAGTTACGCCGCTTCCGGTTCTTGGGAAGAGCCATGCCTACGGAGAGGCATGCTATGCAGATGGCAGCCCGCGAGGCAATAGCTCGTCTCAGGGATGTCCTCCCCGTGATGAAGACTCGTCGTTACCGTTATCTTCCATGCCATGTGCCTTACACCTGTCACTACGCATTCTCCTGCCCCAGAGGAGAACGAGACGAGGCTTTTGAGATGCTTATTGAGTATATCCGGGCCCTGGAGGCAGCCTTCGACAACCTGGTGGATGACTTCGTAGCTGCCCGCATGGACTCAGTCCATGGCTGTGCTGCCAACAGGAGGGAGCTCCTGCCCACCGCACCGCCACTGACTTTTGTCTCGTCCTCAGCATCTTATGCACCTACTCGTCGCCTGCCTTCTACCAAAGAATTCAACCAAGTCATTGCGTCCACTCCAGAACGCACTGCACCACCCTGCGCGCCCACTCCTGTTCGTGTTGTTCCGCCCCTGGCACCCGCTCCATCTACTCGGCGCAACACTACACGTATGGAGCCTATTAGCGAGGAGGAAGTCGAGTCCCCAGCCTCGCTACGCCTCACCCTCGGCAGGGCAAAGGAGGTCGTCAACATCTCCGCCTGAGTACGCTTAGCCGCCATGCAATGTACCGCTTTGTATGATATGTTTATATGTACATAGGTTGTGAGAAGTAGCCTGTTTGCGCATCATGTAGGATCTGGAGGAGTGCACTAGCCATAAATAACATGTCAGGAATATGTACGCATATCCTGAGTGATGTATTGTATAATTACTGTCTGCGTGTAAGATATGTAATGAGCAGTCCTTCTCCGCGCGCAAATCGATTTGTTTTTCTTAAGTAAACTTGGTTATTTAATTTTATTTGCCAGCTTTATGCATTTATGGAATTGTTTTTGCGACTCTTTCCGCTTTTCTTATGGGTTTTACAAAATATATCCCCAGAGTGAAAAATGTCTCATCCTTGGACTCGCTCCATGCCAACTCCACCAGAGGAAAATTATGATACACAACCCAGCAACGAGTTCACTCAGGACAGTCAAGCCAACAGGGCAGTGAATCGGCACTTTCACAAATGTGTCGCCTTTATGAGCAGAGTCAGCAACAACATCGGGAAATGATGAACCAAGTCATCAACATGGGAAATCACCATGGACAGTATCAGCAGCATTCCAAGTTATCTAAGCTACAGAAGACACGTCCCCAAACATTTTCTCATACTGACAAGCCTCTTGAAGCCGAGGATTGGCTTCGAGATATGGAGAGAAAATTAATTATTGCGAAATGTTCAGATCTCGAGAAAGTACTATATGCTCCGCACTATCTCACAGGAGCAGCTGCATCATGGTGGGAGAATTTTCTACACATGCACCCCAATGAAAATGATATAACCTGGGATGATTTCAAGGAAGGTTCCCGTGGTGCACACATTCCTAAGAGTATTATGAAAATCAAGAAGAGAGAGTTCGATGACCTCAGACAAAGGAACATGACAGTGTCAGAATACAACAGTCAATTTACTCTATTGTCTCGCTACGCCAATGAAGAACATATGACTGAAAGCAAGAAGATGGAGAAATTCCTTGACGGTTTGGCGCCCGCGCTTAAATGCCAACTGGTCGTGCACACTTTTCCAGATTTTAAGACTCTAGTGGACAAAGCCATTACTCTGGAAAATGAGAGACGTAGCTTGGAGGATTTCCGCAAGCGAAAAAGAGACCAGTCTACTCTTGCGCGCAACCACCGAAGCAAGACAGATTTTCAGAAAAGTGGGACACACAAGCCTACGACAAACGTCTCACGCCCAACCAAGAATTTCCATGCAAGGGACAAGGAGTTCACATATCGCCCAGGCGTTACTTGCTACGCTTGTGGAGAAGAAGGGCACTATGCCAAACAGTGCCCCAAGCCAAGGAACTCAACCCCGAAGCCAAACAACGGTGGAAATAGTTCCGCGCCCAAGCGCAACAATTTCAACCCCAACAACAACCACAGGAAGGGTCATCTAAACCACGTGACCAAAGAAGAAGCACAAAACGCTCCGGATATCGTACTCGGTACGTTTCCTGTCAACACAATACCTGCAACGGTTTTGTTTGATTCTGGAGCTTCTCACTCATTCATTTCGAAAAGTTTTGCTTTGCAAAATAATTTTTCGATGTTTCCCTTGGAAAAATCCATGATCATCAAGTCCCCTGGGATTCAGCAAGTTACTCAGAGTTACTGTCAGAATGTGGTTATTGATTTCGAAGGATTGAAATTTCACGCCAATCTTATTGTGTTGGAAAATAAAGGACTGGATGTCATCCTAGGGATGGACTGGTTAACCACCAACAAAGGTTTTATTGACTGTTTCAACCGGACCGTAATTCTCACACACCACCACGGGAAGACAATAAAAGTATCAGCCAAAGAAAGAAAAATACCCCGGCAGCCGAGATTGAATAAGGTGGACGTTTCCGAGCTAAACAAGGTTCCAGTAGTATGTGAATTTCCAGACGTATTTCCCGAAGAACTACCAGGCATGCCACCAGATCGAGAGATAGAATTCAGCATTGATCTAGCACCAGGAACCACCCCCATATACAAGAAACCATATAGAATGGCACCATCCGAGTTGATTGAGTTGAAGAAACAAATAAAGGAATTGCTGGACAAGGGATACATTCGAGCCAGCTCCTCACCTTGGGGATCACCAATTTTATTTGCCAAAAAGAAGGATGGAACACTGAAATTGTGCATAGACTACCGAGCACTTAACATGGTCACAGTCAAGAACAAATACCCGATGCCATGGATAAATGATTTATTTGATCAGCTCGCTCAGGCCAAGGTATTCTTAAAGATTGACTTAAGGTCAGGATACCATCAATTAAAAGTGCAAATAGAAGATATCCCCAAAACAGCCTTCACCTCCAGATATGGATTGTATGAGTTCACAGTAATGCCTTTTGGATTAACGAATGCCCCCGCATATTTTGTTCACCTCATGAACAAAGTATTTATGAAGTTTATGGACAAATTCGTTGTGGTATTTATCGACGATATTCTGATATACTCCAAGACACCAGAAGAGCACGCGGAACATCTCAGGATTGTGCTAGGAGAACTCAGGAAACATCAATTGTATGCCAAGTTCAGCAAGTGCGAATTTTGGCTAAGACAAGTAGGCTTTCTAGGCCACGTGCTGACCCAAGACGGTATCGCAGTGGACCCAGAGAAAGTCAGGGCCATACTTGGCTGGAAGTCACCAGCCAGCGTAACGGACATACGAAGTTTCTTGGGAATGGCAGGATATTACCGCATATTTATTGAAGGATTCTCCACCCTAGCCAAGCCAATGACGCAGTTACTCAAGAAGGACAAGAAGTTTGAATGGACAGAAGCCTGCGAGAAAAGTTTCCAAGAGCTAAAACGGAAATTAACGACAGCACCAGTATTAATTGTGCCAGACATACACAAGAATTTTGAAGTGTATTGTGACGCATCCCGAAAAGGCCTCGGGTGCGTGTTGATGCAAGAAGGCAAGGTTGTCGCATACGCTTCAAGGCAACTTCGCAAGCATGAGGAAAATTATCCCACTCATGACTTAGAAATGGCAGCAGTCATTCATGCACTTAAGGAATGGAGGCATTTCTTACTTGGGAATCGATGTGAAATATACACGGACCATAAAAGTCTCAAATATATTTTCACACAGCCAGAACTAAACTTACGGCAACGACGTTGGTTGGAATTGGTAAAGGATTATGATGTTGGTATCCACTATCATCCAGGGAAAGCAAATGTAGTGGCCGATGCTCTTAGTCGAAACCCCAGCTCCGACGAAAATAGTCTGCAAAGCTTGAGACCTGAATTCCAACAAGAATTTGCCAAACTCAACTTGTTAATGATCGCGGAAGGCACCATATCAAACTTGGAAATAAAGCCCGACCTTGTGGAAAGAATTAAAGAAGCTCAGCCTGGTCCCCAGCATTGAAGGAATTAAAAGAAAGGTGAGTATGGGCAAGGCCTCGGAGTTCGTCATAGGCGATGATGGAATATTACGGTACGGAGGCAGACTCTGCGTGCCAAACATAGAGGACCTCAAACAGAAAATTCTAGCTGAAGCACACACCACCCCATATTCGATCCACCCTGGAGGAACCAAAATGTATAAGGATATTCAGGAAAGATTTTGGTGGCACGGTATGAAGAGGGACATAGCCACATTCGTTGCATGTTGCGATTCTTGTCAACGCATAAAAGTTGAGCATCAAAAACCAGCCGGACTACTGCAACCAAACAAAATACCTGAGTGGAAATGGGATGAAATAGGGATGGATTTCATTGTCGGACTACCTTGGTCACGACACGGGAATGATGCCATATGGGTCATCACCGATAGATTAACCAAGGTGGCACATTTCATTCCAGTGAAGACAACCTACAACACTCAGAGGCTTGCCAGGATTTATCTCTCCCGTATAGTTTGTCTGCATGGAGTCCCGAAGACTATAATATCCGACAGAGGCACTCATTTCATCTCGAGATTCTGGGATCATTTACAACAGGCTCTGGGAACTCAACTGGCCTTCAGTACAGCCTACCATCCCCAGACTGATGGACAGACTGAACGCATAAACCAAATTTTAGAAGACATGCTGATAGCATGTGTCCTCACCTATGGAACCAGTTGGGAAGAAAGCCTGCCATATGCCGAGTTCGCATACAACAAAAGTTACCAGGCCAGCCTGCAAATGGCACCATTTGAAGCTCTGTACGGACGGAGATGTCGTACCCTGCTAAATTGGTCAGAGACCGGAGACAGCCATATCTTCGGCCCAGACATGCTCAAAGAAGCCGAGGAAAAAGTCAAGCTAATCAGGGACCGACTCAAGACCGCTCAAAGCCGACAGAAGAGTTATTACGATCAGAAACATCGTGGGATCAATTTTGAACCCGGTGAATTTGTGTACCTACGAGTATCACCTATGAGGGGACTGCAACGGTTTAAGATTAAGGGGAAGTTAGCACCAAGATTCATTGGGCCATTCTGCATAGTGGCACGAAGAGGCACTGTAGCCTACCAGCTAGACTTACCTGAAGAATTGTCCGACATCCACGACGTGTTCCACGTCTCTCAATTAAGGAAGTGCGTAAGCAAACCAGAGAAACAAGTATCCCATGAGAACATTGACGTACAACCAGATCTCACCTATCGAGAACGCCCAGTAAAAATATTAGAGGAGTCTGAAAGGAGGACCCGACAGAAAACCATCAAGTTTTTCAGAGTTCAGTGGAGCAATCACACCGAAAGTGAAGCAACCTGGGAAAGGGAGGATTTCCTTCGGACAAAGCATCCACACTTATTTAAGGATCAGCTGAAATCTCGGGGACGAGATTTTTCCTAAGGGGGTAGGTGTTGTGACACTCCAAAATTTTTATTTGGTTTTCAGCAAAAACTTTGTGGTTTTTGAAAAGAGGCCATTTAAATTTTTCCAGAAAACCTTCCTCTTAAAAACTTCTTTGGCAAGGATTTTTTATTTTTGTATCTTCTTCAGACTATGTTGTTTGATGATTTAAAACTCTTTCTCTGATGGTTCCCTTCTCAAAGTATATTTTTGGAGATTATTCTTTTTCTTATAAAAAGAACTCTATGAATTTTTAGGTTTTTTCTTATCTTGAAACCACCCATGGTTTTACCATGTCTCCTATAGTCAATCTTCTCAAAATCCCTCCCTCCACCTTTGAACAATCTAAATTCTCTGGCTCAACAAGTCCAAACAAGTTTTGGATTTTATTTCAATTGTTTTATCTCTCAAATCATTTCTACCAATTATTTTGAGCTTAAATGATTTTCAAAGCAAGTACCACATTGCCTTTGAGTTTTTATCCCAAACCAACTCCCCTGGATAGTCCTTAGTACCCACAACCTAGAACCATCTTGATCCACTCTTCTTCTTTTCAAAAATTTCAAATTTCACTCACTGCAAGTTTGGACCAGATTTGACAAATTTGGTGAAATTCATATTTACACTTCTCCAAATATTCCACCAAAATTCAGGCAGCCTCCTGGTGCAATGAGAGGCCACCCTACCAAGTTTCAGCTCAAGGAAAAATCCCTAGATGCCAAAATCATTTCGTCTAACACTTGGCGGGCACTGTTTCTGTAGACTTTCAGAAAAATTCAGATTTTCAGAATTCAGCCGATGTCGTTTTTCGTTAGTGACTTGTCATCCATCACCAGTGCCCCTGGCGCGTTGCGCACGGCCTCTCCTCCCTGGCCAGAGCACCGCACGCACGCTTGGCCTATTCCTGGCGTCGGTGGCGACGAGCCTCGCCGGCGTTGGAAGCTTCTGCGGTGGCTTCGCCTCCCGTGGCGGCCAGCGAGGGCCCGAGCCCGCTCGCCAAGCTACCCGGCGCCGCCCAACGTCCCCTGGCTCTCCGCATGTCCCTGCCATGCCAGCGCACGCCCGTGGCACCATCGCCGTGGCCCGGCAAGCACGGAACATGCTCCCTGCCGCCGACGGGCCCGCGCCGCCCCGTTCCGTCGAGCTCGCCCAAAGCACCCAATCCAAGCTCGTTTAGCACCTAAATGGAACCGGTGGACCTCCACGATGACGCCCAACTCCCTAAACCTCCCCGACCAAGCTCTGCGCCGCCGTAACCTTCGCCGGAGATCCCCGTTCACGGCCACCGCCTCGGATCGCCTATAAAAAGGACCCCGAGCTCGCTCACGAGCACACACCTTCACTGCACCTCTCCAGGACCCTGCCATGCCACCAGGAGGACCTCGAGGAGGTCTCCTCCCCCAACTCCGGCCGCCCCGATCCGCCTCGGCCACCAGCTCGATTCGCTCCGGTGAGGCCGTCCCCGGCGCCCAAATCTCGTCTATAGCCTCCTCTAGCACCCAGTAAGCTAACCCCAGCGTCAATTTGGCCTTCGCAGCTCTCTCCGACGAGACCCTCGACCACCCGAACCGCCGTCCGCCGGAGCAAGGCTCGCCGTCGACGTGGTACTCGCCGGCGACCACCACCACCACCAACCGACGCGGAATGGCGCCCTGAACACGGAGGTACTCTCCGATCTCCCTGCCTCGCTGTGGATCGCCGCCGGCGACCACCGCGGCTCTCGGGCACCGTCGAACTCTGCCGCCCCATTTGAATATTCAAACCTGACGGGCGGGACCCGCCTGTCAGCCTCTCTGTCCTTTCTAAGAGAAACCTTTTCTGAAAACGTCTTCTGCCAAATGCGTTTTCCCGCTGGGCCGGCGCATTCTTATTCGAGTCATTTTCTGTTTTTGTAAACTAGCCCCTGTGAACTTTCTGTTTCATTACAGATGAGTCCCTGGACTAAAACCCTTATAACTTTTTAACAGAAAAGTATTTTTGATTGATTCTTTTTCCGTCCTCTTCAAATTCTGTCTAGTTTTTTATCATATTTATTTGAAAAATATTTGGAATAATTTTTGTGCACCTCACGGTATTCACGATAGCGCGTATATTTTCTTTATACCATAGATACCGAAGGAGGTGACGGGACCGCGAACTTCACCGAGCTAGGCTCCGACTACTCTGAACCAGGCAAGCATGTTTGAACTTTTGATATGATGATTGTTTTGGCATGTTTGCATTAAGTAGTTTATGGCATGTTGATGAACATACCGACGAATGTCATGTTACAAGCAACGATGAGGCAAGTGAGTTTCGAAAATCCATGAGTGGATGGATGTGAGTATGCATGGCCATGTGTTGGCATGAGGATGGGTAAGATGGCAGTGTTGTAGCATGCCAGTCTTATGCCAGGCTATATGACTTCAGTGTCAACCCGTATCATTCCAGTTCCTTCCATTCTTCCTTCCCTGTACTACCACATGTTTTCCGCAAGGAATATGGCTTAGTAAGTTGTAAACCGCTTTCCTGGTACACACCAAAAAGGAGAGGCCGTGATGATGGTTCCATGGCCCTGGATTAAAGCCAGTCATCCGGTCAGGGGGCATGGGTGTTTCCGGTTGGGACCGAGAGGGGGGCACCCCTTAGAGCGCGCGTATATAAATTTGATCCCATGCTATTCGAGATTGTGATCTCCCCGTCTCAAAAGTTTTTCTTGGACGATGTCTAGGGTGATTCCTAGCATCGAGAGGTAGGATGGGTGTGTACTGGTTAGCTGTGTTTTCTTCCAAAATACCGTAAACGGAACTAGTCCTTCGTGACTACGGAAATCCGTTGGCTGTGGGAAAATTTTTGTACAAACTCTGCAGAGTCATATATTCCTTTGAATCATCTATTCCATGTCCAAGTTCGGTATTATCTTATCCTGACCAAATGTCAGTTTTGATGACAGAGACTCCGGTGAATCACATGAGTGCTAAGTCCGGTTAAATGTTTATTCCTGTGGATGGACTAACCCGTTTATTCTCATGAATTGAATATTTATTATGAGTATTATTTACTTGTGAATAAAAGCCCTTTCTGTGATGTCACTCAGACGTCCGACTGTGGCATTGTTATTAGTTACTTTCAATAAAAGCCCTTTCTGTGATGTCGCTCAGACGTCCGACTGTGGCATTGTTATTATTTACTTTCAATAAAAGCCCTTTCTGTGATGTCGCTCAGATGTCCAACTGTGGCATTTCTTTTAAAGCCCCTTTATGTGGCGTCGCTCAGACGCCCGACTGTGGTATTTCTTTTAAATCCCTTTATGTGGCGTCGCTCAGACGCCCGACTGTGGCATTTCTTTTAAAGCCCTTTATGTGGTGTCGCCTAGATGCCCGACTGCGGCGTGCTTTATTTATTCATCCTCCTATCGAGGTGTCGCTTCAGACACCCGATCGGGTTTACAGTTATTTTGTTGGGTTTTCGAGCGGACTACCGCCGACCCCCTTTTTACCTGTCTTGTTTTTATGAATTAATGTGCCACTGTTAAAAATTAATCATGACTCATCCATGCATGCATTTGTTATATCTTACGTCCGAACTGTCTTGCGAGTACTTTCAAAGTACTCACCTGGCTTGTTGATTTGGCCAGATGCTGACGAAGGCGATCTCATGGATGAAGAATTTGATAGAGAGTCCGACGCCTAGAGGAATCCCAGTCAGTCTCGTGCGACCCTGGATTTGGTCACTGTATTATATCCGCTTCCGCTACCAAATAAATTCATCGAGCCTCACCTCGACGCTCGATGAGATGCCAGTTTTAGAGTCATGTATCTCACTCCCCGCAGTGTTTTTCCACCACCACCCTATCCTCGAGTCAGTAGTATGCCTCCACACCACTGTGTCATGTCCGCCATTTTGTATAATTATTGGCGTGCTTGTAATAATTTGGTTGAGCAACCGTAGCTCGACCCTGTAATATATTCTATGCTACTGGCTTATTGTATCAAGAATTTGTCTACCGGTAAGGGGGATTTTTCTCATACTGGACTCAAAAGATTGGTTTCTCAATAAACATTTTTATTGGAAAACCGGTCGTGACATAAAGGCCCGTCTACGGCCCATTAAAGGCCCGTACAAGACCCATAAATGAGCCGGCGGCCCATGGATCCTACGAGACATAGAAGGCCCATGGATCCTACGAGACGTAGAAGGCCCATGGATCCGACGGCCCGTGAAGGGCCATGATCAGGCGAATTGGCCCCCGTTTGAACGATATAGCATATTCAAAGAATTATCCTACTCAATACTATTACCTCTAAAAAGCCTGCACTATTACAACGAAGAGATCAAGGCATAGAAAGGTAGAATAATCCTACACTATACAATAAAGAAATTACAGCCAATTAAACCCACTGGGCAAATACAGCTCATACATCATGGACGCGCATCAACTTAACTCCATTTGAACTATAATCTCTTCAGAAAATAGGATTGGCCGGATTCAGATAGCACAAATTTCAGTCTTTAAAATCTCCAATTCCTTCATGGTTACCTTAGTGTCTTGTTTCATTTTTTGACTCCTGCATCTAATACATGCATGTCCAGTCTCAACTTGTTGATTATACGTTGACAATCATGTACACGTTGTCTTGCCACCTCTAGTTTATGCTCGAGAACATCATCACATTCTAATTCCAATCCATAATCATTCGGTAACGGCCAAGTCGCACTGCTCGCAGATTTTTGTGTTGATGTCACTTCATCCTGAAATGTTTGTGTAAGTACACATGACTAGGGCAAAAATATAGTTACAACAATGAAGTGAACAAGACACTATTTTGTACTACATGGCAAAACAGGACTAACAATAATGTTACACATCACTTTCAAAAAAATGTTACACGTCATGAAGCATAAGCAGGTGATATTTTAAAAATTATAAAAAAGATAGTCTGTGCAGCCTGCATACAGAAATCCCTCTTAGCTCACCAGAGGAGCATGATGTTGGGGCCCAATCGAAAACATAGACAAGTTACAAATTTAGACAGCATGTTGCGTATAAGTAAGCAAGCAGTTGGCCATTCTGTGCCTCAATTAAAGTCTTAGGGAGCATAATGAACAACAAAGGGTTTCATACAAACATACTACAGCAGGCAAAACTATGCAATCATTAGCGTAGTATAAACTAGATTGTGAGCCTCATGCAATAATAGTTGGTTAATAGACTTCAAAGCTTCAGGCACACTTCGGCAGAGTAATTAAATGGTAAGGCCTTTAATTATGTCAACTAATAGTGATACAAGTACCGAACATCAGGCATGATTATTTGGGCATTTCATTAACTGAGGACAAATAAAGCAATTGAAAAGAGAAAAATTAACTATGCCTGAAACAAACAAGGAATTGAACTGTTGAGTTGCATACAGTGACTTAGCTTAGCAGGTTGAAGAGGCTCAGCGCAGCTCCTACTTCTCTTGCAAGGCTCCTTCCTAACATCTTGTACTTGAAAATCCTCAATCTTATCTTCATTGCACCCCCTCTGCAAGGTGACACAAACTAGTTACTCGTCTCCTTGGAAGATAAATATGCATACTTTCCAGTCCGTGAACACAAAAGAATGAGATTATAACAAAACAACACCACATAATGAAACATGCTGCATCTCTTGCACTTGCACACAATGAAATGAGCATTTACTATGTCTCCACTATGTAAAAACTAGGCATACCTTCGAACTGGATCTCCAGGTACTCTTGGAGAGCCTACTGTAGTGTACAACCAAACCTTTATGTCACCTATGAGTTAGACAAGGCCCCACTACAGCAGCCCTTAGTGTTTAAATCGTTGACAAGCTCTGTTAGAGTGTTATGTCAAGAACAGCAAGTGATCAAAGCAAACAGTCCTAGTATGGCTGGCTGATGCAAACAAGCAATTGAACAGATGTGTGAGCAAATATTACATATCAAGAAAAGAAGCAAAGAAGGAGGCTTAAAGACCATCACTTGACTGACCAGATTTAAGGGGCATTTAAACATCATGTGCAACGTATGAACTAACATAAACATTGCATATTCCAGATTCTACAATGGAATGCACATGTATTAGGTTATGCCATGTATGATGATGCCTAAATGTACAGATAGCAGGCAGGAGTGATTCATCATTGCACGCACAATTGAATTGCAGGTTAAGGGCCAGTTCGATTCCGCTTTTTCAGGGCATATTGTCAAAATAAGCCATAAAAGATGTAAATAAGTCATTTTTGAGTTATGGGCTTGGGCTTAACTAATTTCGCTTTGGAGGGGGGTGTTTCGGGTAGAACCTCACTAAAAATTGAAGGGAAGGGGAATAGTGAAATGACTCTGTTGTCTGCCTATATTACACTCAAAATGCAACTGCTGACGCCCGTGTCACACCTGACCCTCAAGTAAAAACAAACACGCAAGCATTCATTGCCCTGCCCGCTTGCATCTCCTCTCCCCTTTCCCTCTACCTCGATCCCCTGCCTGCAGCACTAGGGTTCCTGCGGCAAGCCGTCGCCACTGGTCCCATCTGGCCTTGTCCTCGACGATGCTATGTCCAGCTAGGCTACATGGCCGGTTGGTAGGGGCAAATCTCCCTGGCTTCTCCCTCTGGCGCCGCCCCTCATTCTCATGGTCTCCAGCAGCTGCTCCACTGCAGTTCGTCCAACGCACTACTCCGGCAGGCGCTGCACAACTACGGCTGATGCCACACTGCAGTAGAAGGCACCTTATTCCCCCTCCCCTCTTCCCAGGCCATGGCCTTGAGGTGCTGTTGAAGGATGAGCTCATCCAACAAGGTGAGGATCTCCTCTGATTTTTTGCCAAATTTTCATTCTGATCCACTATACGATGAATTGCTATGAGCTGCTTCTGCTGCTGCTATATGATGCATTGCTATGAGCTGCTCCTGCTGCTGCTATATGATGAATTGCTATGAGCTGCTGCTGCTGTATGATGAGTTGCTGCTGCTATATGATGAATTGCTATGAGCTGCTGCTGCTATATGATGAGTTGCTACAAGCTGCTCCTGCTGCTGCTATATGATGAGTTGCTACAAGCTGCTCCTGCTGCTGCTATATGATGAATTGCTATGAGCTGCTGCTGGTATATGATGAATTGCAGACTGCTGCTGTTGTATGATGAGTTGCTATGAGCTGCTGATGCTGCTATATGATGCTTTCAGGTGCTGCTGCTATACAATAATAACCAGCCACTTGGACCATCGAATTTCAATAAATAATTGTTCTTCATCTAAATGTGGGTCATGCGTTCTTCGTTTAAATTAGGCAATGGGATCTCTATGGAAAACATTGACCCAAGTAGATTGTGCCAAGTAGATGGTATCTTTGTATTTGCATTTTGAGCAAATAGTGATGGTCTGTTTTCCTATCATATTAATTACTGCACTGGGTTCAATTTGTGATGTTTGCAAGTCAAATTAATTTCCATATGGGCAGCAAAATGAAAAAAATATAATGCAATCTAGACTTTCCACTGATCATACCAAAGAAAAGCTGAAAATGCAATGAAAAGAACTAGTTGTCTTATTACATGGAGCTTATATTCACAGGTGCTTATTTTCTTAGGATAACTTGTAATAACTGTCCCTAAGAAACTTGGCTAATAGAACTGGCATACAAATACCATGTCACGATGATTGCAATGGAGGAGTGATGTACCATGGCACAATGTATAGGCTCACCGCTGCCTCTCCTTTTTTGCGATGTTCCATGAAATTGCCACATACATCTTGTACTTTTTCATTGTGTAACCCTATCTGCAAGTTGACACGGCTAATTTCAGACATCTCTACATGATACTACATTGCATATCCCTTGCGCATATTTAAACCACCAATTAACGATTGTGTGCGTACCATAAACTAGCCATGACTCTGTATGCTGGACTAGCAGGCACTCTAAGGGAGCCTAATGTAGTGCACTGGAATTCCTACATGCCACCTATGATTTTGTGTAATGTACTGCCCCTGTTCCTAAATATATGTCTTTGTAGAAATTCCAGTATGGACCACATACAGATGTATATAGATGCATTTCCGAGTGTAGATTCACTCATTTTGCTCCGTATGTAGCCTATAGTGGAATCTCTAGAAAGACTTATATTTAGGAACAGAGGTACGAGGTAGTATCATGTATGACATCTACATGTCTAATTTAGCAGCCAGTAGTAGAAATCATTGTCTGCACAAAGGGATTACTGGTCGAAAATCCTAGCAAAGCACGCTGGCAGGCACAGAACAATACAAGAGAGAGAGAGAGACGCGCTTACAAGATCATAGCAATGCCTCAGTCCAGGATCTTGGTTGGCCAAGCTGTTAGATCCATAAGAAACATCGTCCTTGTAGTTTTTGCCAGCTGCATAACAGGTAACAGCGACCAGTTAGTATATTTGAAGTACATCGGGCAGGTGATGCTGGACGGGTTTAAAGGTGATAAGTACCTAGGCCGTGGCGGGTGCTTGGCATCTCTCCATACTGTGGGAATCAGGTTAGAAATGTCGAGGGTGATGACGCTGCACTGGCCGTCGGGGTCCGGTAAGGAGATCTAGAACTGTCGAGTAGGGTGTTTGTGGAGCGGCTCTGTGGGCGAAGCGGATCTTTGGTCATGGACGAGGGCGTAGGTGAAGCTGCTCCGGTGGTTGGGTTAAGGATGGTGTCGATGATGCGGATCTGTGGCCGTGGACGGGGCGTCAGAAGCTGCTCCGGTGGTTGGGTTAAGGGTGGTGTCGGCGATGTGGATCTACGGCCGTGGATGGGGCGTCAGAAGCTGCTCCGGTAGGTTGGATGAGGGTGCGAGGAAGCGGATCTAAGGTCGTGGACTTGTGAGTTGGCAAAGCGGCCCCGGTAGGGTTGAGAATGGTATAGGCGAAGCTACTCCGGTAGGGTTGAGGAAGGTGTTGGCGAAGCGGCTTCGGTAGGGTTGAGGAAGGTGTCGCGAAGAGGATCAGAGGCCGTCGACGGGGGCGTCGATAGGGCGGCTCCGGGGGGTGTGGACGAAGCGTCTTCGGTGGGGAGTACGAATGAGCCGCTGCAGATGCGCGGCGGTTGACGAGAGTACCGGCGAAGCAGATCTGGCGCCGTGGACAAGGCCGGCACTGAATGGGCTGTGGTACAGTGGTGGATGAGCAGTCTACTTGTTTCTAGGGGAGGTGGGAGGGGTAGATGCGGCCGCAGAAGCAGATCCGGTGAGGTGGACGCCGCTGGCAGTGAATGGGCTATGGTACGCCGGTGGATGAGCAGTCTAGGGTTTCGAGAGGGGAGGGGAGAAAGGGCGATGAAGTATGGACGGCGTGATGTAAGATGCTCTGGTGCTGTGGAGTTAGTCGTTTTTGTGGGAGGGGACGAGGAAATGGGGGTGCCGTGTAGTGGGGGAACCGGAAGTTACCAAAGCAGCCCCGACCTATCATGTAGATGAGGGTGGTATTGTAACTGTTTGTCTCCGTGCACCAAGGACAAAAGGGGGATTTCGCATGCTAAAGACTAAGGTGGCGGAAATTTTAGAAGGAGGCGGGAGATTTTGTCGCCCGCGGGATCGTTCGTATCCAGTTTCAACTAATTTTGGACCGTGCTAGCAGGAAGGTCATGCTAGACTGTGTACAAAGGGCACGCGTCAGCAGTTAATAACTGGTGTGAAGTCCACCCCAGAAAAAACACAATAACTCGAGATGATGCACCGATAACTTGGACGTTCACACGGGCGCGACCAATCATACAGGTGTAGTGGCGCGTTCACAAAAAAGGGATCAAACGCTCAACCTATGTATTTCTCGTGTAAATAGATAATTTAGTGCCATTGGTTATTTACTTTAAACATAATGCATTGACGTGTTAGTGTAGAGGCGCACAAAAAGAAATGGATATTGTAGTCAGCTACTTAAAAGTGTTACCTCATATGATTACATAGCCTCCATTTCATAAATTGCATACCCGTTGAATTCATATATGAATATTACATATATTACTTCAAAATAGAAACTTAAATCATCCAAGACTAATGAATTTGAATGCAAGAGTAACAATGGTGCATGTTCATGATAGCTACATTGGTTGTTTGAAGAAACATCACTGCAACTTTGGCATGCACAACTACAAAGGCTTATTTAAATAGAAAAAATGTGATATGTGAGTGTCCAATCTTTATAGCGTTGAATCGATATTGTACCTTTGGCCACGATACGAAGTAGATATTGACTTATGTTCAAGCGATGCACGTCCACGATCGCTAGATAGTGATACGTGAATGAATTGTGCAATCTCTCTCACACACATACATATCTCATTTCCCTGTGGGCATCGAAATCACACACGCACACTTCGTGTATTTCTCTCCCTCTGTCAGGGTTAAATTCGTCTTTCTATCCCGTCCTACAAGTCTCTCACACAGAAACACACACACTCTCTATGTCTAACACGCCCACCCCTTTAATTCTGCCCACCCACAGCCTCTAATGTCTCTCACACATATGCTATCTACCTATCCCTTAGTATAGCTAGATATGTGTCACACAAACTTCTTCTCCCTACTAGCAAGATGCCCATGCGTTGCACGGAACATCAAGATGCATTTGTATGAGAAGTTTATCTTGCGGGAGAAAAGGATGAACGAGGGAATGCCTTATTTGCAAATGCGGAGAGGGGTGTGGGTATCTTTTTGCAAAATTGCCATAGTTTCCTTCCTGTCCGTCAGATATAAATTGGATGGCATATATTGCAGGATGGCAGGAACACCATCATCACCAACTCTGTTTTTATAAGAGTAGAGATATGTGAGTGTCACTGCCCCCCCACACACACCCACACTTCCCAACACCGAAGGAGTAGGGTGACACCTCGATCTTGATACTAATCTATTGACTGGCTTCTCTCTCAAACATACACACACACACTACCCGACAACGAAGGAGTAGGGTGGCACATCAATCTTGGTAATAATCTATCTACTCCTATTTCAAACACACACACACACACACACACTCGCTAGTTGTGCCTCTGTGCCTACCGCGCACACTCTCGATACGTCTTTCTCTCCCTCCCCCCCCCAACAATGACAGCAGAAGGGTGACAACTCGATCTGATCATAATCTGTCAATTGGTTTCTCTCCCAAACATTGTGTCTCGGTGCCTCGCTCGGTAGCCCCCTCGATATGTAGACTTCTCGCGCGCGCACAGCTGTAGTGACGATGACAATGAACCCAGTGTGCCTTGTTTTTACCGGCCTCATGTGATAGTTTTCATCATGTTTTCTATTAATTAACAAGGCAACCTTTTCTTTGTTACTACTAGTGAATCTGAAATCATTCGGGGCAGACATAAAATATATCACTTCAACCATCGCAACAACTATTTTAAAAGAAATAAGCTAGCTGCCCATGCGTTGCACGAAACATCAAGATGCATTTGTATGAGTAGTTTATCTTGTGAGAGAAAAGGTTGAACGAGGGAAGGCCTTATTTGCGAACGTGGAGAGACGTGTGGGTATATTTTTGCAAAATTGCCATAGTATCTTTCCTATCCGTTAGATATAAATCCGACGGCCTATATTGCAGGATGGCACGCACACCATCATCACCAACTCTGTTTTCTACTCCCTCCGTCCGAAAATACTTGTCATCAAAATGGATAAAAAGAAATGTATCTAAAAATAAAATACGTCTAGATACATTTCCTTTTATCCATTTTAATGACAAGTATTTCCGGACGGAGGGAGTATTTGTCTTTTTAGAGATTTCAACAAGTGACTATGACCGGACCTTACCAACATACTCAAAAAAGTAGTCCATAATTTTGACGTTACCCTCTTTTCTTGGCGGTGCAGTGTCATCTGGATACCTCATAAATAAATAAAGTACTACATGATACTAATATATGATACATGGCACAGGAGTACTAAGTATTATTAATACAGTTTTGCTAGAACTCATCTAGATGAGATATAATTTGGTCTCATTCATCTTTTATAGCCATTGGATGTGATGCTATATAAGATGCATGTGTGCTGACATGGGTTGTATTTGTTCTTGTGCAACGAACTGACCACTGCATGTCATGTTTGATAGTCTCAAGTCATTGAAAGCATACAAGCCCCACATCTCTTCTTGGTTGATTCCTCTATTTATGTCAAAAAATAAGAAACAACGTGAGAGTTAATGCACCACGCCTATGTGTTTACTATTTGGTTTTTGTAAGATGACTTAATACTCACCTAGACGGAGGGAGTATTCGATTTGACAGCGGACGGCACAGTTCCCGATATGGCTTTAGTGCAGACGAGGGATGGAGTAGCGGTTCCCGATATGTTGAACGGCCAATGCATCCTTCTTCAATTAATGCATGAGGGAAGTAATGGGAGGAGGTCCTGGAAAAGAGGCTGCACGATGTGAATGCAACGCAGTTTGCCCTCATTGCCCTCATATAAAGGCGCCCCTCCATTCCAATGCATCTACCACATCGTATGCACCTAAGCATTTGCCTAAGCACCTACACTAAGCGCAAAAGACCTCACTCCAGACCCATGGCGGCGATGCTCGTGAGCGGCCAGCGGCTGCGCCAGATGGTCCATGACGCCGGCCTGCGGCATGGCGCCGAGGATCGTCTCCAGACGGTGTTGGAGACCGGCTGGTGGATGGCCGCCTTCAACGCCAACTACGACTCTCAATTGGACCAGATGATCGTTGCCACCAGCAACAAGTTCACCGTCCTTAAGAAGCTCGCGGACGACATCACCGTACTCCTCCAGCCCGCGCGCCCGGGATCCTCATTGCCTGGCACCCTAATTGGCCTCCATGGCCGAAACCTCTTTCAAGCACTGGTGGCCCTGCGACTGCCCGCCGACGCCACGAAGAATATCCACCTGGAGGTCGCGCTCTCCGTGAGGCGCCTCGCCCTGCAAGAATTCGTCGACCTACACATCCACATGTACGAGGAAATCGTGTACATAGGTATCTACAAGGCCAGTGAGGACGCTATGACGTTGGCCTTCCTCAACCGGCTGGAAGCCTTGGATGCCTTTGCTGAGAAGCACCTCCACCTCGCCACAAAAGCCGCCGCTCCTTAGCCGCCGGTCGGTGGACCGGCGCACTAAGTTGAGGAGGAGGAGGTCGTACGTTCATGGATCCATCTTTCTTCTTGCGTTCTGTAACCACCACTGCGATCGCATCATCGTGGCCTTAATTCTTATTGTGCTACTGCATTCTCGTTCCAGTCAATACCGACATGTGTGATCCCTTTGCTTAATTATATGCATCACTGTAACTAGTACTCCATCCGTCAATTTATAAGTTGTGCTTACCTTTTCCATCAACTTCGTGCAACACGCGGGCATCTTGCTAGAAACACTAGAATATGTCTATATAATCCATATGTGATAGTCCATTTGAAATCTCAAAAAGACAAATATTTAGGTACGGAGGGAGTAGTATATTAGGAGTATATCAAAACAATAGTGATTTCTTTCAAGTTTGTGAACAAATACTACTATTCTACTACTTTGGATCCGTCGCAACGCACGAGCACATTGCTGGTAAAAGGAAAAGGCCTGCCGCGTTCGCGTCGCACCCCCACACGACCGGGCATCGGGAGTACAACACGGCCCATCTGGCACGACACATGGTGTCGGTGTCAAAACCGGCGGATCTCGGGTAGGGGGTCCCGAACTGTGCGTCTAGGCCGGATGGTAACAGGAGGCAAGGAACACGATGTTTTACCCAGGTTCGGGCCCTCTTGATGGAGGTAAAACCCTACGTCCTGCTTGATTAATATTGATGATATGGGTAGTACAAGAGTAGATCTACCACGAGATCAAGGAGGCTAAACCCTAGAAGCTAGCCTATGGTATGATTGTTGTATGATGAAGTTGTCCTACGGACTAAAACCCTCCGGTTTATATAGACACCGGAGAGGGTTAGGGTTACACAAAGTCGGTTACAATGGTAGGAGATCTTGAATATCTGCATCGCCAAGCTTGCCTTCCACGCCAAGGAAAGTCCCATCCGGACACGGGACAAAGTCTTCAATCTTGTATCTTCATAGTCCTATAGTCCGGCTGAAGGTATAGTCCGGCTACCCGAACACCCCCTAATCAGGGACTCCCTCAGTATCCCCTGAACCAGGCTTCAATGACGACGAGTCCGGCGCGTAGATTGTCTTCGGCATTGCAAGGCGGGTTCCTCCTCCAAATTCTTCATAAAAGTTTGTAAACACCAAGAGTAGTGTCCGGCTCTGCAAAATAAGTTTCCACGTATTGCCACAGAGAGAATAATATTAACACAAATCTAATCCGCTGACGTATCCCACAGCGTGACATCACACTACGGCTAAGCCTTTATTCAAATCGTTTTCACTTTTCCACGTCAGCGTGTTTTGCGAGGCGGTTTCCTTGGCACGTCTTGTCAAAGCAGAGATCGTGTCCCCCATTTATGGGATTCTCATCAATACGGACGTGGGTAACCCAATCGTGCCCGTTAGCATGTCTTCTCGATTAAAGGCGAGTCCTAAACGGTTACGGGGAGGGCTCCTAGTATTCAACCTCTTATAAAGAGACCAAGGCCTTACTCCTTTCTCCAATCTCAAAACAAGTTCGCCCGTCGCCTCGAGTTCCAACAACCTAGGCTCCAGATTCCAGGCGCTTCAGACCTTCGACAATGTCCGGTTCCGACCTTCAAGGCCAGTGGATGCCCTCCTCCGTCACGGAGGAGGGCGTGCTAAAGTTGAGAGAGGCTAAGTTCTTGACTGCCGAAATTTTGCATAGGTTGCCTGCTCAAAGGCAGGCTATTCCCAGTCCCCAGCCCGGTGAGAGCGTAGTGTTCATGTCTCACTTCTTTTGGGGGTTAGGCTTCCCGATGGATCCCTTCGTGAGGGGGCTGATGTTCTATTATGGGCTAGAATTTCATGACTTAGCTCCAGAGTGCATCCTCCACATTTCCTCATTCATTGTTGTGTGCGAAGCGTTCCTCCATGTTACTCCTCACTTCGGATTATGGTTCAAGACTTTTGGAGTGGAGCCGAAGATGATCGAGGGATGGCACGCAGAGCGTGAAGGCGCTGCCATAAGTAAGAATGCTGATGCTCCATGGCCCGAGGGCTCCTTTCAAGAGGAGCTCGGCTTGTGGCAACGAGAGTGGTTCTATATCACCGCTCCCAGGAGCGCCAAGTGGGTGGCGCCTCTTGCCTTTCGCTCAGGTCCCCCACCACGGCTAGCGTCATGGGTCAACAAAGGATTAGATTGGGGGTTATCCAAAGACGTGCCCTTGTTGCAGGGCCGCATTAGGGATCTCTTAGAAAGATACCTCAACCTGGTCAAGGTGACGCAGGTCATGCTGATTCGCCGAACACTGCCCGGCAAACGTCGCTCCCTTCGTCTGTGGGAGTTTAATCCGGAGGGACCACGAGCTCTCCATCATTTTATGGGCGCAACGCCCGTGGAGATATATAAAATGTTCTTCGGATCACAAGCAATGTGTCCGGATTTGACCGAGGACGCATGTTTAAGCTGCAATCGCCCAGATACTCAAGTAAGTAACCTTGTGCCCAGACTCGCTATCCGTAAAATTGTCATAAATTCGCCCCTAAAAGAGCTGTCCTTTTAAACAGGAGCGGATAGCGAAGGCAAAGCTGATCAGGTGTCCGGCTCCCCTTCCTGAGACCAGGCCGGATCCCATGCTAGTCAGGATGTTGAAGATCGTGCCTTTGGAGGGAAGTGAGGGGGAGGACAAGGAAACTATGGCCTCCTCGAAGGAGGCTGCTCCGAAGGGAAGAACCGACAATTCCTCTCCTAAGGGGAAGAAGAGGGCCGCCTCTGATGACCCGGAGACCATGGCCTCAAAGCGGGGGAAAAAGTCCTCGTCAGAGGGTCCGACACCGGGGAGATCCTCGGCCGAACTATGCCCTCAAAGGGATCAGCCCTCCAGCGAGCCGTAAGTAGAGAAAGATTTTCCTTTAGAGGGATGAGAGAAATCCTTGCTTTTTATCTGAGAAGATTACCGAAATTTTACTTTGTAGCTCGGACCTCAGCCCTTCTCAGCAGAGCTCGTCTTCGGGGGATCTTCTTCCGGAGATGATGGAGAGTGGAACAACTCCCCCTGCCGTACCGCCTGGCGAGGTGGGCGACCCTGAGGTGTCGTCGTGGAGGGTTTCTCCGAATCCGGCAGGGGTGGAAGGTAACCATATGTCCCCCCAAGGTTCTCCGCGTCCGGCCTTCGATGGAGGTCATAGGACGAGTCCGGCACCGTCCGATGCGCGATCGAAGGAGCTGATGATTCTGCTGGGGCGAGCTTCTATCTCAGAGGAGCACCGTGCATTGATGGGTACGGTGATTGGAAGGATTTTGTCCGCGGAAAGCGGATTGCATGAGGCCGTGAGATGTTTGCTGACGGGTTTTGAGGTACGTTTGATAATGTACTTCTTTGTCAGTTGTGCATAAACAAGATGCGCCCTGTGTAGATAGTAGCCCCTGAGACTCTGTGCGTCGTCAAAATTGACGGCGCGCAGAGGATCATAATCCCAGGTCTAAAATGTCGCCTTTGTATACAGGTGGCGAAGTGTCCGGATTCGAGCCGAACTGATGATTTTGCCGAACTAAAGCGGCAACTTGACATGGCAGATGCCGACATCGCGCTCGTCAACGAGCGGCTTGATGAGGCTCAAGGTATGCAATTCCTCGGGCGGCATCTGGTAAGAGGATCTTTATGCCAGTATCTTACAATGTGTGTGCTTGACGCAGATGGTGCGGCCGCCGTGGAGAGTCTTCGGGCGGAACTTGCCCGAGCTAAGGAACAAGCCAGGAAAAGTGATGCGGCTGCCGAGAAGGCCCTTGAAGAGCTGAGAGCCAAACAGGCTGCTCACTGCCGAAGCAAGAAGGAGATGGCCGTGATGGCCATGAAGTTAAAAAGTGCTGCTGACTGTTGCAATTTTCTTGAGAAAGAAGACCGGGCGAGACAGACGGACTTAGAGAAGGCCGTTGCTGATGCCAAGGACGCGCGCTCTGCGATGAGAGCTGCGAAGGAGGAGCTGCGTCAGGCCGGAAAGATTGCGGCTGGAAAGCCCTTTATGCTGCGGAGGAAGTTTTGCGATCCGAAGTTTGCTCCATTGGACCGGATGTGGAGTGCGGGGGACACCTATCTGGATTTGGCAGCGAGTGCTGCTGATGCGATCGAATACTTTCGAGATCAAGAAGATCGCGAAGTGGAAAGGCTTTTCTGGTCGCAGTTCTAGAATCCAGAGCGTCCACTGGCAGTGGACGATCGTCTGGCTCAATGGGCCGAACTGAATAGATTGTCCGGACTCGCCATGAAGTACGTCATGGGTCATCTGTGGCCGGGGAGATCAGAGCCGAAGAGTTATTTCCGCTTGGTGCAGTAATTCCTTGACGCGGTGCCACGTATCGATGCGATGAAGAGGTCAGCATGCATAGAGGGCGCATGGATGGCTCTTGCCCGTGTCAAGACATACTGGGCAGAGATGGAGACCACGGTTGTTGCATCCCTAGATTCAGACAAAAGCCGAGTACCCTCCGAGCACTATTTTCAGGAAGTCCTTGAAGGCGCTCGTGTAATAGAGACGCAGTGCTCGAAGGATGCTATGTTCTGATAGCATATGTAATTATAAAGCAATATTTTGATGAATTGTAGTAGCCTTTTATACTTGTGCCTTCAAGTATTTGGAACACCTCCTGTGCGGCCGTTTTAAGATATATATACAAAATCTGAAAGATTGCAGTCGTTGGCTTCAGCCCCCACGCACATAGTGCGGGGGTGCTCGCAGAAGGCGCATTTTCACACTTAATCCAACGTCTTGGTCCTACAAAGGAGGTGATAGCGCAGCGAGCTAGGCAACCGGACTATAATGCTTTAACACTTTCACTTAGCCATAGGAGCTTGACAATGGGACTATTTAGGTAGCCCCTAGTGGCGACTGCGCTCGCCCGAATTCGGGGCACGTATGTGCCTGGCCGGGAAACAACCCTTCGTTAATGCGGAGGAATCCTACAGATTCCGGAGAGTCATCGAGTGGTTGACCAGTCTCACGCTATATCACGATAGTTGGTTTTCGGCTTTCTCTACTGAGGTGCTCGCCTGGCCGAACCAGGGCACAATCGCAGTAGTTCTCCTGGTGCCGCCTTAGCCGATAGAGCGGAACGTAAGGCGGCCGAACACAGGAGCCGGGCAACCCAACATTTGACCAAAATCATGACTCGGAGCTGATGCATATAAGGCCAAACCCGCGACGCCGAACACTCCCTAAGGTATTCGGTCTTTATGAGAGCGGGCGAGGTAACACTCTGAGGTATAAGCCCCTAGTGTCCAGGTACGCGCAAGAATTCTGACGTGGCCACATGCCAAGACACCAGCCTCCTCCTTGGTCATAGAACCAGGGGATGTGTATCAACAAGAGACAGTAAAAAAGGTTTACGCAGGGTCTTAATCTGTAAAGAATCCTTGGAACGGGTCCCTACTGCACGTCTGCGCCTGTGTCTCCGTTGTGCCATATCCTGGACGGGCGCAGCATGACGTTCATCTGTAAAAAGAGAGCAACTAAGTTGAAAAAGGGGCGTGCCGAACAAAAGTTATATGAAATAAACAAAGTGTAAAGTAAAATATGAAAAATTGAGCTTTATTGTCTCTTATTTATACGTGTGAAGCCCCTAGGGCAGGGGTATATGGCCACTAAGCCTTTATCAACGATACTTTTGTGCCGGACTCGTCTATCCGTGTCCGTGGTCTTAATGACCTGTTCCGATGTTCTGGCTGGTGAAGCCATTGTATTGTGGGGCTGTTAAAGCGGCCGCACAATCCTCCGCTTGGGGGAGGTGTTCTCACTGCTTCCCCTTTAAGGAGATGATGCCGCGTGGACCGGGCATCTTAAGCGTAAGAGATGCATAATGCGGTATTGCGTTAAAGCGAGCGAAAGCTTCGCGTCCCAGTAGTGCTTGATAGCGACTTGAGAATGGGACGATGTGGAAAGTCAGCTTTTCACGACGGAAGTTATCGGCAGAGCCGAAAATAACCTCGAGCCGGAGAAAACCCATGCAATGTGTGTCCGTACCTGGCGTTACTCTTTGAAAGGAGGTTTTGTTGTGGCGAATTCTTTTTGGGTCGATCCCCATGTGGCGGATTGAGTCATAATATATCAGGTTGAGTCCGCTGCCACCGTCCATAAGGACATTTGAAAACTGGAGTCCGCCAATTATTGGATCGAGTACCAGGGCAGTCCAACCTGGGTTCCTGACACTTCTAGAATAATCCAGATGATCGAAGATGATTGGTTTTGACAACCAGTGGCGGGATTCCTTTGGGATAGGCCGTGGGGCACGTACCTTTATGGGCGCCGCGTGCTTTGTTATGTGGAGTAAGTTTACTGTTTTTACTTCTTGTGGGAAATTCTTTTGTTTCCTGGTACTCTGCTTTTGGGGTTCGTCCTCGTCTTCGCTTGGTGTGTCGAGCCCCTTGTGTTCCGCGTTGAGTCTGCCGGATTGTTTGAAAACCCAACAATCTCTGTGGGTATGGTTAGCAGGCTTTCCAGGAGTGCTGTGTATTTGACATATCCTATCCAAGATTTTGTTTAGGTTGGATAGGTCATCCCTATTATCTTGGAGGGATGGCTTTTTCTGATTCTGTCGTGAGCTTTTGAATCCAGCATTGACTGCCGTTCTCTTTGGACTTTTTTCCTTAGTCCGGCGACGGTCCTTATTGCGTCGCGGTTTTCCGTTTCCATCCCTAGTTTCGGATGTACTTGGGTCACTGGTGCTGCATCTTGCCAACCAGCTGTCCTCTCTTGCGCAAAAGCGGGTCATGAGGCTTGTTAGCGCGGCCATTGTTCTTGGTTTTCTTGGCCGAGGTGTCTGGCGAGCCATTCGTCTCGGACATTATGCCTGAAAGCTGCTAAGGCTTCAGCGTCCGGACAGTCGACTATCTGATTCTTTTTAGTAAGAAATATATTCCAGAATTGCCGAGCTGACTCTCCGGGCTGTTGAGTTATGTGACTAAGATCGTCTGCATCCGGAGGGCGGACATAGGTCCCTCGAAAATTTGCTCGGAAAGTGTCCTCGAGCTCTTCCCAACTTCCGATTGTGTTTTCAGGAAGGCTTTTGAGCCAATGCTGGGCTGGCCCTTTAAGCTTGAGGGGTAAGTATTTTATGGCATGGAGGTCATCTCCTCTAGCCATATGTATGTGGAGGATATAATCCTCGATCCAGACTCCAGGGTCTGTTGTTCCATCATATGCCTCTATGTTTACAGGTTTGAATCCCGCTGGAAATTCATAATCCAGGACCTCATCGGTGAAACATAGGGGGTGTGCGGCACCCCTGTATTTGGGTGTACCGGATTCTGATAATGGCTTTACTGCATTGCTTACGAGAGCTTGCTTTCTTGGCCCATAAATGGACCTGGCTGGGCCATGATGTGAATCCTTGAGTGGGTCGCATGCCGGCTTAAGTGCGGCGCTGCTTACCGCTTTATGCTGGCCATGGGGTCGTCTATCCGACCGTGTGGCTTTCTCACTTTTGGAATGCGAGGGCTCTAAGGCCTCCTCGTCGAATTCAGGCAGTAGCTTTCTCTTCGGATAGCTTTTAGTGCGGCGACTGTCGCCGTATTTGTCTGCGGTATTGATTACTTTACTCCATCTGATCCTGAGTGCATCTTCCGTAGTTTTTATCTTCCGCTTCTGCTTTTTCAGGCTGCGTGTGGTTGCAATGAGCCGTTTGTGGAGGTTCTTCTACTTCGTGGGCTTGTCCGGCGTAGGATTGTCCGGAATGCCATTTTCGTCGGGGGAGGGATGTTCGGTTTCTCTATCCGGGTTGTCCTGTTGGGATGGTTGCTCTAAGGCATGCTTGTCGTCTACCGGCTCATCCTGCTCTATGGCTGGGTCTTTATCGAGGCGGGTCGGCGTTTACGCCGACGCTTTGATTGTTTTTCGAGAGATTGATCCCTCTTTCCATCCCCGTTTTCCTCGTTGTCGCTTCCTTTAGGGGTATCCACCATGTACACATCATGAGATGAGGTGGCTGTCCAATGCCCTATAGGCGTTGGTTCTTGGTTGTCTCCTGCATCGTCATCCATACCGTCGATGTCTTCGGAGTCGAAGTCGAGCATGTCGGTTAAGTCGTCGACAGTGGCTATGAAGTGGGTGGTGGGCGGGTTTTGAATTTCTTCATCATCCGAATCCCATCCTTGCTGACCGTAGTCCGGCCAGGGCTCTCCTGATAAAGAGAGGGACTTTAGAGAATTCAGGATGTCGCCGAAGGGCGAGTGCTGAAAGATGTCCGCGGCGGTGAACTCCATTATCGGCGCCCAATCGGATTCGATCGGCAGGGGCGAGGGGGCTCGGAGTTCGGAGAGGAATCCGGCTCCTCGGAGTCACGGGCCATGCGGAGTGCGGGGCTGGAGTTCGGCTCGATCGCCTCTGAGATCGCAGCCCCTGAGGCAGCGTCCAACCGCTGATCCTCGATCGGCGCAGTAGGCTCCGAATCAATGGTCGGAACCGATGCGTGTGCGGCCTCCAAGGCGCTGTTCGGCGGCAGAGCTATATCATGCCCATCGAGACAGTGCGGCACGCTTGGCTGTGGCTCGAATCCGTCGAAGATCAAGTCCCCGCGGATGTCAGCTGTGTAGTTTAGGCTTCCAAACCTAACCTGATGGCCAGGGGCGTAGCTTTCGATCTGCTCAAGGTGGCCAAGCGACTTGGCCTGCAGTGCGAAGCCGCCGAAGACGAAGATCTATCCGGGGAGAAAAGTCTCACCCTGGACTGCATCGTTGTTGATGATCGAAGGAGCCATCGGGCTTAAAGGCGACGACACAGAGGAACTCTCAATGAAAGCACCAATGTTGGTGTCAAAACCGGCGGATATCAGGTAGGGGGTCCCGAACTGTGCGTCTAGGCCGGATGGTAATAGGAGGCAAGGAACACGATGTTTTACCCAGGTTCGGGCCCTCTTGATGGAGGTAAAACCCTATGTCCTGCTTGATTAATATTGATGATATGGGTAGTACAAGAGTAGATCTACCACGAGATCAAGGAGGCTAAACCCTAGAAGCTAGCCTATGGTATGATTGTTGTATGATGAAGTTGTCCTACGGACTAAAACCCTCCGGTTTATATAGACACCGGAGAGGGTTAGGGTTACACAAAGTCGGTTACAATGGTAGGAGATCTTGAATATCTGCATCGCCAAGCTTGCCTTCCACGCCAAGGAAAGTCCCATCCGGACACGGGACGAAGTCTTCAATCTTGTATCTTCATAGTCCTGGAGTCCGGCTGAAGGTATAGTCCGGCTACCCGAATACCCCCTAATCCAGGACTCCCTCACATGGCTTAGGGAAGGCGTGTTGCCTAGAATTTTCACTTTCATGTGGGACCGCCGTTGAGCAAACCGACACCCCGCCCGCCGCCAGGTTGGAAAAAAGAAATGAGGGGAAGATCTAGCTGTAGCACGGAAGCCAAGAAATTTGGTGTCAGACGGGGCTCGTTGATAGAGTAGGAGCATTCTGTACTAGTACTACTCCTACTAGTACCAAGTTTGTACTCCTAATACTATATTACTAGTACTACCACTATACAACTAGTAGGTGCGTGCACGACACAACATCGTAGGAACAAAAAACGGGAAGATCTTGTTTTGGGTGATTTATCTTTTTTTCAATCAATGTAGTATGAATAATATGATGTGGGGGGCACCCATGAAGCTTATGTGGGTTGGTTGCATGACTATGGAAGGTTAGAGAAAAAAATAAATAGATAATGTGTTTAGAGTGCACTCCACTAAATATATATATATATACTTTGGATCCATTGCAACGGGCCGGCACATCTATATCTATACCCCCTATATAGTGTGTGAAAAAATTTGAAAGTTGGTCGTTGGATGAAGCCAATCCGACGGTACAAAGATTGCAAATCCAAGCACTACTGGCCGCTGGATATCATCCACTAGATTTTGCCACATGTATAATCTAGAACACTCCATGGTTGAACTTAATTCATGACTAAGGGCCTCTTTGATTCATAGGATTGCAGAAACACAGGAATAGGAAAAAAGTAGGATTGGAATGGCATGTTCATTGGATCCCTATAGGATTTGAGTTTGTTTGATTGTGTCACATGAAAAACAAAGGATTTCTTTCAAGAGGTTGGAGTGCATGTTAGAATTCCTGTGAAACGTAGTACAAATGAATCCTTAGGAAAATATTCTACATGATTCAATCCTACGAATCAAACGATCAACGTAGGAAAAATTCCTAAGGATTCTAATCCTTCAAAGATCCTATGAAAATCCTTTGAATCAAACAGACCCTAACTTTGCCACAACTAAGCTTAGGCAAAGTTATTAGTTCTTCAAAACGAGAGAAACAAGTTGGCTAGCCTAAGGGAATCTTGCCACATTTTTGTGTGTATGTCATGTGCGGCCTTAGTGTGGCTTGCCTAAGGTGTGGCTTGAATCAAACACTCGCCTAAGTTAATCAAACTTGCCTAACCTTACATTCCACCAGATTTTTCCACATGTTAGAATCCAGAAAGCTCCACATGTAGAAGCATAATGCACAAACCACTAGAATCTCATGCGTGCAATGCACGTGTACCTTACTAGTACTAGTTGGTAGTACTAGTAAGAAACAAATTCCAGTTTTGGCACGAGCTCGTACCGCGGGAGCACCACAAGGCCTGCCGCAGGAGTTACATTTCCCTCTCGGGGCCCACGGGACCGAACTTCAGTGGCTTAGTGGTATAAACAAGAAACATGATGGTCACCGTGGTTCAACTTCCATGGACAAGCTGTCATGTCTGCTGACACATGTATATCAAAACTAGAGTGTTTATATTTCAAGCATGTGAACAAGTATTATTCTACTACTTTGGATCCATTGCAACGCACGGGCCAGCACATTGGTAGTAGTAGTGTCCATCTCTATCTCTAGAGGCCTTCCCTCGTTCATCCTTTTCTCTCACAAGATAAACTACTCATACAAATGCATCTTGATGTTCCGTGGAACGCACAAGGATGTTTCCTTGGGGGTCTCTCCAGCGTGGCGTGGCCGTAGTTGCAAGTTGGCGCCCCTTGAGATGCCGACGTTGAGGGGCACTCGGATTTCCTCCGATGAGCAGGTAAGATGAGTTTGATCACGTAGTAAATGCATTCTCAAGACTACTTCCGTGTCCATTTCCTAATTCTCCCCCTGCCCACTGTTTCACAGGTTAGGCTCGGTGCGAGTGGAGATTGGCTTGCATATGTATGGGAGGGTACAAACATCAATTTGCACAACATTTACAACAGTGAAACCGTTCCCGTAGAACCTTTGTCCAACATTGGGAACAGCCATGCAACGGGCCACCACATGAATTGGTACGATGGAACCACGGTGAGATTGAATAAGATAGCACGAACCTTGCACATGGCGGTCAAAGGCGACCATGCTGTCTACGGCCGATTTGTTGCCGTACGAGTAGGAAGACGTTGTGCTCCTTTCTAACCGCATCTTCGCGGTGACAAACTAGGGGACTTATTTTGTATGGGACACATCCTACGATATACTCCCTCTCTCCCAGTTTATTTGTTTTGAATATTTTCGTTTTCTAAGTTTCAAATTCAAATTTAGAGCTCCCCATCACATGTTGAGATTACAATGTCCATTAAATCGTTGCGTGCATGTATAGTAAAGAAACAAATCTCAAGTTTGGCACGAGTTCGTCCTGCGGGAGCACCACAAGCCCTGGCGCAGGAGTTACATTTCCCTCTCAGGGCCGTCGGGACTGAGCTTCAATGCCTTACTACACCTACCTTTGAGTCAATAACATGTGGACCCTATAGGTGACTGGTCCACATGTAATGCTCTCGTAGGCAGAGGGGTAGTGGGGCCAAGAGGGGTGAGCCGCAGGTCGGGGGACGTGTGGTTTCATGGGTTCGAGCGACATCGTGGGAATCACGGGTGGCTGTGGTAGAAACTTGATGCTCGCCGCATTTTAGGTGGCCCACATGTCATGCACACAAAGGCAGAGGGGCGATGCAGCCGAGAGGGGTGAGGCGCACGTCGGGGGGCGTGGTGCCGTGGGTTGGAGAGGCGTCGTGGGAATCACGAGATGAAATGTGATGGTCGCCGTAGTTGAACTTCCATGGACAAGCTGTCATGTCTACGGGCACATGCACTGCATACCGATCACTGGAAGGAGTAGCAGAGAAAGCTATATATGCGGATAAATAGTTCCTTATAGTCAAGCAGACCCACGCTACTACTCTGTTCCAAAGACATGCACATCATCTGAATAGTCCATCTATATCAATATACACCGAGAGGGAGTAATTTTTTTACAAGAGAGGAAATAGTTCATCCATCCATAATGCCCTCCTGCTGGTGCAGCCTTTTCTTCTTCTTCTTCTTCTTCTTCTTCTTCTTCTTCTTCTTCTTCTTCTTCTTCTTCTTCTTCTTCTTCTTCTCATTCTCTGTGGGAGACGGCTTCGCAACAAGCTCTTTGGATCTTGTAGCTATCTCGAAACTCACACGGGCATCGAGGGCATCATATTTTATCCGCTCATACATCAAGGGATAATTCTCCCATCCAGATGACCTTAATGCCACCGTCTCATCACCCTTTTGAAGATTTGTACCAAGCACAAAATTTGCTACGTCGAATAGGGATGGTGTCTGTTTATCACAAACTTCTACAGGAATATTGATTCTGGTTTGTAGGTCAGCGATGTTATTCAAATTAAGGTTGTACGGCTCCAGCTCCTGTTTGTCCCCTTCGATGGCTGCCCCACAGAAGTATACGTCCTCCCGAGACAAGAAATCGTGAAGCTCACCTGGTATGGAGGGCGAGTGTATGATGTGGTACACCAAAACTTCATCTTCGAGGCACAGCTGAAGGATGGTGGCGCGCTGGATCTTCCCAGGGGCATGCTCCGTGTACTCTGTGTCGAGACCGATGACCCTCGTCTCTAACTTTCCGAGGGAGTTGGATACATTGTTGATCCACTGCCGAAAAACCCTTGGGTGGACGGTGACGGTGGCAACTATGTGCATCGAGCCTTCGACGAGGACATGTTGGACGCTAAAAACCTGCATCTCGATCTCTATCGCCATTTGGAACCGCTGGAACGGAGGGCTATGGTTTGGAGAATTAGGATTAGATGGCTAGTCTAACTGAAGTAGTAGATGATTATTTAAAGAGGTTAAAACAATGTGAATGTAGTGGGGTTTGGATGCAAATGAAGACGAAGGGGAGGTGAAGAAGCCGAGGAGAATCGGTTCCCGATGGAGAAGTAAATGGGAGAAGTGGCGTGCAGGCAGTTGATTAGATGGCTACGTAGACTAAACGAAAAGGCTATGCGGGTAGACTGATGAGTCGTACCTGTTCGTGTACGTGCCCATCCTTCCTGATAGGTGGGACCTATGCAAACAGATAAAAAAATATGTCGTAGTTTTTTTTGAGCGCATGAGTGGGAGACACAACATTCTCTGGTTAAGGAATACTCCCTCCGTTTAGGTGAGTATAAGTCACCTTATGAAAATCAGGTTTTCCCAAAACCTTTAGGCGTGGAGCATTAACTTCCTGCTCGATCCCCTCCCAGCCTCGTTAGCCAGCGTTCTCTTCCTCTGCTGCCGCGTTCTACCTTTCCATTTTTCCTCTTCTCAAGTGTGGAACGATCTGCATGCCGTCCTTGATGCACCAGAACGACCACTGCATGCATCGCGGTAGAGCGTTGATTGGGCATGCACGAGAATTTGGTTCTGCTCGCAATATGGATGATACCTGAACGATGAAAACAGGCATGCTAGCACGGGTGACCTATTTACGCTATACAATACTGGAGTACTCATGTACCTACTAGTAGTAGTAGTAGTAGTACAACTGTGGTACACTTGATGGTCAAAATACTATTCATCCGGTCCTCACAGGGAAGTGACAACACCCTACGCCTGCCACTAGTCCAGGCGGCGTGTTCGGGTTACCAAAGTCAGCCTCACCCTGTGCATAGTGCAGTCTGTCACCGCCACTATACAACACATTGGCGCCTCGCCTCGTCTCCCTCTCCGCTCCCATAGCACCACTCCATCTCCATCTCCTTCTCTATCTCCATCTCACTATGGCCCCGTGGACCGTCGCCTCACTCGCCTCCCCCAGTACCACTAAATCAAGACCCCTTCCAAACTCTACCATGTCCGAACGCGAACCGCGCAGCATCCATATGAGCCGCGATTGGAGCAATCGCCCAAGTGACATCCTCGACCTCTGTTGTTCGTGTATGGATATGTTGAGCGCCCTGCGGCTGGCTGCATGCTCGAGGGACATGCACACGACCATCGTCGAAGCGAGGCCTAAGCTTTTCAAGACACCCTGCTTGCTGCTATCTGGTCTTGCGAGATTGCTCACCATGATACGGAGGCGTGCATGATGCCCCTCTACTTCAATCCGATCTCCATTAGCCGAAACTTCTTTGCAGGTATGTAGCGGGTCGCCGTACATCATTTCCCTCGACATCGATCCGATCACCATCGCCCAAAACTTCTTGGCAGGTATGTACTGGGTCGGCATGAACTCCCACTGGATGGCTGCCTTCAGAGAAGACGGTAAAAAGTTGGTGCTCGTGAACTTCCAGACCTCCCATGAGATTATCCTTCCTCCGTTGGATTATATAGAGTATTACCATCACGGTCCAAGTCATCTAGATTACTACGTCAGTTGGACGGACCTTGTTTTGCATAAGATTGTAATCTGCCAAGTGCCCACACGACATGCGAATTACGCAGACTTCAAGCTAATTGCCTTGTTCGACCGCGGACTCGCCTATCTTTACGTCGGTGCCTTCTTTAGCTGGAGACAACTCGGCTCACAGTGGATCATCGTCAAAGCTGATACACACTTCTGTGATGCTATTGAACACAATGGCATCATCTACGCGATCGACAAAGCAGATGGCACCACGTATTGCTGGGATGGCGCGTGTAAGTTGTTTCCTCTCATGTTAATGATGATGCCATGACACTGTTTGAACTTTTTGTGATGATTGGCATATCTCTGTTTGAGTAGAATTTGAGTAGAACTATGGCAATGTATTAGAGACGCCGTAAATTAGCTATATTTGGAATGAGTTAATTCATGCGATTGTGACCATGTCATTACAGCCAATTTGTACCCTGAATAATCAAACGGTTAGGAATATATGGATATTATCCTTATTTTACAGTAATCTATATACTACTACTAAATATGAGTGTGTATCAATGGCCATGTTAGTTTCCTCATTTTCATGATGTAGAAACATGCACCACACCGTTGGTTTCATCTAACCATACATTAGGGAAGTAAATGTGCATATGGAGAACTCTATATTTGGAAGTAGTGAAATCCTGCAATGCTTACCATGTGTATATACCTATATTCGCCCTTCAGCAATCAATAGCTAGAATAATATCCTCACAAAAATTTTGCCCACAGAACACGAGTATATAACAATGCATGGTCTATTAGTTACCTTGAAGAATTTGTTTGTGAGGATAGAACATGATTACATAACATGCATGACATGGTAGTTTCCTGTGAAGAATCGATTGCGAGATAACATGAGTATAACCATGCATGGCACTTCTATATTTTCGAACCCAGTATACATTTCCCTGTATTTTCCTCCCAGTTCCAACAGGGACATATCAATGTTGTTTCTTGCATTATCCTACTCATACTCTGAACAATGCTGATCTTACATTAACAATGCCTGTCCTTTTTGATATGATGCAGTGTCCCTACAGTTACTGCCCTTTGTAATCACACCACCTTTTCCAAAAACAGAGAAGCACAACTGGTTCCTCGCTCGATCAGACGACGGCAAATCACTGATGATCATTCGGACACATGAGCCGGAAAAGTTATATTGCAAAAACCCCACTATATACAAGCACCGTGTAATACGTGAGTATCCAGACAGTGGCAGTTACGTCTATGAGCAGGATACCAGCTTGTTGGGGCCTTTAGGATTTTTTTAGTTGGAGGCGGGTAAACAGCCTTGGTTCACACTCTCTGTTTCTCGGACTCAATTATCCGATTAACCAGGAGATCACCGTTGGCAAGGACCTTGATGGCAGAGAGGATCTGTTTGCTATGGACACTGTGTCTACACGGCGAGCCCTAGGAGTTCGTGAGCAAACTCCCCTGATTGTCAATGATACAGCCTGTAGCCAAAAGAAGGTGAGAATGACAAAGGCATCTGGATTAACTTTGATCCTTGGATGTCTCAATTACGACAGGCAGTGATGTGGTTCGATTCTTTAGGTTGATAGGTAATTGGGCTGTTGCATCGAAAGGGTGGAGTACTGGTGTGTCCGGATCACTGGTCGCTGAAGTGGGGTTGCAAATTATGATGGTGTTGGATCATCTCTTTGAATGACTTTGTTGTCTTTGCTGCTGGTTCTGGATGGGTAGTTCTTTCTTTTGTTATGCATATTCCTTGTCATTTGGTCATCCTCGTCTATGTCACTCTTACTATGTAATAGTTGCTTCTGTTTAGAATGTCATTCTCGTCTGGATCACGAGAGTCTGAGCACTGCAGATGGGTGCGTTTTGGTGGTGTAGCAAGACTTCTTATGAACTATCATGTCTTGCTATTTATGTCAGTAGTAGTCAGTAGTCAGTGTTTGAATGTTGTATATATCGTTGTTTCGAACTGTTTATTGTCTCGAAATACTGGTGGGCTAAATGAGGGCATCGCCATTCTCCAGTGTTCAGAGTATATCTCCTTTTCTCAAGTTATATAATTTGAGCTCAGTGTCTTTTCGATGATGTACACTTGTTTGGGCCAGTGAGGTGTCGTTGAATATGGGCCGAGTAGTAACGCAATGCCAAACAGGTCAATTATGACTCTCAGGCCGGGCTCTCAAAAGATCCTAAAAATAGGCCGGGCTCTCCAAAAAAGAATGAATAAGGACTCTTAGGCCGTCATGTGGGCACCACCGGTGTTTTCGTGCGCTTGCGCGCCGAGAGCATATTGGCGCGTGCTCGAAATTCATGCTACCTTTTCATCCGCAGTCTCCCACCCCTCCCCCACCTCTGGAATCTCGATTCCTACTCCAGTTCCCCCAAATCCCCCTCATGTACTCCCTATACTCAAGCGCACTACCATGTCGTCGGTCAACGCAGATCTCCGAGCCGGAGATCCTGAGGTCCGTCCTGCCTTCGGTCGCTGCGTGCTGTCGCTCGACAGTGGCATGGCGACGCTTGACGACCAGTTTGCCGGCAAAGTGCTGATGGTAACCATCAACGGCGACCGGCCTCCCGTCTCGCCGGATGACCTTGTCAAAGCTCTTGGCATTGCGCACGGCATCTAAATAAGTGACTTGCTCGTCGAAGTCTGTCCGCCACCGGCTGATTTCTTCGTCAGGTTCCGGACAACTTTTGACTGAGTCGTGTGTTCGAATCTTCCCGGTGTTTGTTCTACGATGGCGCGCTGGTGAGCTTTGATCGGTGGCACCCAGGATGGGGCTCGGTGCCCTCTGAGCTTGAGTTTTGACAAAGCTTACCTTCCACGGCATGCCTCGACGTGCTTGGAACAGCGAGTCCATGAACGAGCTTATCAACGGCCTTGGAGGTGAGCTCGTAAGTATGTTTGTTCCTCCAGACAGCTGGGCTCTGACGGTTATGGCATGGATGAAGAAGCCGTCCACCATACCGAAGGTGATTGGTGTTGAGATACCGGTGCAGGAACCGGGGTTGTACTATTCGTCGTCACCAAGGCCGCCACGGACCACATTAGGGATGTACCTGTATCGAGTGTTCGTGCATGTCGAAGAAGTGGTCAATCCATCAATCGAAGTCCTACCGCAGCCGCTGGTGCCAGGGTCCGTCGACGACGTCCATTACAGGAGTCAACGTCAGACTTTCCCCGTGTTGCTCGAAACGATGGATGGCACAGGGCCTACTCCATTGCGCGGCGTAGGCCACTGCTTCTTTGGGAGAAGAGATAGGGCTGGCTGCCTGGATGTGCTCTAATTTGAGGTAACAACTGAATCTTGTCAAATACTAGTTAAATCCGAGCTATGGGTGTGAAGCACTGATATGGCATTACATTTGATTGTGACCTGTTCTAATTTTGTACTTGAACTTTTTTTAGAAAGGGCTGTACGTCAACTTAATGTGCTAGGAGAACTTATTGTGTTGTCTGTCTGTTTTCTTTGCACAACATTCAAGATATTTCCCCGTCATTGATAAAGACGATGAACCGTTATGTATGACTTCGTTGGTTTCAACATAGCCCTTCCTGTAGCGATCCACTGCTTCCATCCTGATTGTGCCGCCTGCGTGAAATTTTTGTATGCAAGTTCAGTGTGCTATGATGTTCTATATGATTGTGTCAACTATATAAGTTTTTACTGAGCATCAGCAATGCATATGGCTGAAAGATGTATTTACGAGCATCGGCCGATGGGTCTTTCTCTCTCTCTCTCTCTCTCACACACACACACACACAAACACACACACACACACACGCACGCGCGCGCGCACACGCACAAGTGGGACCCATTGAATTATTTATTTGCTCGTGACAACTTTTAATTAGGTTCCACTGTAATCTAACTTTTTTCTTAAGTTATTAATTGAGCTCACTGACTTCAAAAAGTTGTATAGAATCCTTGTTTGGGCCTTTCCGGCGTCGCTGAATGTGGGCTGAGTAACCATGTTCGGTTGTACTATACTACACAGGCCTTTTTTCACTATTTTTTAAATAATAATTTTTTTTATTAATTTTCATAAATATTACGCTCGGTAAATTTTTTTCAAAAATAATACACCGTCCGCCCGCTGCAGGCCGACTGGGCCTAGTCAGCCCACAGCAGGCCGATTGGATTCCAGTCGGCCTACAGCTGGCCGACTGGCCCCTGTCGGCCCACTGTGGGCCAACTCGAGCTAATTGGCTCGCTGTGGGCTAATTGTTTTTGCAAAAGTGTTAATCATGTATTTAAAAAATATGTGTATTGTGACCTCCTCCGCTCGTTGTGGGCCCACTGTTGACTAAAAAATATGTTCTAGAAAGTGTTAATCATGTATTTAAAAATTGTTAAATGTGTGTATAAAAATGTTCCTTATCTATACAATTTTTTTAATGTGTGTATAAAAAATAGCGTTTTTTTCAACATCAGCAATGCAACTCGGCCGACAATTGTACACAATATCCGGGTCAACTTGTTATTCTCCGCCCCGCTGGGCTGCAAACTTTCCTAAGAGGTATGCATTAGGCTTAACAAGAAAATGGACTTTAAAAAATAATAAATGGGATGTAATTATAATAACTGGACGGTTACTATGCACCAAACACGTAATTAGTTTGAAAAATATATTATTTTTGGAATTTGAAAATTTTAATTTCATTACTTGTTGCGCTCCCAATATTTCGTTGGATTTTAACGTAATACAACTTTATTTTGAAATTATATTTAACCTGACTAGAAATTTCGGATACAAATATTTCGGATCCCATCAAAATGTGGGATTTTTTTTGAGTTCTGTTTTGAGCGGTTGTTTGAAATTATTAATCGTTGTCCTAGCTAGAAGTTGGGCTGTACTTTTAACAAACTGTAAATGGGCTGTAGTAAATTCCATTAGAATTAAAAAATGGGCTGTACATTCTTACAAATCGCAAATGGGCTATATGTTCTCTGCCAAATCCGAGCTGTGGGCCTACTAAGTTGACGCGTACCAAGGGCTTTGTCAACTTAGTCAATATAAACGATTCTAGCTGCAGTGATCGTACGATGTCCATCCAACGGCCGTAGTGCTTCTTCAACCTCTGGTCTTCTTGCTCCAGCCGCCCAAAGCAGCGCCAGTCGTGTCGCGTGCTCCTGCCTCCCGTGGCCGGCTGTGATGCCGTGGAGGCCTCACCGCCCCGTACTACTCCCACCACTGGCCCGGCAATCCCTCTACTCACCCATACCCCCTGTTATTCTGCGGCGACGGCAGCCTCACACCGCAGCCGAACCAGTGAACCCTCGTACTGCTCTCCGCGTGGGCTTCCACTGCTGCGTCCTCCCCGGCTCCGCGTTGTCCCCTTCCTAGGCCTCGCCATCGTCTAGACCACCGCCCTGGTGCTCTCGGCGCGGCGTGGTCAACATGGTCAACGACCGACTTCCATCGGAAGAGTACTGTACGTGGAGAGGCTGACAGCTGGGTCCATGGTAGCCGCAAGGAAGTGCATCCTTATTACGCGCAAACTAATTATTCCTCCACCTGACAGCGGGGACCCACCGGACGGGCCATCGTATTTCATGAAAAAAATGATTCGCCCCCTGGCTGCTGGGACCCACGAGCTACATCTTCGCACGCAAGGAAGTGCGTCCGAAAAAAAAACGATTCGCCCCCCTGACTACTGGGACCCACCAGGCCCCTGACTGCTGGGACCCACCAGCTACACCTTCGCACGCAAGGAAGTGCGTCCGGGCAAAAAAAACAAAACGATTCGCCCCCTAACTGCTGGGACCCACCAGCTACATCTTCGCAGGCAAGGAAGTGCCTGACAGTCGGGACCCACCTGGTCGAAGCGTACGTAGAGTTGTTATTCTGGTCGCGAACGTGTACGTACATACTAGTCTATGTAGAGGCACGCACGTGTCGTAGTAGAGGCGCGCATGTGTCGTAGTAGAGGCGCACACGTAGCATGTACACGTACGCACAGCGGCCAGGGTGCAAGAAAGAAAATACGGCCACGTATGTGTACATAGGGGCGGGGTCTCGAACGCCTACTCACGCATATGTACGGTCAGGGCTCGTGTACATGGCTGGGTCGGAACGGAGAAACAGCGCCGTCGTCGTGTTCATGGGGAGGCAACGCAATGCGTCGTGTTCATGGGGAGGCAACGGAATGCGTTGTGTTCATGGGGGGGCAACGGAATGCGTTGTGTTCATCGGGAGGGCTTGGACGGAACAGGTGATGGAAACGAGGCCTGGCGTACCGCAGAACGGAGGAAACGGCCTTGTGTTCGACCGGCCACGTTCGAAACGGGATCCTGTTCATCGAGAGGGGTCTGGCGTACCGCAAAACGGAGGAAACGGATCTCCTACGGTCGAAACGGGGGTCTTGTTGATCGGGAGGGGTGTGACGTACCGCAAAACGGAGGAAACAGACTTGCGTTGGAGCGCTACGGTCGAAACGGGGGTCCTGTTCATTGGGAGGGGTGTGGCGTACCGCAAAACGGGACTCCACGGGATACTGTTCATCTCCACCGTCGACCTCCTCCAGCCTCCACGGGCTCCTGTTCATCCAGCCTCCACCGCGCGCTACTCCACCGGCTACTGTTCAACCACCCCTCCACCGTCTACTGTTCATCCAGCCCTCCACACCACGGGGTCCTGTTCAACCACCCCTCCACGGGCACCCCTCCACCGTCTACTGTTCATCCAGCCCTCCACACCACGGGGCCCTGTTCAACCACCCCTCCACGGGCACCCCTCCACCGTCTACTGTTCATCCAGCCCTCCACACCACGGGGTCCTGTTCATCAACCCCTCCACGGGCACCCCTCCACCGTCTACTATTCATCCAGCCCTCCACCACACCACGGGGTCCTGTTCATCCAGAGGCAAAGCCACCGCTCATTGTTCATCCAAACCCCCCCGCAACGCTCACTGTTCATCCCATCGATCGGCTTCAGTTAGCAGCAGTAGCGAAGGAATCGCTCGATCGGGTTCAGTTAACAGCCATCGATCGATCGCTCGGGTTTAGTAATGCGTAGCCTGCAATGCAATCGCTCGGGTTCAGTTAGAGCCCAACGCCTCGCTCGGGTTTAGTTAGAGCCAACGCCTCGCACACATGCGCGTACGTGTACAAGAGAAACGCGCATCGCGCATCGCTCGGCCCCCGACCTCCCACCGTAACCGGGAAATCCCCGAAATTTTCCTCCCCCTCGCTTCTACCACGGTTTTTTCCGTCATGGACGGCCCAAAGAATGTCATGCAGCTGCGTCTCCGTCCCGCCCAGGACGAAAAGCCTATTTTCTGTCATGATTTTTTGTCATAGAAGTAGGAGCCCACCACATCTATGATGATACCGGGTTTTGTCACAATTATCGTCATAGAAGTGTCATATGTATGACAGAATTTTTTTTCGTTCGGCCCAAAATGTCACGGATGTGTCTTTTTTTGTAGTGTTTGGTAAGAAACGCAAGTTTCGTTTCTTAAAGGTTGGGGCTGCGATGCTTATGTGAAAAAGCTTCAACCTGATAAACTCGAACCCAAGTCGGAGAAATGTGTCTTCATAGGATACCCAAAGGAGACTGTTGGGTACACCTTCTATCACAGATCTGAAGGCAAGGTATTCGTTGCTAAGAATGGATCCTTTCTAGAGAAGGAGTTTCTCTCGAAAGAAGTGGGTGGGAGGAAAGTAGAACTTGACGAGGTAATTGTACCTTCTCCCTTATTGGAAAGTAGTTCATCACTGAAACCAGTTCCAATGATTCCTACACCAGTAAGTGAGGAAGCTAATGATGATGATCATGAAACTTCTGATCAAGTTACTACTGAACCTCGTAGGTCAACCAGAGTAAGATCCGCACCAGAGTGGTACGGTAATCCTATTCTGGAAGTCATGTTACTTGACCATGACGAGCCTACGAATTGTGAGGAAGCGATGATGAGCCCAGATTCCGCAAAATGGCTTGAAGCCATGAAATCTGAGATGGGATCCATCTATGAGAACAAAGTGTGGACTTTGGTTGACTTGCCCGATGATCGGCGGGCCATAGAGAATAAATGGATCTTCAAGAAGAAGACTGACGCTGACGGTAATGTTACTGTCTACAAAGCCCGACTTTTGCGAAAGATTTCGACAAGTTCAAGGAGTTGACTATGATGAGACTTTCTCACCTGTAGCGATGCTTAAGTCCGTCCGAATCATGTTAGCAATTGCCACATTTTATTATTATGAAATTTGGCAAATGGATGCCAAAACTGCATTCCTTAATGGATATCTTAAAGAAGAGTTGTATATGATGCAACCAGAAGGTTTTGTCGATCCAAAAGGTGCTAACAAAGTGTGCAAGCTCCAGCGATCCATTTATGGACTGGTGCAAGCCTCTCGGAGTTGGAATATACGCTTTGATAGTGTGATCAAAGCATATGGTTTTATACATACTTTTGGAGAAGTCTGTATTTACAAGAAAGTGAGTGGGAGCTCCGTAGCATTTCTGATATTATATGTAAATGACATATTGTTGATCGGAAATGATACTGAATTTCTGAAAAGCATAAAAGGATACTTGAATAAGAATTTTTCAGTGAAAGACCTCGGTGAAGCTGCTTATATATTGGGCATCAAGATCTATAGAGATAGATCAAGACGCTTGATTGGACTTTCACAAAGCACATACCTTGATAAAGTTATGAAGAAGTTCAAAATGGATCAGGCAAAGAAAGGGTTCTTGCCTGTGCTACAAGGTGTGCAGTTGAGTCAGACTCAGAAAATGAAAGGTGTTCCCTATGCTTCAGCCATAGGCTCTATCATGTACGCAATGCTGTGTATCAGACCTAAGGTGTGCCTTGCTATAAGTTTAGCGGGGAGGTACCAAAGTAATCCAGGAGTGGATCACTGGACAGCGGTCAAGAACATCCTGAAATACCTGAAAAGGACTAAGGATATGTTTCTCGTATATGGAGGTGACAAAGAGCTCGTCGTAAACGGTTACGTCGATGCTAGATTTGACACTGATCCGGATGACTCTAAGTCACAAACCGGATATGTGTTTTTATTAAATGGTGGAGCTGTCAGTTGGTGCAGTTCCAAGCAGAGCGTCGTGGTGGGATCTACGTGTGAAGTGCAATACATAGCTGCTTCGGAAGCAACAAATGAAGGAGTCTGGATGAAGGAGTTCATATCCGATCTAGGTGTCATACCTAGTGCATCGGGTCCAATGAAAATCTTTTGTGACAATACTGGAGCTATTGCCTTGGCAAAGGAATCCAGATTTCACAAGAAAACCAAGCACATCAAAAGACGCTTCAATTCCATCCATGATCAAGTCAAGGAGAGAGACATAGAGATTTGCAAGATACATACGGATCTGAATGTTGCAGACCCATTGACTAAGCCTCTCTCACGAGCAAAACATGATCAACACCAAGACTCCATGGGTGTTAGAATCATTACAATGTAATCTAGATTATTGACTCTAGTGCAAGTGGGAGACTGAAGGAAATATGCCCTAGAGGCAATAATAAAGTTGTTATTTATGTATTTCCTTATATCATGATAAATGTTTATTATTCATGCTAGAATTGTATTAACCGGAAACTTAGTACATGTGCGAATACATAGACAAACAGAGTGTCACTAGTTTGCCTCTACTTGACTAGCTCGTTGAATCAATGATGGTTATGTTTCCTAACCATAGACATGAGTTGACATTTGATTAACGGGATCACATCATTAGAGAATGATGTGATTGACTTGACCCATCCGTTAGCTTAGCACGATGATCGTTTAGTTTGTTACTATTGCTTTCTCCATAACTATACGTGTTCCTATGACTATGAGATCATGCAAATCCCGAATACTGGAGGAACACTTTGTGTGCTACCAAACATCACAACGTAACTGGGTGAATGTAAAGGTGCTCTACAGGTGTCTCTGATGGTACTTGTTGAGTTGGCATAGATCGAGATTAGGATTTGTCACTCCGGTTGTCGGAGAGGTATCTCTGGGCCCTCTCGGTAATGTACATCACTATAAGCCTTGCAAGAAATGTAGCTAATGAGTTAGTTATGGGATGTAGCATTACAGAACGAGTAAGGAGACTTGCTGGTAACGAGATTGAACTAGGTATTGAGATATCGACGATCGAATCTCGGGCAAGTAACACACCGATGACAAAGGGAACAACATATACCGTTATGCGGTTTGACCGATAAAGATCTTCGTAGAATATGTAGGAACCAATATGAGCATCCTGGTTCCGCTATTGGTTATTGACTGGAAGTGAGTCTCGATCATGTCTACATAGTTCTCGAACTCGTAGGGTCCGCACGCTTAACGTTCGGTGACGATCGATATTATGAGTTTTTGTGTTTTGATGTACCGAAGATAGTTCGGAGTCCCGGATTTGATCATGGACATGACGAGGAGTCTCGGAATGGTCGAGACGTAAAGATCGATATATTGGAAGCCTATGTTTGGACATTAGAATGGTTCCGAGTGGTTCGGGCATTTTTTCGAAGTACCAGGAGGTTACCGGAACCCCCTGGGGAGTATATGGGCCTTATTGGGCCTTAGTGGAATAGAGGAGAGGGAAGGGAAAACAGGGAGGCGCGCCCCCCAAGCCCAATCCGAATTGGAAGGGGGCCGCCCCCCTTTCCTTCCTCCCTCTCTCCTCCTTCCTTTCTCTCCTACTCCTACTTGGAAGGGGGGAATCCTACTCCCGGAGGGAGTAAGACTCCCCTAGGGCGCGCCATAGAGAGGGCCGGCCCTCCCCCTCCTCCACTCCTTTATATATGCAGGGGAGGGGTCACCCCATGGACACACAAGTTGATCATTGATCTTTTAGCCGTGTGCGGTGCCCTCCTCCATCATAATCCACCTAGGTTATATCGTAGTGATGCTTATGCGAAGCCCTGTTCCGGTAGCATCATCACCGTCACGCTGTCGTGCTGACGAAATTCTCCCTCGAAGCTCTACTGGATCGTGAGTTCGCGGGACGTCACCGAGCTAAACGTGTGCAGATCGTGGAGGTGCCATACGTTCGGTACTAGGGATCAATCGATTGTGAAGACGTACGACTACATCAACCGCGTTGTCATAACGCTTCCGCTTACGGTCTATGAGGGTACATGGACGACACTCTTCCCTCTCATTGCTATGCATCACCATGATCTTGTGTGTGCGTAGGATTTTTTTTTGAAATTACCTCGTAACCCAAAATGATCATCACATGAGATGGAGTAGTTTTCAGTGGTGAACATCTGTATGTTGATCATACCTACTATATGATTCATGTTTAACCTTTCGGTCTCCAGTGTTTCGAGGCCATATCTGTACATGCCAGGCTCGTCAAGTTTAACCCTAGTATTCCACACGTGCAAAACTGTCTTGTACCCGTTGTATGTGAATGTAGAGCTTATCACACCCGATCATCACGTGGTGACTCGGCACGACGAACTGTCGAACGGTGCATACTCAGGGAGAACACTTATTCCTTGAAATTTTTAGTGAGGGATCATCTTATAATGCTACCACCGTACTAAGCAAAATAAGATGCATAAAAGATAAACATCACCTGCAATCAAAATATGTGACATGATATGGCCATCATCATCTTGTGCCTTTGATCTCTATCTCCAAAGCACCATCATGATTTCCATCGTCACCGGCTTGACACCTTGATCTCCTCTACTTTGTTGTTGCAAGTTTTACATGGCTGCTACGGGATTCTAGTAAGAACGTTGTTACCTACCCATCAAAACCACAATGGTGTTTCGTCAAGTTTGTTGTTTTAACCTTCAACAAAGGTCGGCCGTAGTCAAATTCGATTCAACTACAGTTAGAGAAACATACACCCGCCAGCCACCTTTATGCAAAACTAGTTGCATGTCTGTAGGTGGAACCAGTCTCATGAAAGTGGTCATGTAAGGTTGGTCCGGGCCGCTTCATCCAACAATACCGCCAAATCAAAATAAGACGTTGGTGGTAAGCAGTATGACTATCACCGCCCACAACTCTTTGTGTTCTACTCGTGCATATCATCTACGCATAGACCTGGCTCGGATGCCACTGTTGGGGAACGTAGGCTACGCTCAAGAAAGATCTATCTAGGAGATGCATAGCAACGAGAGGGGGAGAGTGTGTCTACGTACCCTCGTAGACCAAAAGCGGAAGCGTTTGCTTAACGCGGTTGATGTAGTCGAACGTCTTCTCGATCCAACCGATCAAGCACCGAAATACGACACCTCTGAGTTATGCACACGTTCAGCTCGATGACGTCCCTCGAACTCTTGATCCAGCAAAGTGTCGAGGGAGAGTTCCGTTAGCACGATGGCGTGGTGACGGTGATGGTGAAGTGATCCGCGCAGGGCTTCGCCTAAGCACTACGTGAATATGACCGGAGGCGTAAACTGTGGAGGGGGGGTGCCGCACACGGGTTGGAATAATTGATGTGTGTTAGAGGCTCCCCCACCCCCGTATATAAAGGAGTGAGGGGGAGGAGGCCGGCCCTATGCGCGCCCCAAGTAGGAGGAGTCCTACTTGGGCTCCTAGTAGGATTCGACCCCCCTTCCTTTTACCGGAGGGGGAAAGGGGGAAGGAGAGAGAGAGGGAGAAGGAAAGGGGGGCGCCGCCCCCTCCCCTTGTCCAATTAGGACTCCTCCCTTGTGGGGGCACGCCACCCCTTTGTGGGCTGGTGTGCCTCCCTCCTATGGCCCATATGGCCCATATCTTCCCCCGGGGGGTTCCGGTAACCCCCCCGGTACTTCGATATGTACCCGATACATTCCGAAACACTTCCGGTGTCCGAATACTATCATCCAATATATCAATCTTTACCCCTCGACCATTTTGAGACTCCTCGTCATGTCTGTGATCTCATCCAGGATTACGAACAACATTCGGTCACCAAATCACATAACTCATATAATACAAATCGTCATCGAACGTTAACCGTGCAGACCCTACGGGTTCGAGAACTATGTAAACATGACTGAGACACCTCTCCGGTCAATAACCAATAGCGGAACCAGGATGCTCGTATTGGTTCCTACATATTCTATGAAGATCTTTATCAGTCAAACCGTAATGACAACATACATCATTCCCTTTGTCATCGGTATGTTACTTGCCCGAGATTCGATCGTCGGTATCTTCATACCTAGTTCAATATCGTTACCGGCAAGTCTCTTTACTCGTTCCATAATGCATCATCCCACAACTAACTCATTAGTCACATTGCTTGCAAGGCTTATCATGATGTGCATTACCGAGAGGGCCCAGAGACACCTCTCCGATACTCGGAGTGGCAAATCCTAATCTCGATCTATGCCAACCCAACAAACACCTTCGGAGATACCTGTAGAGCATCTTTATAATCACCTAATTACGTTGTGATGTTTGATAGCACACAAGGCATTCCTCCAGTATCCGGGAGTTGTATAATCTCATAGTCAAAGGAATATGTATAAGTCATGAAGAAAACAATAGCAATAAAACTTAACGATCATTATGCTAAGCTAACGGATGGGTCTTGTCCATCACATCATTCTCCTAATGATGTGATCCCGTTCATCAAATGACAATACATGTCTATGGTTAGAAAACTTAACCATCTTTTATTAACGAGCTAGTCTAGTAGAGGCATACTAGGGACACCGTGTTTTGTCTATGTATCCACACATGTATCAAGTTTCCGGTTAATACAATTCTAGCATGAATAATAAACATTTATCATGTTATAAGGAAATATAAATAAAAACTTTATTATTGCCTCTAGGGCATATTTGTCATGATATAAGGAAATATAAATAACAAATTATTAAGAGCCATATGATTGAATAGGGGAGAGTTTCATCGGTGCTAACTAGGTGGAAGTCCATCCTCTTCTTCTTCCTCTTCCTCTTCAGATCCTTGTTTGATCTCTGTTGTCTCACATTGCCTGTGCCCACTTCATCCTTTTGTTCTTTCAGGCTTGATTGTGAAATGCCTCCACACCATGGCCGGAGTTGACAACATCGTCAGGCATCACATCTTCCTCCTCAGACACTAGTTCATCACAACCCCATTGCAGGATCCAGTTATGTAGAATGCAACAAACAAGCACAAGCTTAACCTGGATGGGGAAAGTGTGGAATGGCTTCTGATTTAGGATCTTAAACCTGTTATTCAGAGCTCCAAATGCCCTCTCAACAGTAACTCTAAGGCTGGAGTGTCTGAGATTAAACAGCTCCCGTGGAGTCCTAGGATAGTTCCTACCAGCAAACTCATCCAGATGGTACCTGGTTTTCCTGAAGGGTGGAAGAACACCTGGCCGACATGCATAGCTAGCATCTCCTAGGTAGAACTTGCCATCGAGGATGTTGATGCCATCAGGAGGACTCATGCTGTCACTGAGAATGTTAGCATCATGTGCTGATCCTTCCTAGCCAACCAACACATATGTGCACTTCAGATCGAAGTCAACAACAACAAGCACATTCTGCCTTGGGTAGTGCTTTCTACCCTGTATGTTGCAGACTGTGACCTCGACAGTCTGGTAGTGACATGAGTACCATCTATTGCCCCAATACAGTTCTAAAATAGCATTACAAGATTATGTTATGGCTATAGCCGAAGAATACAAGCATATCAAGGCATGAAGTACATACTTTCAGTGCTCACCTTGAAGTTTTGATACCATATTGGGCTAGTGCGAATCTTGGTAGGAGTCCGGCTGGTTGGTGACACGATCATTTCTCCTCTGAGTTCCCCAACAACATACAACACTTGGTTGAAGTACCTGGAGATGGTCTACATTGATCCCCTGAAGGTGTTGTGCATATCCCTGAACCTCTGATTATGACTAACAACGTGGAGGAGCATGGCTACTTGCTCTTCCACACAGGTGTGGATGCTATCTTGCAGCATCCCCTGCTCCTGATGGTCCGCACAAGCCTTCTAAATGGTGATCTTTTCATTTGAAGCATCCACAGAGCCTCTGTGTTGTTGCGGTTTTAGATGTAGTTCAGATTCACCATCCTCTCTTGATCCCAGATAAACATTGGACTGTGACTGATGACATGCCTCCCACAACGACGAACAACTCTCTTGTGCATCAACATGAGCCATGCCTGAATCACAGCTATTAGTGCTGCAGCCTAAATTACGAGCTTCATTCGTGCGTCCATAACCTAGTCGACATCGAGGGTGCACTGAGCAATGGGGAAATCAAGCCTATACCTTGCCTAGCGACCTAACAACCTACCTAACATAGGGAGGGGGGGGGGTATTACTTTCTGGTGAAGGGAGGGGGAATGGCTGAGTCGAGGACGACCAGACGGTGGCCAAGAGGAAGGAGAGCAGCAGCTCCTGTTGCCGGAGTGTGTTGTTGTCGCGTACGCCGCTTGCGCATATCTGAGTCGCCGCCGCCACCGGTGCTAACAACAGAGGAAGTGCTTGTCCTAGAATTAGTGGTGACCGAGTGTGTGTGTGTGGGGGGGGGGGGGGGGGGGAGGCTAGATCTGGCGCCGTCTCACCATGTCCGATTTCTATCTCCCGCCATCCCCAGTCAATTTCGCCTTGCTCCCTCGTGTGTGAGCCGCATCCCTTTTGTGCTGCACTCAGCCTGACTCGCTAGAAACTACCGATTTAATGGTTTCCAGTGAACCAGGATCTGGACTGCTTCAAGGTTTATGCCGAACCAGCCCACCTCTTATGCAACCAAATGCGTTTTTCTTGACCCAACTTAGCCTGGTTGAGGTGTATGCGGGCTATCAAACAGGCTCTAGTATGCTGTGTTCTGTTGTGTCTGTTGGAATTGCCGTCGGCGCGGCGGTGATGGACTAAGTATCACGTGGCATCGGATCAAGCTGCATTTGTGAGACGCCAGGGACGCGACGAGGTTTGACATGGGGTGCATGCTTAGGTCGTTCTGCAACGACGGTACCTAGACCATGGTTTTGCAAAAGGAGGTTTGGCATGGAGGAAGTACGGGCACATCCGCACATGTATGAATATAATTCACTCAATACAAGAATCCAATAACTTCCTATCATATCAAGATTACTAATAGTCAGATAAGTGTTAGAAGTTCCTTTTATTGATCGGTGTACATGATTTTTCTGTCTTTTCCATGGGGTTGAAACCCTAAACCACAGCCAAGTTTATAGCGACCAGTTTACAATTAATCAAAATTCATCAAATTGACCTGATACAAACTGGACACCGTCTCTGAACAATTGATGAGAACATAAATACAGACCACTAAAAACATATGTATCCGACGACCAAAACGAAAATTCTAGGCAGGGCCATGTTCCCTCGGCACCGCTCCTAAAAATGTGCAACGAGTACGAGGCGAACGACCGCCGCTGCCGTCCCGGTTCGATCTCCATCATACAGTGTAGTGGTGGTTGTCGACGGTCTCCATGTCGAGGCCCTTGAGCCTCACCGCCGACTCCACCCTCCCCTTGAGCGTGCTGAGCTCGCGCAGCCTCGCCATCTCCGCCCGGCGCTTGGCCTGCTCGGCCATCTCCGAGAGCTCGCCGTAGTTGCTCCTCTCCTGCGGCGTGCTGGCCGGGTCCGCCGTCGGCAGGCCGTGCAGCGTCCGCTGCGCCGTCGCCCACTGCAGCTCCCGCTTCTCCTTCCCGTAGTCCTTCTTGTTCGTGAAGGCGATCTGTTTGTTCACCACGCAATGTTAGGCCGGGATCACCTAAGAAACATTGCTACATAACCTTGAGAGAGTTGCTGCATGTTTGTCCATGGTGTACCTTGTTCTCGAAGAGGGTGTCCCATGCCTTGCCGCTGAGCGCGTAGCCGATGGCGAACTTGAAGAGGTCCAAGGGGATGAAGGTGATGATGCTGTAGAGCCAGATCACGCCGGCCCAGCCCCAGCCGATGCCTCGGATGTGCGCAAATGGCAAGTTGCAGTACACGGCGATGACGGTGGCAATCTGCAATGGCAACAACAGCAATAGTTGAGTTGCAGTTACAGATGAAAGCATGCGCACCATTGTTGCAGTGAGGCCGGGTTGGGGTGGGCTTACGATCTGCGCGACGACGAAGGCGAAGCAGAGCCAGAGCCCCGGGCGCTCCTGGAAGCACCAGCGGCGCGACCGGGTGACGAAGATGAGGGCCTGGCTAATAATGCTCACTTGAAGGTAGAGGGCAGACATCATCGCGTCCTTGTTGCCCCTTAGCGAACGCACGTGGAACTTCTCCTGCAATTTGGAAACACAAGGAACATTCAGCATATATTGTCTGTAAAACAGCATGAGCCACATCCATATCTTGTATAGTTTGGAGGGATTAGATATGGCATGGATGGTAACAACACTCACGCTGAAGAAGTCGGTGCTGGTCATGGCGAAGAAGAAGACCACGGTCGTGACGGCAAGGTAGGCGCCGTAGACGATGCCGGTGATGAAGATCTCCGGCAGCTTCCAGCTATCTGGGTGTGGGGATGGCTTCACTCTGTCCTTGGAGATGGTCATGATTGTGCCTGAGTTGAGTAAATCAATCAAACAAATGAGTAATGGTCATTAACATGTTTGCTTGGCATAATGAAATTGAGACCCACCGTCGTTCAGAATGGCGATGACCAGGATCATAAACGGCGAGAAATCAAACTTCCAAATCAGCGCGATCAGCATAAACCCTAGCTGCAGTTCAGTTCGACAGCAGAAAACGAATTAAACCAAGTCCAATCTGTACATACCTACCAGTATAAGAGTGGTTAATATGTTCAGAATAATTTGACTTACCACTATACGGATAGTGATGGACACCGCGTAAATCTAGTACATTGACAACAAGGGCATAAGGATTAGTCAGAGTTATTTGTACAAAAGTTACTTAGAATGTAAATGAGTTTGGGAGAATGCTCACGGTGTAGTTCTTCATCCTCTGGAATATGGCACGGCTAGTCAGCACGGCGCTGATGATGACGCTGAGCCCCGGCTCGGTCAGCACGATGTCCGATGCGCTCCTGGCGGCGTCGGTGGCGTCGGCCACGGCGATGCCAATGTCGGCCTTCTTCAAAGCTGGCGCGTCGTTCACGCCGTCCCCAGTCATCCCGCAGATGTGCTTCATCTGCTGCAGCTTCTTGACGATCTCGTACTTGTGCTCGGGAAAGACACCGGCGAAGCCATCGGCCTTCTCGATGAGCTCGTCAACGGGGAGCGACACGATGGACTCGTCGACGCTCTGGCCGAGCAGGGCGGACGAGGGGTACATGTTGGTGCCCATGCCGAGCCTCCTGCCCGTCTCCTTGGCGATGGCCAGCTGATCGCCGGTGATCATCTTGACGTTGACGCCGAGATTGAGCGCCTGCTTGATCGTCTCGGCGCTGTCGTGCCTGGGCGGGTCGAGGAGCGGCAGAAGCCCGACGAACTCCCATGGCCCTCCGGAGCTGTCCTTGTTCCTCTCCGGCACCTCCTGCCTGGCCACCGCGAGGGACCGGAGGCCGCGCTCGGCGTACTTGTCGATGATGGCGTGCGCCTTGTTCTTGACATCGTCTCTGCAGTTGCACAGTTCCAATATCTGCTCGGGAGCACCCTTGCTGACACGGTGCCACGTGCCGTCGGTGGTGTCCTGGTAGGTGAGCGCGGTGCGCTTGTCGACGGGGTTGAAGGGGAGAAAGTGCATCTCCTGGATGCCAGCTCTGGCCTCCTTTGGGTCGGCGAGCATGCCGACCATGGCAGCGTCGATGGCATCCTGGTTCTCCACCCTGGATGCCATGGCGGCGAAAAGCAACACCTCGTCCTTGGCGACGCCCGCGGCGAACACCTCGATGAGGTTGCGGTCGACGCTGAGCTTGTTGAGGGTGAGCGTGCCCGTCTTGTCGCTGCAGAGCACGTCCATGCCGGCCATCTCCTCGATGGCCGTCATGCGCTTGGTGATGGCGCCCTGCTTCGACAGCCGGTGGGAGCCGATAGCCATGGTGACCGACAGCACCGTGGGCATCGCGATCGGGATGCCGCCGATGAGAAGCACAAGGAGGTTGTCAATGCCGTCGCGGTACCGGCGGTGCTGGATGAAGTACATGACGATGATCTCGACGATCATGCCGATGGCGATGGCGCCGATGCAGAAGTTACCAATGGCGCGGAGCACCTTCTGGAAGTGGCCGACCTGGTTTGTGCTGTCGACGAGGTGCGCCGCCTTGCCGAAGAAGGTGTGCACGCCGGTGGCGATGACGACGGCCTCGATCTCGCCCTGCTTGCACGTGGACCCCGAGTAGACGCTGTCGCCGGGGTTCTTGGTCACCGGCAGCGACTCGCCCGTGAGCGCCGACTGGTCGATCTTGAGCGGGTCTCCCTCGAGCAGGAGGCGCGCATCGGCGGGGACTATGTCACCGAGCTTGATGCTGATGATGTCGCCGGGCACGAGGATGGATGCGTCCTGCTCGCTCCACTTGCCGTCGCGGAGCACCTTGGTCTTGGGGGCGAGGTTGGCCATGAGCGCCTTGGCCGAGCTGCCGGCGTTGCTCTCCTCGATGTAGGAGATGGTGGAGTTGAGCAGGAGCAGCGCGATGATGCCGACGAAGTCCTGCCAGTCCGGCGGCCTGCCGCCGCCGTTGGCCAGCGCGATGGCCATGATGGCCGCCACCTCCATCACCCACGACAGCGGGTTCCACATGAACCCCAGGAACTTGAGGATCTCGCTCTCCTGCGCACACCATTGCCGTCAGAAACTTACACCACGCAATCTAGAAATCCAAACGAAGATGATATGAATTACAGCGAACCTTTTTCTCTTCGAGTTTGTTGGGGCCGAAGACGGCGATGCGGTCCTGGCCATCCTTGGAGGTGAGGCCTGCCGAGCTGCACTGGAGGTTCTCGAACACCTCCTCCACAGGGATGTTCTCCTGCAATGCACGCACAGATTAGCCAAGAAAACAACTGGATTCGCATGCACTAACTGAATTTCATCTCGGATAGAGACTGGAATCTGTCTTCGGATAGAGACGGCTAATCGGTAGCGATGATAAGAGATTAGATGGGAAAAAGCGCGAGGTGGTTGTAGATCACAAAAAGTGCAAAAAAAGAGAGAGAGGGAAACAAAGACGATCGGTGCGGTGCCGCTCAACTCGCCCGTGAAGCCAACAATAAAAGCGCCGCCAGATCGATGCATCTTGGGTTGCATGAACGATCCGTGAAGTGATAATGGGGTAAGGCATATAACAAGATTGGATCTACGCTTACATCTTCTCCATTAGGATTATCATTAGTAGTAGGTTTTCCTAATGATCTTTACAGGATGCATATAGAACATGTAACAACTTATAACAGATTAAGAAACGCATATAAAAGTTGGCAAGAACTCGCTTGCATTATGCTGCAGAAAAACTAGCGAGCTTTGCTCACCAAGTCGACGGCCTCGTTCTTGATCCGCTCCAGACCTTCGGCCGCCGCCGCCGCCATCTTGCTCGCCGACGGGGAGCCCCGGAGGCCGCAGTGCCCAACTATGCACGTACGTATACGTAGTATCCAAACCGGAGGTGGGGCTTTTGCCGAAGGACCCGCGTTTGGTTTTATAGCTGGATGGATGGAAGGGCGGTGGGGGCGTCGTGTGGGCCACTCCGTCCTATTCAAATCAGCTACCACCAGATTTACTCCTTATCCCATTCCCTCAAAAACGAAAACAAAAACAAAAACAAATTCCTTATCTCTTCTTCTGATTTTTACTTTGTCATTGTTGATTGACGATGTAAGTCTGGTTTAATTTAATGAAGTAAGCCATTATGGCATTTCCTCAAAAAAAAGTTTATTAATATTTTTTCAGTTTGTGAATATTTTTTAAATTTGATACCTTTATTTCAAATTCGCAAACTTTTTGAAATCTATGTTTAAAAAAATCATGTTACTTTAATTTGAGAAAACTTAAATATTTTGTAAATGTATGTACATCTTTTGATTTGATGAACTTTTCATATAATATACGGTAGCCGGCTTTTTATGAGCTAGCAGTGGAGTGAGCGAAAATAAAACCTGGCGAGCGAGAACTTTGTGGGCTGATCTATATGAACATTATAGCAACAATTGCACTATTTCAACATGGAATATGAGCTCCCAAGGTGATCTAAAAAAAGGCTTTCAAGAGGCTCACACACAATCAACAACCATCGGCTGACACCAAGGCCGAAACATATAAGGACACTACAACCACACATCATCCAATTCCATTCTCTCTCATTTCAGAACAAACAATATCTCTAACAACAGTTCATCACAATATACGAACGAAAAAAGCACCGTCGGAACATAATTAAAATCCAATCCAATGCAGATAAAACAAAAAAGAAATTACTGACCACACTAACCCGCTAGAGAAAAAAGGACATCCCACCAATGAAGAACGTGGCAGCAAAGCATGGCTTAGCCTCCAGTGATAAAGTAAACGTCAGTGGTCTTTGCTTCTTCAAATGTGTATCAAAGGCAACTTTGACGAGAATGTCCTTGGTTATAAAAGTGGCTCATTGGAAGTTTACTAATTCGAGCCATGCGTGTATGCATGCTGCTGGCCGGGCAACACACAGAGGCAAGGGATATACTCCATATATGGACCATATATATTCACATCACATGTACACGCTTTTCTTGTCCTCTCGTACATACCCTTTATTCTTAGCTCGGGTGCCCTAGCTACGTGCCTCTTGTCCAGCCACTTTGGCTGGCCATCCCTTTCTTGTCGAATCATTCCTAGCTTGGTTATTTGCAGTGCAAAGAGAAGGGAACATCCATACCAACACGCAAAGATGGGTGCATAGATAAAAAAAAAAACGTAGTACGGACATACTGATTTCAGCTTTCCGTTACATAATCTATTAGTTGCTTTATTAAAACAATTTTCAAGCATGCATTTATAGAAATAAGAATGTATGCAGGGTTGTAGTGTAACACATCTGCCACGACAATGAGAGGGAAAGAAGAATAAGAGGAGGCTCGTTTTGACTCTGGGGTGCATATGCTCCCTAATGAACAATAAATTCAAAATAATTAACAAAATAAAATTTAAAATTCTGTTTTTTTTGTAATGGTCTTGTTAGTGTAGCAAGTCCGCCTGTCAATTTTCATGTGAAACGGGATGACGGTGCTTCGTCGGTGAAAAAACAAAAATAATTGTAAAAATCTAAAGATAACATTTGCCGTTTGACATTTTTTTCCAAATATCAAAATACTTAAGCTTTCCTGCTAAAATTTGCAGCTAGCATTTTGGTGTGACAATGAATGCATCTTTGTTTTTTCAATTGTTTGAACATTTGCAAAAAACATTTTTTGGTGGGCAGAAGCATATGCTCCCAAGAGCCGAATTGGATTTCTGGAACAAAAGGTCTATTATTTGTCCGATTAACAATGAATTCACACACAAGTTTTTTCTCTAGGGTTTGCTAGACACGAGGCGACTAGGAGGTAACTAGCTCTTACGGCAGGAGGGTAGCACAACCCTGGATCCTAGTGTCCCAGCCCGTTTCTCATAAGTTCTTCGCCGCATATGAAGTTGGTGAAGGAAATATGCCCTAGAGGCAATAATAAAGTTGTTATTTTATATTTTCTTATATCATGACAAATGTTTATTATTCATGCTAGAATTGTATTAACCGAAAACTTGATACATCTGTGGATACATAGACAAACCACCGTGTTCCTAGTAAGCCTCTACTAGAGTAGCTTGTTAATCAAAGATGGTTAAGTTTCCTAACCATAGACATGTGTTGTCATTTGATGAACGGAATCACATCATTAGGAGAATGATGTGATGGACAAGACCCATCCGTTAGCTTAGCATATTGATCATTTAGTTTTATTGCTATTGCTTTCTTCATGTCATATACATATTCCTTTGACTACGCGATTATGCAACTCCCGGATACCAAAGGAATACCTTGTGTGCTATCAAACGTCACAACGTAACTGGGTGATTATAAAGATGCTCTATAGGTATCTCCTAAGGTGTTTGTTGGGTTGGCATAGAACGAAATTATGATTCGTCACTCCGAGTATCGGAGAGGTATCTTTGGGCCCTCTCGGTAATGCACATCATAATAAGCCTTGCAAGCAATGTGACTAACGTGTTAGTTGCGGGATGATGTATTATGGTACGAATAAAGAGACTTGCCGGTAACAAGATTGAACTAGGTATATAGATACCGACGATCGAATCTCGGGCAAGTAACATACCGATGACAAGGGGAATAACGTATGTTGTCATTACGGTACGACCGATAAAGATCTTCGTAGAATATTTAGGAACCAATATGAGCATCCCGGTTCTGCTGTTGGTTATTGACCGGAGAGGTGTCTCGGTCATGTCTACATAGTTCTTGAACCCGTAGGGTCCGCACGCTTAGTGTTCGATGACAATTTTGTATTATATGAGTTATGTAATTTGGTGATCGAATATTGTTCGAAGTCCTGGATGAGATCACGGATATGACGAGGAGTCTCGAAATGATCGAGAGGTAAAGATTCATGTATGGGACGATGATATTCGAACACCGGAAGTGTTCTGGGGGTACGGGGTACATATCGGATCACCGAAAGGGGTGTCGGGCACCCCCCGGCAACTATATGGGCCTAGTGGGCAGAGAGGTGGACAGACCAGCCCCTTAGGGGCTGGTGCGCCCGCATGTAGGCCGAAATAGGAGGAGAAGGAAAGAGGGGAAGGGAGAAGGAAAGGGGAGGATTCGGCCTCCCCCTTCCTTCCCTCCCCCTCTCTTTCCTTTCCCCTCCGATGAATAAATAAGGGGGGCCGAATTGGGGAGGAACCCCAAGTAGGATTCGGCCTACTTGGGGCGCCCCCCTTGGCTGCTCCCTCTCCCTCCCACCTATATATATATATATATATAAGAGGGGGAGGCGCCTAGAACACACAACAACATCTGTTAGCCATGTGCGACGCCTCCTGTTGGGGAACATAGAATGCAATTTCAAAAAAATTCCTATGCTCACGCAAGATCTATCTAGGAGATGCATAACAACGAGAGGAGGAGAGTGTGTCCACGTACCATGTAGACCGAAAGCGGAAGCGTTTGTTAACGCGGTTGATGTAGTCTAACTTCTTCTCGTTCCGACCGATCAAGCACCAAACGTACGTCACCTCCAAGTTCTGCACACGTTCAACTCGATGATGTCCCTCGAACTCTTGATCTAGCAAAGTGTTGAGGGAGAGTTCCTTCAGCACGACGGCATGGTGACGGTGATGGTGAAGTGATCCACGCAGGGCATCGCCTAAGCACTACGTGAATATGACCGAAGGCGTAAACTTTGGAGGGGGCGCCACACACAGCTAGGAACAGTTGATGTGTGTTGTAGGCGCCCCCCACGTATATAAAGGAGGGAGGGGGACGAGGCCGGCCCTAGGCGATCCCAATCAGGAGGAATCCTACTTGGGCTCCTAGTTGGATTCGGCCCCCCTTTCCTTTTACCGGAGGGGGAAAGGGGGGAAGAGAGAGAGAGTGGGGAAGGAAGGGGGGCGCCGCCCCCTCTCCGAGTTCAATTCGGCCTCCTTCCCTGTGGGGAGCGCGCCACCCCTTTGTGGGATGGTGTGCCTCCCTCCTATGGCCCATATCTCCCCCCCGGGGGTTTCGGTAACCCCCCGGTACTCCGATATGTACTCGATACATTTCGGAACACTTCCGGTGTCTGAATACTATCATCCAATATATCAATCTTTACCTCTCGACCATTTCGAGACTCCTCATCATGTTTGTGATCTCATCTGGGACTCTGAACATCATTCGGTCAGCAAATCAGATAACTCATAGAATACAAATCGTCATCGAACGTTAAGCGTGCGGACCCTACGGGTTCGAGAACTATGTAGACATGATCAAGACTCCTCTCCGGTCAATAACCAATAGTGGAATCTGGATGCTCATTTTGGTTCCTACATATTCTACGAAGATCTTAATCGGTCAAACCGTAATGACAACATACGTTATTCCCTTTGTCATCGGTATGTTACTTGCTCGAGATTCGATCGTCGGTATCTCCATACCTAGTTCAATCTCGTTACCGGCAGGTCTCTTTACTCGTTTCATAATGCATCACCCCATAACTAACTTATTAGTCACATTGCTTGCAAGGCTTATTATGATGTGCATTACCGAGAGGGCCCAGAGATACCTCTCCGATACTTGGATTGACAAACCCTAATCTCGATCTATGCCAACCCAACAAACACCTTCGGAGATACCTATAGAGCATCTTTATAATCACCCAGTTACATTGTGAAGTTTGATAGCACACAAGGTATTCCTCTGGTATCCGGGAGTTGCATAATCTCTTAGTCAAAGGAATGTGTATAAGTCAGGAAGAAAGCAATAGCAATAAAACTTAACGATCATTATGCTAAGCTAATAGATGGGTCTTGTCCATCACATCATTCTCCTAATGATGTGACCCCATTAATCAAATGACAACACATGTCTATGGTTAGGAAACTTAACCATCTTTGATCAAAGAGCTAGTCTAGTAGAGGCTTAGTAGGGACACAGTGTTTTGTCTATGTATCCACACATGTATCAAGTTGAGGCAATAATAAAGTTGTTATTTATATTTCCTTATATCATGATAAATGTTTATTATTCATGCTAGAATTGTATTAACCAGAAACTTGATACATGTGTGGATACATAGACAAAACACCATGTCCCTAGTAAGCCTCTACTAGACTAGCTCGCTGATCAAAGATGGTTAAGTTTCCTAACCATAGACATGTCTTGTCATTTGATTAATGTGATCACATCATTAGGGGAATGATGTGATGGACAAGACCCATCCCTTAGCTTAGCATATTGATCATTCAATTTTATTGCTATTGCTTTTTTCCCGGCTTATACATATTCCCTTGACTATGAGATTATGCAACTCCCAGATATCGGAGGAATACCTTGTGTGCTATCAAACGTCACAACATAACTGGGTGATTATAAATATGCTCTACAGGTATCTCCGAAGGTGTTTGTTGGGTTGGCATAGATCGAGATTGAGATTTGTCACTTCGAATATCGGAGAGGTATCTCTAGGCCCTCTCAGTAATGCACATCATAATAAGCCTTGCAAGCAATGTGACTAATGAGTTAGTTGCGGGATGATGTATTACGGAGCAAGTAAAGAGACTTGCCGGTAACGAGATTGAACTAGGTATGTAGATACCGAAGATCGAATCTCGGGCAAGTAACATACTGGTGACAAAGGGAATAACATATGTTGTCATTACGGTACGTCCGATAAAGATCTTCATTGAATATGTAGGAACCAATTATTGGAAATATGCCCTAGAGGCAATAATAAAATATTTATTATTATATTTCCTTGTTCATGATAATTGTCTATTGTTCATGCTATAATTGTATTAACCGGAAACCGTAATACATGTGTGAATACATAGATCACAACATGTCGCTAGTGAGCCTCTAGTTGACTAGCTCGTTGATCAATAGATGGTTGTGGTTTCCTGACCATGGACATTGGACGTCGTTGATAACGGGATCACATCATTAGGAGAATGATGTGATCGACAAGACCTAATCCTAAGCATAGCATAAGATCGTGTAGTTCGTTTGCTAGAGCTTTTCTAATGTCAAGTATCATTTCCTTACACCATGAGATTGTGCAACTCCCGGATACCGTAGGAATGCTTTGGGTGTATCCAATGTCACAACGTAACTGGGTGGCTATAAAGGTGCACTATAGGTATCTCCGAAAGTGTTTTTTGGGCTGGCACGAATCGAGACTGGGATTTGTCACTCCGTATGACTGAGAGGTATCTCTGGGCCCACTCGGTAATGCATCATCATAACGAGCTCAATGTACCTAAGGAGTTAGCCACGGGATCATGCATTATGGAGTGAGTAAATAGACTTGCCGGTAACGAGATTGAATGAGGTATGGGGATACCGACGATCGAATCTCGAGCAAGTAACATACCGATGGACAAAGGGAATTGTATATAGGTTGACTGAATCCCCGACATCGTGGTTCATCTAATGAGATCATCGTGGAACATGTGGGAGCCAACATGGGTATCCAGATCCCGCTGTTGGTTATTGGCCGGAGAGATGTCTCGGTCATGTCTGCATGGTTCCTGAACCCGTAGGGTCTACACACTTAAGGTTCGGTGACACTAGAGTTGTTATGGGAAATTGTATGTGGTTACCGAAGGTTGTTCGGAGTCCCGGATGATATCCCGGACGTCACAAGGAGTTCTGGAATGGTCCGAAGGTGAAGATTTACATACGGGAAGTCTAATTTCAGTCGCCAGAATGGTTTCGGGGGTTATCGGTATTGTACTGGGACCACCGAAAGGTGTCCGGGGTCCACCGGGTGGGGCCACCTACCCCAGAGGACTTAATGGGTTGAATATGGGAGGGAACCAGCCCCCTAGTGGGATGGTGCGCCCCCAAGGGCCCAAGGAGCCTAGGGTTGGAAACCCTAGGGGGAGGGGGCGCCTCCCACTGGCTTGGGGGGCAAGTTTCCCCCTCCTGACCGCCGCCCCCTCCAGATGCATCTAGGGGGGCCGGCCCCCACTTCCCTTCCCCTATAAATAGTGGAGGGGGGTGGGTGGGAGGGCAGCCGCACCCCTTCCCCTGGCGCAGCCCTCCCTCCTCCTACACCTCCCCCTCCTCCATAGTGCTTGGTGAAGCCCTGCCGGAGAACCGCAAGCTCCACCACCACGTCGTCGTGCTACTGGAGCTCTCCCTCAACTTCTCCTCTCCCTGATAACCAACAAGTATAGAGGATCGCAACAGTTTTCAAGGGTAAAGTATTTGACCCAAATTTTTAGATTTGACACAAGGGGAGCCAAAGAATATTTGAAGGTATTAGAAGCTGACTTGTCAATTCAACCACACCTGGAGATTAATTATCTGCAGCAATATGATCAGTAACATAGTAATATGATAGTTTTGATAGTAGTGACAACATAGTAACAGTGATAGCAGTAATTTGTAGCAAGTGTAACAGTGATGATAGCACTAGTAGCACAACAAAATCAATAAGGATAAATTCGTAGGCATTGGATCGGTGACTTGTTGGATGATATTCATCATGTGATAGTTATAACCTAGGGCGATACGGCACTAGCTCCAGTTCATCGATATAATGTAGGCATGTATTCCGTAAATAGGCATACGTGCTTTATTAAAAGAACTTGCATGACATCTTTTGTCCTACCCTCCCGTGGCAGCGGGGTCCATATTGGAAACTAAGGGATATTAAGGCCTCCTTTTAATAGAGAACCGGAACAAAGCATTAACACATAGTGGATACATGAACTCCTCAAACTACGGTCATCACCGGGAGTGGGCCCAGTTGTTGTCACTCCGGGGTTGCCGGATCATAACCATAGTAGGTGACTATAACTTGCAAGATCGGATCTAAAACATGGATATAATGATGAATTCATAAACGGTTCAGATCTGAAATCATCGCACCCGGGCCCAAAGTGACAAGCATTAAGCATGGCAAAGTCATAGCAACATCAATCTAAGAACATAGTGGATACTAGGGATCAAGCCCTAACAAAACTAACTCAATTACATGATGAATCTCATCCAACTCCTCACCGACCAACGAGCCTACGAAGGAATTACTCACTCCCAATGGGGAGCATCATGGAATTGGCGATGGAGAAGGGTTGGTGATGACAAAGAACAAATATCCACCTCTCCGGAGCCCCCAAAGGACTCCAGATCTGCCCTCGCAAGGAAGAACAGGGCCTGGCGGTGGCTCCGTCTCGTGGATCGTGATAATTCTTTCTTCCTGATTTTTTCTGAAATAATGTGAATTTATAGTATCAGGGGGGTCGTCAGCGGGGCCACCAGGTGGGTACAACCCACCTAGGCGCGCCAGGAGAGGGGGGCGCGCCCTGGTGGGTTGTGCCCACCCAGGGGCCCCTCTCTGGTGGGTCCTGGCTCCAGAAATTCTTATTATTGGTATAAAAAATCCTCAAAAACTTTCGTTCCATTCCAAGAACTTTTATTTCTGCACAAAAACAACACCATGGTAGTTCTGCTGAAGACAGCATCAGCCCGGGGTTAGTTTCATTCAAATCATGCAAATTAGAGTCCAAAACAAGAGGAAAAGTGTGAGAAAAAGTAGATACGTTGGAGACGTATCAACTCCCGCAAGCTTAAACCTTTGCTTGTCCTCAAACAATTCAGTTGATAAACTGAAAGTGAGAAAGAAAAACTTTTATGAACTCTTTTGCTCTTGTTTGCATAAATAAGCTTAAACATCACCCAGGTTTTCAGCCAACATTATAACTAACCATGTCAACAATAAATCTTAAAGATTATAATGATTCATATCAATGACATAATCAGCTAGCGAGCAATAATAAGATATCTCAAACAGCAACACGTTGTCAAAACAATCATGATATAATATGACAATGATGGTATCTTACTAGCCCTTTCTGAGACCGCAAAACATAAATGCAGAGCACCTCCGAAGTTCAAGCAGCGACTAAACATTGTAATTCATGGTAGAAAAGATCTTGTCATGATGCATCCAACATTAGCTATACACAATGCATAAATCATGACCGCTGTGCTCTACTCAGTTTCTGGCGCTTGTTTATAGAAGGTGATGACACAACATAAAAGTAAATAGAAAGTCCCTTCGCAGAGGGAAGCAGTGATTTGCAGAGGTGCCAGAGCTCAATTTTTAAAATATAGATAAATGATATTTTGAGACATGCACCCTTCTTATCCACTTCACGACCATCAGTGATCAACATCTTCCATGCTAAGCACGCTAGTGGCGGTTCCCAAGCGGAAAGTAAAGGTTTTGACTCCATTGGGAGTTTTTGTTTGATTATGTAAGAGATGAACTCTTTTTGTATTTTGTAGTTTGGGACTGGGCATCCCTATTACCGCCATTTCCTTGTGCGATGGCAAGTGAATAAACACTTGACCTAAGGATAACATGCTTAGCACGGAAGATATCGACCACCTCCTGTCGTTCCATGAACGATCCAGACACACAAAACGGATAATTTTTTTAGAAGTTCTTAGGGGTGGCACATGCAAATTTACTTAGGACGGCAGGGTAATACTGTATATAGGTAGGTATGGTGGACTCATCTGGAATAACTTTGGGTTCAAGGTTTTTGATGTACAAGCAGAATCCCCACTTAGTACAGGAGAAGGCTAGCAATTTAAGACTGGGAAGCGGCCAACTAGAGAGCAACAATGATCATAACCAGACATTATGCATAAGTAACATTGGACACTAGCATGGGTAGGATATGAACACCATGAACATAAACATTATAGAGGCTATGTTGGTTTTGATTCAACTACATGCATGAACATGTACCAAATCAAGCCACCTGAACATTCAGAAGAGGATACCATATCATCATACTACATCACAATTATTTTAACGCTATGTTGATACCCAAGATAAATCATTATTAACTCCCAGCTACTTGTGCATGTCATGATAAACTATAATCTCTAATTGTCATTGCAAACATGTTTAATCATAACAGGTTGAATCATGAGCACTAGGTTAAACATATTTACACAGACAAGACAAGTCGAGTTCCTATCAGTTTCTCTTTGCCATGGCCAGCTCATCGAATATCATCATTATTGACTTTCACTTGCACAACCGAATAATATGAAAATAATAATAGTGCAAGAGTGCCATGGACTAAGCCGGAATCTGTAAAACATTTTATTCAACAGGAGAAGACAAGGTAAAATGGGCTCTTATTAGTTCAACAATTATTCATTTGAGAGCCACTCAACATTTTCATCGTGGTCTTCTCCTCGGTACAACTCGAATAAAAGATAATAATTTCAGAGAAACACACTGAAATATTTTTGGAGTTTTTGGTTTTTTCTTCAACAAGCAAATAATAAGCACAAACGAGAAAAACTATTTACACAGGAAAGCTCCCAACAAGCAAAAGAAGAACAAGGAAATCTTTTTGGATTTTCTTATTAGTATTACTACTAAGCATGCATAGAAAGTAAACTAGCTACAAATATTTTTTTGGTTTTCTAAAGTTTTTCAAACACACAAGAAGAAAGCAAGAAAAATAAATCTAAGCATTGATGATACAATGAAAAAGTGTGAACACCGACAAATGGGATGATATGTGAACATGAATATAATGTCGGTGAGAGACACGTACACCCCCAAGCTTAGGCTTTTGGCCTAACTTGGTAGTGAATCAGTAGCCTGGAGGGTAGTATGGGTCCCGAGGACCAGACATCCACTCATCCCACTTGAAAGGATCGAGAAGAGGTGTCTAGAGGGGGGTGAATAGACTCTTAGCAAGAAAAGTTACAGTTTTTAATTTCTTTAAGTTGAAGTGGAGTTTTGGCACAAGTTTAAACATTCACAATACATATCAAGCAAGCATGACAAGAGTATATGAGCAACGGAAAGTAAATCATGCAAGTTGCAAGAATGTAAAGGGATGGGATTGAAGTGTGCAAACGCAATTGGAGACACAAAGATTTTTGGCGTGGTCCCGATAGGTGGTGCTATTGTACATCCACGTTGATGGAGAGTTCAACCCACGAAGGGTAACGGTTGCGTGAGTCCACGGAGGGCTCCACCCACGAAGGGTCCACGAAGAAGCAACCTTGTCTATCCCACCATGGCCATCGCCCACGAAGGACTTGCCTCACTAGGGTAGATCTTCATGAAGTAGGCGATCTCCTTGCCCGTACAAACTCCTTGGTTCAACTCCACAATCTTGACGGAAGCTCCCAAGTGACACCTAACCAATCTATGAGACACCACTCTCCAAAAGGTAATAGATGGTGTGTTGATGATGAACTCCTTGCTCTTGTGCTTCAAATGATAGTCTCCCCAACACTCAACTCTCTCTCATAGGATTGGATTTGGTAGAAAGATGATTTGAGTGGAAGGCAACTAGGGGAAGGCTAGAGATCAAGATTTATGTGGTTGGAATGGAATATCTTGACCTCAACACAAGTGTAGGTGGTTCTGTCTCAGAAAATGTATGTTGGAAGTGTAGGCATATTCTGATGGCTCTCTCCACGAATGAAGAGTGGGTGAAGGGGTATATATAGCCTCCACACAAAATCTAACCGTTACACACAAATCACCAAACTCGGTCGGACCGATTTGGTTCATAATGTGACCGTTAGGCATTTTGGTGGGACCGATATAATCAACTTGGTGGGACCGATGTGCTAGGGTTAGGGTAAAGCCTTATCTCGGTTGGACCAATTACACAAACTCGATGGGACCGATTTGGGTAATAAGCAAAACAGAGAGTTGGCCAAGCAAACTCAATGGGACCGATTTCATATTTTGGTGAGACCAAAATTAATGCAATAGGCAACAGAGAGTTTGCAAGCCCATCTCGGTGAGACCGAGATCCCATCGGTGAGACCGAATTGATTAGGGTTCCTCGGCGGCGCCGGATAGAAAGTTTCGGTGGGGCCGAGTGGAATTTTGGTTTGGGACAAATGTGGATGTGAGAAAGTGGTTGAGGGCTTTGGAGCATATCACTAAGCACTTTGAGCAAGCAAGCCATTAAGCAACACCTCCCCTCTTAATAGTATTGGCTTTCCTATGGACTCAATGTGATCTTGGATCACTAAAATGAAAAATGTAGAGTCCTGAACTTTGAGCCTGAGCCAATCATTTGTCTTCATCATCTTGAAGGGGCCCCACATCTTCTAGTCCATGCCACTCCAGTGTTGGACTTATCTGAAATATGCTAGATGAAAGTATTAGTCCAACAAGATATATGTTGACATTAATTACCAAAATCACCCAGGGAGCACTTGTGCTTTCAATCTCCCCCTTTTTGGTAATTGATGACAACATACATCAAAGCTTTAGATAAAGATATATAGAATAACAAGTAAAGCTTTGGAAAGACATGTAACATGCATAGGCTCCCCCTATATGTATGAAATCATGTAAATATGGAATATAAGAACATGTGAATGCATAGCATGACAGAGTAAGCAATGTGTTACATGTATCTTGGCTATATGCATCAGAGCAAAAGATGTAAATATAGGAAATGTACCTACATGCTCATGAGTCTTTCTTGCAAACAATATGTACATCAGCAAGAAGTCGTCATGCACATGAGTGTGATACATAAACTTACCTTGTGGTCTTGAGTTGGCTTAGGAGGAAATGAACCTGAGCAAACAAGGTTAGATAACACAGATACGACTACAAGCTAGAGCAAACAAAAGAAACCACAAGAGTACCAAGACTGGGATGACATGTAGTGAGTGAGTACTGAGTACTCTATTTGATATAGACATGTCCCCAAAAGGTAAAGATATGCAATGAATTCATAGATTTACTTCCCTAGAAGTCTTTCTCCCCCTGAATCTTGTATTGGATAATGGGAGAACATAGGGAAACAAAAATCAGAGCAAAACAGATCATAACTCTAACATAGACATGTCTTTCCCCTCTTAAAGACATGTGACTTCTCTCCTCTTGAATACCAAGCATCTGGGGCCTTTGATGTGATTACCTCGGTCGGTGTCAAAACCGGCGGATCTCGGGTAGGGGGTCCCGAACTGTGTGTCTAGGCCGGATGGTAACGGGAGGCAGGGGACACGAAGTTTTACCCAGGTTTGGGCCCTCTCGATGGAGGTAAAACCCTACGTCCTGCTTGATTAATATTGATGGTATGGGTATTACAAGAGTTGATCTACCACGAGATCAGAGAGGCTAAACCCTAGAAGCTAGCCTATGATATGATTGTTCATGTGTGTGTTGTCCTACAGACTAAAACCCTCCGGTTTATATAGACACCGGATAGGCTTAGGGTTACATAGAGTCGGTTACAATGGTAGGAGATCTGAACATCTGTATCGCCAAGCTTGCCTTCCACGCCAAGGAAAGTCCCTTCCGGACACGGGACGGAGTCTTCAATCTTGAATCTTCATAGTCCAGGAGTCCAGCTTGAAGGTATAGTTCGGCTATCCGAACACCCCCTAATCCAGGACTCCCTCAGTAGCCCCTGAACCAGGCTTCAATGACGACGAGTCTGGCGCGCAAATTGTCTTCGGCATTGCAAGGCGGGTTCCTCCTCCAAATACTTCATAGAAGATCTTGAACACAAAGATAGTGTCCGGCTCTGCAAAATAAGTTTCCACATATTGCCGTAGAGAGGATAATAATATTGACACAAATCTAATCTGCTGACGTATTCCGTGGTGCGACACGCCACGGCCAAGCCTTTATCCATTTAATTATCCCACCTCAGCATGTTGTGCGAGGCGGTTTCCTTGGCACGTCTTGTTGAAGCAGAGATCGTGCCCCCCTCATTTCGGGATTCTCATCAATACGGGCGTGGGTAACCCAACCGCGCCTTTGATTACGACGCTTGGAGATAAGCAAGTTTTATCAGGCTGGTGGGGACAAATAATCGCGTACGCCCATGTAAGGGGATAAGGATCCACCTTTTCGCCCACGCCTTCTTCCTCCTCTGCCTATCCATTCTTGCGCACTCGAGCTCCAGCGCCCAAGTCTGCACTACCACCTCGACCTTCTCCAGTCATGTCCGGAGCGGGAGGCAAGTGGATGGTCTCCTCCATCACGGAGGGACACATAAAAAAGCTGAGGAAGGCCGGATATCTGGCCAGCGACATTGCGCACCGACTCCCTGAAAAGGGGCAGCTCATCCCCACTCCTAGGCCCCATGAGAGGGTGGTATTTCTCCCCCATTTCCTCTGCGGACTGGGCTTCCCTCTGCATCCATTTGTCCGGGGGCTCATGTTCTACTACGGCCTGGATTTCCACGATCTGGCCCCGAACTTCGTCCTCAACATCTCGGCGTTTATCGTCATGTGCGAGGCTTTCCTCCGCATCCGCCCCCATTTCGGCTTATGGCTAAAGACCTTCAACGTCAAGCCGAAGGTGGTGCGCGGCAGCCAGGCGGAGTGCGGCGGCGCCATGGTTGGCAAGATGGCCAACGTCCTGTGGCTCGAGGGCTCCTTCATGGAGACCCTGAAGGGGTGGCAGTCGGGGTGGTTCTACATCACCGAGTCGTGCGACCCCGAATGGGTCGCAGCCTCCGAGTTTCGGTCCGGACCCCCTACGCGGCTCACCTCCTGGAAGGAGACCGGCCTGTCGTGGGGTAAAAAAGGAGAGCTGACCGGACTCCAAACATGCATCCAAACCCTGGTGGACAAGAAGCTCAAGCTTGTCAACGTAGTCCAGGTTATGCTCATCCGCCTGATCCTCCCGTGTCAACGACGGGCCTTCAACCTTTGGGAGTTCAACCCGGCGCAGCATCAAACTCTTAACAGGCTCTTCGACATGACGTACGAAGATGCCTGGAGGATGCTTTTCAAGGGCGCCGAGGCTCCCGCATCCGCTGCCGAGGATCGCGGATTCAGTGCTCAACACCGCGCTCTGGCAGTAAGCTGTTTTCGTCTTTTTACAAGGTATTAGTTTTTCACAGTTTGACTCTATGCGGGATCTAAGCTCCCTTATCTTTGACAGGATTGGGAGGTGACGTCCGGACAGATCAACTGTCCGGCTCCTTTGCCCGAAGGCCCAGCGGACGCTGGCTTGGCGAAGCTGCTGGTTCCGGTGCCCTATGTGGTGCCGGAGAAGAAGGCCACGAAAAGGGCCACGGGGACTCAAAAGAGTGCCCGGCGCCAGGAGGTGTCGGACTCGTCATCCGACGGTCCCGAAGCGCCTTCCTCTCGTGAAGACGAGGAGGAAGAAGAAGAGACCTCTCCCCCTCAGCGGGAGGATAGAAGAAAAGGAAGGCTGCCCTCTCCGAGGAGGCCGGAGGGTCCAAGAAGGGGAAAACCCTTCCTCCGGACTGCTCCACCAACGTCGACGACGATGAAGAGGAGTGGCAGCCCAGGGCCAAGCCCTTGGCGAAATCGTAAGTATCCGGATACCGGAGCGACTCATAGTATTTGTTTATTACACACCTTTCCCTTACGTCGAATGTGTTTATGCAGCCCACCTAAAGACCGGCTCGACACATCGTCGCGCTGCTCACTGGATCCGTCGGAGGTAAACTCGCTTCCGACAGCTTCATCCCCCCGCCCTATGGACGACACCGAAGTGTTGTCCCAACAGGTTCCTAGCCGGGAGGAGGTGGTCCTGGAGGCGCCGCAATGCGACCTCCCGGACTCCAGGAGTAAAGGGGATGAAACCCCCCAGGGCTCCAAGTCCGGCTTAAGGCCGGACACAGCTCCGGAATCTTCAAGGGTTCCAGAGTCCGGCGGGCGACCTCCTTCCAAGAGGAGCAAGCCTGCCGTGCCGGTGACCTCCGTCCAACCGGAGGCGCCGGACAATATGTTGGAGGCGCTCCAAGGTGCCTCCATCGACGAGGGGAACTGCACTATTATGAGTCCGGTGATCCAGAAGGTTCAGTCCGCCAAAAGCGGACTGACTGAAGCTTGTACAAGCCTTTTAACAGGATTTGAGGTAAGTAAAGAATGTTCAAATAATGTTACCACATAGACAGTAGCCCCTGATGCTCTGTTGGGCGTTCGGGAAGAAAAGCCGAATAGAGGATCAAAGAATTCGCAGGAGTCTAACAAAAGGAGTAATTATGCGTATGTAGGCTTCTCTGCTAGCGTCCGCCGCACTGACTGCGGAAGTTGACGTGCTGAAGCAGAGTCTCGAGAAGTCCGAGCAAGAGCTCGTGCGTGCCAAGAAGCAGCTCGAGGAGAAGGAAGGTAAGAAATACCCTGTTTGAATATGTATATAAAAAGGTACAATTGCAAAAAATGACAGGATTGACATGGCTATTGTAGGGGCCATGTCTGAGGTGGTGACCCTTAAGCAAGCGCTGCTTGAGGCCAAGAAGAGTGCGGTCGTGGAGCGCACCGAGCGAGAGAGGTACGAGGCTGAGGTTGGCAAGGTGCGGCAAGAGCTCCAGGTTCTCATGAAGAAACATGAGAGTTTGGAGCTTGACTCGAAGACGCGAGCGTCCGAGCTCGCGACAGCTATAGAGAATGCCAAGTCTGCCAAGGCCGAGTCCCAGAGGACCCTCCAAGAGTTGGATGAGGTGAAGAAGATTGCGGCGGCTAAGGCATTCTTTATGCAAAGCAAACACATAAACGTGAGTTACCTGTTACTTACCCGAATCCGGAGCTCTCCAGGAGCGTTCGCAGATCTTCTCCGGAGTGTATCTGATGCCGCCGCATTCTATCGAGCCGAGGAGGGCAGCTCGACGGAGAAGGTGTTCTGGTCGCAGTACGTTGAGGCTGGACACCCCGTGCCCCTGAGCGACCAGCTGAAGCAACTGGTCGAGCTCCACAAGGCGGCCGAACAGGCCATGAAGGGCCTCCTAGTTCGGCTGTGGCCTGGAGAGGCCCTGCCTGGGAGCTATTTCGGGCTGGTGCGGCGGCTGGTGGAGGCCTGTCCGAGGCTTGAAGACATCAAGCGCTCCGTCTGCATCGAAGGTGCCCGTAGGGCCCTTGCCCGTGCTAAGGTGCACTGGGGCAAGCTGGATGCGGAGAAGCTTGTGAAGGACGGGCCACCGCCGGGGAAAGAGCATCGCAAGCCCGAGAATTATTATAAGGATGTTCTGAAGGGTGCCCGCCTTGTTGCGGATGAATGTACCAAGGATGTATTTTTTGAATAAAACCCGCTCGTGTTATCCTGTGCGCTGAAAACTTGTTCATATGCGCTAAGCAATGCTACTTGAATTTAAAATATTACCTTCTTTGCGGCTGATTATCAATACTAAGAGATGGCGAGTCGTCGGCTTCTGCCCCCTTGCCGCTAGTGCTGGGGTGTTCGGGGATAAACCTGGGCGCTCTTTTTCCCACATTTGGGTCCTTCGAGGGAGGCGCTCAGCCCAACAAACGAGGCAATCGGACTATAATGCGTGAACACTCTCACTTAGCCATAGAATTCTATAATTTTAAATTTCAGCGAAGCCCCTAGTATTCGGAAGACCAAGTTCGGGGCGCTATCCACACCTTGGCCGGACATAGCTGACTCCTCGCCCTAAGCGGCATAAGTCTTTAAGGACTCAAAAAGACCTCTTGAACAGCGACCAGCTCTCGCCTCATCATGACGGTCAGTTTTAGCTTTCTCCACTGAGGTGCTCGGCCCAGCTCAACTGGGGCACAATCGCAGTGGTTCTCCTAGTGCTACCTTAGCCGATATAGCGGAACGTAAGGCACCAAAACATAGGAGCCGGGCAAACCCAACTATTGACCCAAGATATGATTCGGAGCCGATGCATATAATGCTATAAGTTCGGGGTGCCGCACTTGTGAAAGTGTTCGGACTTCTTACATCATGTTGAGGGGTACTGAAGCCCCTAGCGTATTTTGGCCGTACCAAGGTGTACGGGTGCAACATGTCATTAAGGAAAAAAAGGTAATGCAAAAAATAGACAAAAGCTATGCATTATTCATTAAAATGGCTGCGATCAAAGCAGAACGATACAAGTAATGTGATAAACGAAAAGTTGGACTATTTAACATGTCTGCTCCAGGGGCAAGCTGCGGAATAGTATGCGAAACAGGTATACTGCTCATGATAGAGACCACCTGTGATTTCCGTAATGTGGCATGGCTTGTCTGCTTCCTGGTTCTTGCATCGTTTGTGCGGTAGTTGAACTGCCGAACAGGCCTTCCGGAGAGTAGAGTCCTGAAAGTAAGAGAAAAGTAAAAAATCGGCAGCCCCTGGTGCGGTTTAAGCCGTGTTTTGGGCGTGCCGTGATGGTGCCCCTCCCCCTATGCCCAGGGTATCTCCAGAGCGTAGTTATGGACGCGAAGTACTAGCGTCGCCTTTTTGCGAGGGTTGGGGTCGGGGCCGAATTGCTACGCCTACTCGGAACGTGCCAGGCGGTCTTGTTGTAGGTTACTTCGGGCGCGCTTGACAGTGTCTGGTCGTTGAATGGCCGGACTGGAGAACTGCCTGGAAAGGCTGCTTTGTACTTCCGCTGCAAGGGCCGCCGTGTGATCCTCCGTACGGAGGGAGCGTTCGGTGTTTCCATTGACCGTAATTACTCCTCGAGGGCCTGGCATCTTGAGCTTAAGGTATGCGTAGTGCGGGACTGCATTGAACTTGGCAAACGCGGTTCGCCCAAGCAGTGCATGATAACCACTGCGAAACGGGACTATGTCGAAGATTAACTCCTCGCTTCGGAAATTATCCGGAGATCAGAAGACCACTTCAAGTGTGACTGAGCCTGTGCAGCTGGCCTCTACACCTGGTATTATGCCTTTAAAGGTCGTTTTGGTGGGCTTAATCCTCGAGGGATCTATGCCCATTTTTCGCACTGTATCCTGGTAAAGCAGGTTCAGGCTACTGCCGCCGTCCATAAGGACTCTAGTGAGATGAAATCCATCAATAATTGGGTCGAGAACCAATGCGGCGAATCCGCCATGACGGATGCTAGTGGGATGGTCTCTTCGATCAAAGGTGATCGGGCAGCAGGACCATGGGTTGAACTTTGGGGCGACTGGCTCTACCGCGTATACGTCCCTTAATGCGCGCTTCTGCTCCCTCTTGGGGACGTGGGTGGCGTATATCATGTTCACCGTCCGCACTTGTGGGGGAAAACCCTTCTGTCCATTGTTGTTCGGCGGCTAGGGCTCCTCGTCGTCATCGCTATGCAACCCCTTGTCTTCATTGTCGCCGCTTAATCTGCCTGCCTGCTTGAACACCCAACAGTCCCTGTTGGTGTGATTGGCTGGCTTTTCAGGGGTGCCATGTATTTGGCACAAGCGGTCGAGTATTCGGTCCAAGCTGGACGGGCCCCTAGGATTCCTTTTGAATGACTTTTTCCGTTGACCAGATTTAGAGCCTCTGAATCCGGCATTAACTGCCGTATCCTTAGCATTGTCGCCGTTGATGCGGCGCTTCTGCTGGTTGCGACGCGACCTGCCACTAATGTCCCTGGTGTCCGAACGACCAGGGTTCTTGGTCATGTTGTTGCTACGAGCAAGCCAGCTGTCTTCTCCCGCGCAAAAGCGGGTCATGAGTGCCGTGAGTGCTGCCATAGATTTCGGCTTCTCCTGTCCTAGGTGCCGGGCAAGCCACTCGTCACGGATATTATGCTTGAAGGCTGCTAAGGCCTCTATATCCGGACAGTCGAGTATTTGATTTTTCTTTGTTAGGGACCGTGTCCAGAATTGCCTAGTCGATTCGTCTGGCTGCTGAATTATGTGGATTAGGTCGTCAGCGTCTGGGGGTCGCACATAAGTGCCCTGGAAATTGTCGAGGAATGCGGCTTCCAGGTCCTCCCAACAGCTGATTGACCCTATTGGCAGGCTGTTAAGCCATTGCCGGGCTGGTCCTTTAAGCTTGAGAGGGAGGTATTTGATGGCGTGGAAATCATCGCCGCGGGCCATGTGGATATGAAGGAGATAATCCTCGATCCATACCGCGGGGTCTGTTGAGCCATCATATGATTCGATGTTTACGGGTTCGAAACCCTCGGGGATTTGATGATCCATTATTTCATCTGTGAAGCAGAATGGGTGTGCGGCGCCTCTGTATTGGGCGATATCATGACGTAGCTCCAATGAGCTTTGTCTACTGTGTTCGGCCCTGCCGAATTTGTGGCTGGCGTGACGGTTGTTGTCTCGAGCCGTGGGGTGCCTACGCGATCCGTAGATCGATCTTGTTTGTCTTGTCTTGTCCTACAACATGTCTCGTAAGTCCGGCGCGTATTCCCGTGCCTTGGTACGGGATGCGGCTTGGGTGGAGGGCCATGAGGCCTCTCTGTCACGGCCACGAGGTGGCCTGTCGGCCGTGTCGAGTGCTTCCTCCTCTAATCGGGGTAGTAACCTGCGCTTCGGGTAGCACTTGGAGGGGCGTTCGGGTTTATGCTCTTCGGCCGCAAGGACTTCAGTCCATCTATCGACTAGCCGATCTTGATCAGCTTTAAGCTATTGCTGTTTTCTCTTGAGGCTTCTTGCCGTGGCCATAAGCCTGCGTTGAAAACACTCTTGTTTGATGGGATCCTCTGGCACGGCGAATTCGTCTTCATCGAGGCTTGCCTCGTCTTCGGAGGGAGGCATACAATTATCATCCTCGACCTCTCTGTCGGCCGCTCTTTCATGAGGGCTGGTTTCTCAATCCTCCTGTGCTAAATCTTGCTCGGGGGATGTTCTTCGGCGCTTTCTGGGGTATTATTATCTCCCGTGCTGGAATCGCCGTTTTTGTGTTGGCGGGATTTTGAGCGGCGCCGCTGACGCCGACGCTTTTGCTATTTCTTGGAGGGGTCATCCTCCGCTGTTCCATCGCCCTCTCCCTCTTTTGGGGTGTCCACCATGTATATGTCATATGACGAGGTGGCTTTCCAGGGCCTAGTAGGTGCCGGTTCTTCATCATCTCCTTCATCGGCGTCCATACCGTCGATGTCTTCGGAGTCAAAGTCGAGCATGTCGGTTAAGTTGTCGACAGTGGCTACAAAGTGGGTGGTGGGTGGGCTTTGAATTTGTTCATCGTCCGAATCCCAACCTTGCTGAACGTAGTCCGGCCAGGGCTCTCCTGATAAAGAGAGAGACTTCAGTGACTTCAGGATATCGCCGAAAGGCGAGTGCTGAAAGACGTCCGCGGCCGTGAACTCCATGATCGGCGTCTGATTGGATTCGCTCGATAGGGGCGCGGAGAGTTCAGAGTCCGGAGAAGAATCCGGCTCCATGGAGTCATGAGTCTTGCAGGGTATGGGGCTGGTGTTCGGCTCAACCTCCGTTGGGGTCTCAGCCCCCGAGGCGGCGTCCAATCGCCCGTCCTCGATCGGTGCGGCTGGCTCCGAACTAGGGGTCGGAGCCAACGCGGGTGCGGCCTCCAGGGCACTGCTCGGCGGCAGAGCTAGATCATGCTCGTCGTGACAGTGCGGCGCGCTCGGCAGTGGTTCGAATCCACAGAAGATCAAGTCCCCGCGGATGTCTGCCGTGTAGTTTAAACTTCCGAATCTGACCTGACGGCCAGGGGCGTAGCTTTCGATCTGCTCTAGATGGCCAAGTGAATCGGCCCGCAGTGCGAAGCCGCCAAAGACGAAGATCTGTCCGGGGAGAAAGGTCTCACCCTGGACTGCATCGCCATTGATGATCGTAGGAGCCATCGGGCCTGACGGCGATGGCACAGAGGAACTCTCAATGAAAGCACCAATGTCGGTGTCAAAACCGGCGGATCTCGGGTAGGGGGTCCCGAACTGTGTGTCTAGGCCGGATGGTAACAGGAGGTAGGGGACACGAAGTTTTACCCAGGTTTGGGCCCTCCCGATGGAGGTAAAACCCTATGTCCTGCTTGATTAATATTGATGGTATGGGTATTACAAGAGTTGATCTACCACGAGATCAGAGAGGCTAAACCCTAGAAGCTCGCCTATGGTATGATTGTTGATGTGTGTGTTATCCTACAGACTAAAACCCTCCGGTTTATATAGACACCAGATAGGGTTAGGGTTACATAGAGTCGGTTACAATGGTAGGAGATCTGAACATCCGTATCGCCAAGCTTGCCTTCCACGCCAAGGAAAGTCCCTTCCGGACACGGGACGGAGTCTTCAATCTTGAATCTTCATAGTCCAGGAGTCTGGCTTGAAGGTATAGTTCGGCTATCCGAACACCCCCTAATCCAGGACTCCCTCAGTTCTCTCCCTTTTTCTCTTTCTCCCCCTATTTCTTTTTCTCCCCCCTTTGAGGAGAATAAGCTTTGATGTGATCTCTCGCCCCCTTTGACATCAATTTCCAAGAAGGGATCTTCTGGAGTGTGAGTCAAATAGGTTTGGTCCTTGAGTCACAGAGCAAAGCAGCATATAGATTGTGATGCTGGTAGAGGACAAGAATCATCGAGTGGAGCTATAATAAAACTATAGGAACAAATGGCAAATTGTTTTCTCTGCAGTGAAATCGGTGATACCGAGTTGTAGTCTTCGGTGGCACCGAGTTGGTTTGGTGTGACCGAAAGCAACAGATCGGTATGACCGAGTCCAACACAGAGAGAACACTTGTCACCTCAGCTCACTAGGCAAATAAGATCTCACAAAGATTTGCAAGGAATTAACTGAAAGATTTTCAAGGAATTGGATGCAGAGAAATGCAGGACTACAACAAAGAAAATAAAATCTATATGAAGTATGCAAAAACTCAAGGAAACACTAGAGAACCTCATCTAGAATTGGGTGGTGACAAAGTCACCTATGCTAGAGTATATTGACTGAGGAGTCAAGTGAGAACACTTGATCGTAAGTCAGACTCATCGTTTAAGCTCAAAATGGGGTTACCATTTTTTGTTTAAGCATTTGATGTATTCACATCTTGTTGAGTTGCTTTGACCTATGTCTTGAGGTAAACCTTCTCTAAGATGGAATGACATACCTTGGGTTGTGGTGTTGATCTTGATCATGTAGTTGAACTTGCGTGGGGTGCTCGAAGTTGATGTAGCGCAAGAATGGTTGGGAGCACCACTTGGAGTTGAGTTCATCTACCTACATGGGTTAGTTTTGCAAGGAAGAGCACTTGTGTATCCAGAATGACAATCATGAAATTTAATACATACAATTTGTCAAAGGATATGTTGAAGGGTTTCATGCTTCCTTGTTTTCAACCACCATGGAGTAGAGACTTGGTGATGTAGAGATTGCTCAAGATGTGAGTGAGTTGCAATCTCATAGATTTAGATTCATCCAAGTACCTACAAAGGTTAGATAGCATGCAAGGGTGCAAATATATCCAAGACATATGATCATCATCATAAGAGAAAAGTCAAGGATTAGTCATAGGCTCATGCCTTGCACGTATCCAAATGGAGTTCCTACTCCAAGTTTGAAGCATCAATGATGTTCAATTCACCTCTCAAATGGAAAAAGACTTTCTCATCAAGCGGTTTGGTGAATATATCCGCCAATTGCTTATCAGTACAAACATGTTTAAGATCAATGTCCCCTTTAGTAACATGATCTCGAATGAAATGGTGACGCACTTCAATATGCTTAGTTCGAGAATGTTGCACGGGATTGTGAGCAATCTTAATAGCAATCTCATTGTCACAAAGCAATGGAACATGTTTCACATTGATCCCATAATCTTTAAGAGTTTGGGTCATCCAAAGTAATTGAGCACAACATGAGCCGACGACAATGTATTCCGCTTCGGCGGTGGATAAGGATACCGAGTTTTGTTTCTTGGAAGACCAAGACACAAGAGATCTACCAAGAAATTGACAAGTACCCGAAGTGGACTTTCTATCAACCTTGTCTCCGGCATAGTCCGAGTCAGAATAGCCAACAAGATCAAAAGAGGACCTCTTAGGATACCAAATGCCAAAATTTGGTGTATGTATTAAGTATCTCACTATCCTTTTCACAGCTTTAAGATGACATTCTTTGGGGGCCACTTGATATCGTGCACACATGCACACACTTAACATAATATCGGGACGAGAGGCACATAGATATAACAATGATCCAATCATAGAGCGATAAACCTTTTGATCAAACGGTTTACCATCCTTAGTCAAATCAAGATGTCCACTAGTAGGCATGGGAGTTTTCATACCTTTTCTTTCTTGCATGTTGAACTTCTTGAATAAGTCCTTGGTGTACTTTGTTTGAGAGACAAAGGTGCCTTCCTTAGTTTGCTTGATTTGCAAACCAAGAAAGAACTTGAGTTCACTCATCATAGACATCTCAAACTTCTCCGACATTAGTTTTCCAAACTTCTCACAAAAATGAGGGTTAGTTGAGCCAAATATGATATCATCAACATAAATTTGGCATAAAAATAATTCACAATTAACCCTTTTAGTAAAAAGAGTAGAATCTATCTTTCCAATCTCAAAACCTTTTTCAATAAGGAACTTGGTCAAGCATTTATACCACGCTCTAGGAGCTTGTTTATGACCATAAAGAGCTTTGTGAAGTTTGTAAACATGATCGGGTTTCTTAGGATTGATGAAGCCGGGAGGTTCCTTAACATAAACCTCCTCCTCAATCTCACCGTTTATAAAAGCACTCTTAATGTCCATTTGGTATAAAGTGATATCATGGTGATTAGCATAGGCAAGTAAGATGCGGATGGACTCAAGTCTAGCAACAGGGGCATATGTCTCACCGTAGTCCATACCTTCGACTTGAGTGTAGCCTTGGGCGACGAGACGTGATTTGTTGCGAACGACTTGACCATCTTCGTCTTGCTTCTTGCGAAACACCCATTTGGTACCAATGATGTTGTGGTTGTTGTCAGACTTCTCGACCAATGTCCACACTTGATTTCTCTCGAAGTTGTGTAGCTCTTCATGCATGACGTTTATCCAATCCGGATCTTCCAATGCTTCCTCAACCTTCATAGGTTCAATACTAGAGATGAATGAATAATGTTCACAAAAATTAGCCAAACGAGTTTTAGAGCGAGTGATTCTCCCGGTTTGAATATTATTGAAGATTTGTTCAACGGGATGATCTCTTGAGACTCTTGCTCGAACTCGTGGGAGCTTTTGCTTGGGTCGGGGTGGAACATCTTCTTCATCTTGTCCTTCTTCATTGTTGACGTTGTCATTCTCTTGTCGTGGTGGAGAAGGAGGTTGATGAGGTTCATCTTGGTGTACTTCCTTGTTTTCTTCATCTTGATGTGTCCCACTCGTGGATGCTTCCGTATCAACTCTTGGTTCACCTTGTCATCAGGTAGAAGCTTCCACTTGGACGGATGAGGTACTCTCCTTCACCTCCGTTGGATGGATCTTGCCAATAGACAAGTCTTGGATTGCTTTCGAAGGATCTTTATCTCCTACATCAATTGGCAATTGCTCTACTTGCGAGCCGTAAGATTCATCAAACTTCACATCTACCGTTTCTTCAACCTTTCGGGTGAAATTGTTGTAGACACGGTAAGTGTGAGAGTTTGAGCCATAACCAAGTAGGAACCTTCATGAGATTTAGGAGAAAATTTAGAACGATGATGCTTATCAAGAATGTAACACTTTGAGCCAAATACTCGAAAGTATCCAACTTGGGGTTTGTTACCGGTGAGGAGCTCATAAGCCGTCTTGCCGAGTAGCTTGTGAAGATACAAGCGATTTTGTGCATGACAAGCTGTCTCAACGGCTTCCGCCCAAAAGTATTTTGGAGTCTTGTACTCATCAAACATCGGTCTTGCCATCTCAATAAGAGTTCGGTTCTTCCTCTCAACAACTCCATTTTGTTTTTTTGACTATGTACAACTCCATTTTGTTGAGGCGTGTACGTAGCCGAAAACTCGTTTGAAATCCCTTCTTCGTCAAGAAAGGTGTCCACATTTGCGTTCTTGAACTCCGTTCCATTGTCGCTGCGAACCTTCTTGATCTTCAATTCAAATTGATTTTGGGACTTCCTAGTGAAGTTCCTGAAGATCTTTTGGAGCTGCGATTTATCATCAAGAAAGAACATCCGCGTAAATCTTGCAAAATCATCAACTATAACTAGACCGAATGAGTTACCACCAAGACTCTTATAGGCATTGGGACCAAAAAGATCCATATGAAGTAGCTCGAGCGGTCTTCTTGTGGTCATAATGTTCTTCATGGGGTGACTTCCTCCAACTTGTTTTCCCGCCTGACAAGCACTACAAAGTCTATCCTTGTCAAATATACCATCTTTTACTCCAAGGATATGATCACCTTTAATAAGCTTATCAAGATTTCGCATGCCCACATGACCCAACCTTCTATGACACAACCAACCTTTCGAGGATTTAGCAATTAGGAAAGTTCTAGGTTGAGCCTTTTTAGTGAAATCAACAATGTAAAGATCACCTCTACGGATACCGGTAAAGACCATTTTATGATTATCTCTACGAAACACTTGGCAATCTACTTCAGTAAATAGGACATTCAAACCAAGGTCAGCAAGTCTAGATATGAAAAGTAAATTGTAGCCAAGTGATTCAACGAGCATAACATTTTGTATGGAGCTATCATGTGAGATGGCCACCTTACCAAGGCCAACCACCTTACCCTTTCAGTTATCACCGGAAGTGACATAGTTTCGAGGGCCGTTGTTTTCAGCAAGCTCATGAAACATATCTTTGTCTCCGGTCATATGATCAGTACATCCACTATAAAGGACCCATTCCTTTCCTCCAGCCATGTAGCCGCGAAGATTAGCCATAAGACCAAAGTGTCTCATCGCATCATCAAGATCATAGTCACTATCATCATAGTATCCATGTTCAACATTATCATGTGATGGATCAATTCCTAGAGAGAGCGATTCATTAGAAGTATGACTGTAACAGTGTTCATCTCTATGAATTCTAATGACTTCGGAAATGATATTGCTAATGATTCCAACATCTCCTTCTGCACTTGTAAGATTAGTAAGCTCAAATAAGCAATCACCAAATTTGGGATCATTGGAACTCATCTTACTCAAGGCAATAGACTTATGAAGAATCCCATCTAGATTTTTCAAGGAATAATTTGGGAATCATTCCTCAAGGAATCTCCATAAGGTGTAGGCACAATCAAGAGTAGGCAAGCTAGCAAGTAAGTTTCTAGGAAAACCTCTAGTGATTAAATTGACAGTTCTAAGATTACGGATCATGTCAATAGACTCATCAAGGGTAGGATGCAAAGGATCAACATGAGGTGCACAAGGGCTAGTAATGTACTTGTTCAAATGATATTCATTGAAAATCTCAAGCATCTCATTTTTTCACTCATGAAAGTACTCTCCATCAAGTATAGGCACTCTATGTCAAAGACTTCCCAACGTAGACTCATCAATCTTCCTCCAAAGGTGTTTAAACCAAAGCAATGGAGACCAATGCTCTGATACCAATTGAAAGGATCGAGAAGAGGTGTCTAGAGGGGGGGGGGTGAATAGACTCTTCGCAAGAAAAGTTACACTTTTTAATTTCTTTAAGTTGAAGTGGAGTTTTGGCACAAGTTTAAACATTCACAATACATATCAAGCAAGCATGACAAGAGTATATGAGCAGCGGAAAGTAAATCATGCAAGTTGCAAGAATGTAAAGGGATGGGATTGAAGTGTGCAAATGCCATTGGAGACATGGAGATTTTTGGCATGGTTCCGATAGGTGGTGCTATCGTACATTCACGTTGATGGAGACTTCAACTCACGAAGGGTAACAGTTGCATGAGTCCACGGAGGGCTCCACCCACAAAGGGTCCACGAAGAAGCAACCTTGTCTATCCGACCATGGCCATCGCCCATGAAGGACTTGCCTCACTAGGGGAGATCTTAACGAAGTAGGCAATCTCCTTGCCCGTACAAACTCCTTGGTTTAACTCCACAATCTTGATGGAGGCTCCCAAGTGACACCTAACCAATCTAGGAGACACCACTCTCCAAAAGGTAATATATGGTGTGTTGATGATGAACTCCTTGCTCTTGTGCTTCAAATGATAGTCTCCCCAACACTCAACTCTCTCTCATAGGATTGGATTTGGTAGAAATATGATTTGAGTGGAAGGCAACTTGGGGAAGGCTAGAGATCAAGATTTATGTGGTTGGAATGGAATATCTTGACCTCAACACAAGTGTAGGTGGTTCTCTCTCAGAAAATGTATGTTGGAAGTGTAGGCATGTTCTGATGGCTCTCTCACGAATGAAGAGTGGGTGGAGGGGTATATATAGCCTCCACACAAAATCTAATCGTTACACACAAATCACCAAACTCGGTGGGAATGAATCATAAAACTCGGTCGGACCGATTTGGTTCATAATGTGACCGTTAGGCATTTCGGTGGGACCGATATGATCAAATCAGTGGGACCGATGTGCTAGGGTTAGGGTAAAGCCTTATCTCGGTTGGACCGATTACACAAACTTGATGGGACCGATTTGGGTAATAAGCAAAACAGAGAGTTGGACAAGAAAACTCGGTGGGACCGATTTCATATTTCGGTGAGACCGAAATTAATGCAATAGGCAACAGAGAGTTTGCAAGCCCATCTCAATGAGACCGAGATCCCATCGGTGAGACTGAATTGATTAGGGTTTCTGGCAGTGGCTATGTCAAGAGAACTCGGTGGCGCCGGATAGAAAGTTTCGGTGGGGCCGAGTTTGACTTTTGGTTTGGGAGAAATGTGGATGTGAGAAAGTGGTTGAGGGCTTTGGAGCATATCACTAAGCACTTTGAGAAAGCAAGCTATTAAGCAACACCTCATCCCCTCTTATAGTATTGGCTTTCCCATGGACTCAATGTGATCTTGGATCACTAAAATGAAAAATGTAGAGTCCTGAGCTTTGAGCTTGAGCCAATCATTTGTCTTCATCATCTTGAAGGGGTCCCACATCTTCTAGTCCATGCCACTCCACTGTTGGACTTATCTGAAATATGCTAGATGAAAGTATTAGTCCAACAAGAGATATGTTGACATTAATTACCAAAATCACCCAGGGAGCACTTGTGCTTTCACCACTACTGAGGAGCGGGCATCCACTGATCCCACTATGGAGGTGCCTGTGCAGCCTCTGCAGCAGCATGAGTGTTCCAGTAGGCGAGGATGTCTGTAGGCATAATCTGGTATCCGCCCCTGGCAGCAGAATCAAACAAAGAAGGTGCACGCAAGGGGATAACATCACGAGTGTCAATGTTATAGACCGAGTTATAAGGAATGGCAATGTCAGGACGATCATGTGCAAGAAAGTGATGGTGATACATGGCTGCACAGTCTAGGTAAATTTTGGTAAGAGGGAAATCATGAGGGCATATCTCATCCTCGAAGGGAGCCACCAAACGAGTAGCATAAATCCCACCATGTATTTTGCCCTGAGATTTATTAAGGTGCAGGTGACGAGCCACCATAGCCCTCAAGCTATACGTGTTGTCGCCCTCAATGGCATGACGTAAAACATCAAGGTCTGGTGAACTAAGTGCACCCACCTTCTCCCTAGCAAGCAAGCATTTGGTAATGAAATAGGCAAAGTAACGAACCACAGGAAAATGTAAACCACCGGCAGTGATGGCTGACACTCTCCTCTCATCACCCACTGGCAAAGTGCGACAAAAATCCTCAAACTCAGCCGGTCTAGGCTCCGCCAAGTTCCCGTCAGAAGGGATCAAGCATATGTCACAAAAATCAGTAAGTGGTATCTGATGATTTTCAGCATATAGATCAAAGCTCACTTCAGGAGGATTATTTCTAGGCAAGAAAGTAAAGCTTTGAACAAACATATTTGTGAGGATTTAGTGCTGGTCACACTCATCTGCGATGAAGTCAGTGAGACCGACATTGGCAATGAATTGCATGAACTCATCATGAATTCCAGCTTCTTGCAGGAACGGGATGTGCGGCCATTCGCACGGCCGTACCTCTGCCAACCTCCGAGGGTGGAGATCATTGTCAGAAGACTCCCCAATAACACCCTTGGGGTTCTTCCTTGAGTCGTATTTCCTGAAGATATTCATGTGCGCGTACAATTTTTCCTATGAACAAAAATCTGAATTTTTAGTTCACAAATTTTTTCCAACAAAACTTCACAAAACTAATAGCAACTACTCATAGGGATACATAGAGGCCATAGCAAGCACTCAAACTACTTAGAACATTAAGAATTCAACATGCAAGCACATCTACAACAGCACCAAGAGTAGCTAATTATTCAAAGTATAATCCACTAAAACAAAAACTAATTGGACAAATAGTGGAGTTCCATACCAAGCAACAATCTCCCGAAACAGTTTCGGAAATGGAGCTTCGAGCAAAGAGATCGAAATTGGCAGCAAAATGAGCAAGAACTTGGGAGAGAGAGGGAGAGTGATTTTTTTCTGGAGGTAGGTGACAATGTGGGACGAAGAGATAAGTGAGGGGGGCCATGTGGGGACCACAACCCTGAGGGCACGCCAGGGGGTGCTGGCGCCCAGGTGGGTTGTGCCCACCTGGTGTACCCCTCCTTTGGTTATTTTTGCACCCAAAATTCTCAAATATTCAGAAAAAAATCGTGTAAAATTTTCAGGGCATTCTGAGAACTTCTATTTTTGGGTCATTTTTTATTGCACGGGAAATTCAGAAAACAGAGAAAACATGGCATTTTATTTTATTTAACTAATAATATTAGAGAATAAAAATTAGGGACAGAAAGTAGTGCTTACTAAATTCATCAACTTCATACCGTTCAAAAATGATTCATTAATAAGGTTGATCAAGTCTTATTAACAACCACTTTCGGTTAGCATGAAACCGAAGAACTTTCGTAAATCACTAAGTTACCTCAATGGGGATATGCATTTCCCCAACAATAAGCATTTGACATTTCTTTTTGATAGTAGGTAGAGGTATTTGAAAACTTCCAATAGTGATTTTCGGAGATTTTTCAATAACATTAATACCATTCACTTGGAATTGTTTCTTCGGAAAGTGCACCATATGCTCATTACCATTGATATGAATAGTGAACTTCCTTTTATTGCAATCAATAGCAGCTCCTGCAGTATTCAAGAAGGGTCTACCAAGGATAATTGACATGTTGTCGTCCTCGGGCATCTCAAGTATAACAAAGTCAGTCAAAATAGTAACATTAGCAACAACAACGGGCACATCCTCACAAATACCGATAGGTATGGCAGTTGATTTGTCAGCCATTTGCAAAGATATTTCAGTAGGTGTGACTTTATTCAAGTCAAGTCTTTTATATAAAGAGAAAGGCAGAACACTAACACCAGCTCCTAAATCACACAAAGCAGTTTTCACATAATTCTTTTTGATAGAGCAAGGTATAGTTGGTATTCCCAGATCTCCAAGTTTTTTAGGTACTCCATCTTTAAAAGTATAATTAGCAAGCATAGTGGAGATTTCAGCTTCCGGTATTTTTCTCTTCTTTGGGATGATGTCTTTCATATACTTTTCATAAGGAGGCATTTTCAAGATATCAGTCAAGCGAGTACGGAAAAAGACTGGCCTTAGCATTTCAGCAAAGCATTCAAATTCTTCAGCATCATTCTTTTTAGTTGACTTGGGTGGAAAAGGCATAGGTTTTTGAACCCATGATTCTCTTTCTTTACCGTGTTTCCTAGCCACAAAGTCTCTTTTGTCATACCTTTTATTCTTAGGTTGTGGGTTATCAAGATCAACAGGTGGTTCTATCTCAACATCATTATTGGTTCTTTATCATTGGTTGGTTGAGAGTCTTCATGAACCTCATCATTATCTTTTTCATTATCCTTAGGTGAGTGTTCATTACCATATTGAGTTTCAGCATTAGAGATAGAAGTTTCATTTTCATTATCAGGAGGTTTTTTATTTCAGGTTCACTAGAAGTGTGCAAAGTCCTATCATTTTTATTTTTATTTTTATTTTTATAATAACTAGGTGCACTAGTGTTGGTTCTTTGTGAATCTTGTTCAATTCTTTTAGGGTGTCCCTCAGGATAAAATGGTTCCTGAGTCATTTTACCTCCTCTAGTTGCAACTCTAACAACAAAGTCATGCATATTATGATTCATTTCATCAAGCAATTCTCTTTGAGATTTAGCAACTTGTTCTAATTGAGTTTGAACCACAGAAGCATGCTTTCCAACACCTCTAACATCATTTGATATTCTAAATAACAAGTCACTCAGGCAAGCAATCATATCAAAATTATATTTCAATGGTTTCATAACATTTGCATTGAAGTGATCTTGTTTTCTTATATAATTTTCAAACTCATAAAGGCATTGACTAGGATCCATATTGTGAGGATTGTCATTTTCATTAAACTTCATAAGAGAATTTACCTCTACCACCTTAGGCAGTGGTGGTGTATTAAGCCCATGTATTTCTTCAATAGGAGGTAAAATTTTAACATCCTCAGCTTTAATACCTTTTTCCTTCATAGATTTCTTTGCCTCTTGCATATCTTCGGGACTGAGATATAATATACCCCTCTTCTACGGAGTGGGTTTAGGCAGTGGTTCAGGAATAGTCCAATCATCATAATTTTTCAATATGTTATTCAATAATTCTTCAGCTTGAGCAATAGTTCATTCCCTAAAAACACAACTAGCACAACTATCTAGGAAGTCCCTAGAAGCATCGATTAGTCCATTATAGAAGATATCAAGTATTTCATTTTTCTTGAGAGGATGATCAAGAAAAGCATTAAGTAACTGGCAAAGCCTCCCCCAAGCTTGTGGGAGACTCTCTTCCTTAGTTTGCACAAAGTTAAATATTTCCTATAAGGCAGCTTGTTTCATATAAGCAGGAAAATATTTTTCAGAGAAGTAATAAACCATACCCTGGGGACTACACACACAACCAGGAGCAAGAGTATTGTACCAAGCTTTAGCATCACCCTTTAATGAGAAAGGAAATAAGTTGAGAATAAAGTAATACTGAGTTTTCTTATCATGTGTAAAAAGGGTGGCAATGTCATTCAACTTAGTAAGATGTGCCATAACAATTTCAGTTTCATAACCATGGAAAGGATCAGATTCAACCAGAGTAATTAGCTCTGGGTCGACAGAGAATTCATAATCCTTATCAGCAATACAGATAGGTGAAGTAGCAAACTTGGGATCACATTTCATTATAGCATTCAAATATTTTTCTTTATACTTGCATGGTAATTTCTCTAGATCATCTCTATCGTTGCAAGCAAGAATATCTCTAGTTTCTTCTTCACTCATAACATAACCTTCCGGTATCTTAGGCAATTCATATCTAGGAAGGCTAGTTCTAGCAGATGTTTCAGGAGTTTCAGTTTCAAGCTCATCATCAGATTCAACAACATCATGTTGTATAACTCTAGCAATTTTTTATCAAGAAATTCACCAAGTGGCACATCATCATTATCAAGCAAGGTACTAGCATCATCATAAGCATCATTCATAGTAGAAGTAGCATCATCAATAACTTGAGACATATCATAATTTATAGCATGTGGTGGTGTTGCAAATTTAGTCATAACATAAGGTGAATCTAAAGCAGAATTGGATGGCAGTTCCTTAACTCCCCTCATCTTAGAGGGATAAATCTTAGTCTTTGGATCCTTCAGATTCTTCATAATGATAATATGATAATAACTCCAAGTGACTCAACAAATATAGCTATGCTCCCCGGTAACGGCGCCAAAAAAGGTCTTGATAACCCACAAGTATAGGGGATCGCAACAGTTTTTGAGGGTAAAGTATTTGTTGGGGAATGTTGCAGAAAACAAAAATTTTCCTACGGTTTCACCAAGATCCATCTATGAGTTCATCTAGCAACGAGTGATAGGATTGCATCTACATACCTTTGTAGATCACGCGCGGAAGCGTTCAAAGAATGGGGATGAGGAAGTCGTACTCGACGTGATCCAAATCACCAGAGATCGTAGCGCCGAACGGACGGCACCTCCGTGTTCAACACACGTACGGTTAGCGTGACGTCTCCTCCTTCTTGATCCAGCAAGGGGGGAGGAGAGGTTGATGAAGATCCAGCAGCACGACGGCGTGGTGGTGGATGCAGGGGTCACCGCATCAGGGCTTCGCCGTTCTACTGCGAGAGGGAGAGGTGTAGCAGGGGAGAGGGAGGCACCAAGACTCAAGGGTGCGGCTGCCCCTCCCTCCCCCCCTTTATATAGGCTCCCCTAGGGGGGCGCCGGCCCTAGGAGATGGGATCTCCTAGGGGGGCGACGGCCAAGGGGTGGAGTGCCCCCCAAGCCAGGTGGGGCGCCCCCCACCCTAGGGTACCCAACCCTAGGCGCATGGGGTGGGCCAAGGGGGGCGCACCAGCCCACTATGGGCTGGTTCCCCTCCCCACTTTAGCCCATGGGGCCCTCTGGGATGGGTGGGCCCACCCGGTGGACCCCCGGGACCCTTCCAGTGGTCCCGGTACAATACCGGTGACCCCCGAAACTCTCCCGATGGCCGAAACTGCACTGCCTATATATAATTCTTCACCTCCGGACAATTCCGGAACTCCTCGTGACGTCCGGGATCTCATCCGGGACTCCGAACAACTTTCGAGTTACTGCATATTCATATATCTACAACCCTAGCATCACCGAACCTTAAGTGTGTAGACCCTACGGGTTCGGGAGACATGTAGACATGACCGAGATGGCTCTCCGGTCAATAACCAACAGCGGGATCTGGATACCCATGTTGGCTCCCACATGCTCCTCGATGATCTCATCGGATGAACCACGATGTCGAGGATTCAAGCAACCCCGTATACAATTCCCTTTGTCAATCGGTACGTTACTTGCCCGAGATTCGATCGTCGGTATCCCAATACCTCGTTCAATCTCGTTACCGGCAAGTCACTTTACTCGTACCGTCATGCATGATCCCGTGACCAGATACTTGGTCACTTTGAGCTCATTGTGATGATGCATTACCGAGTGGGCCCAGAGATACCTCTCCGTCATACGGAGTGACAAATCCCAGTCTTGATCCGTGTCAACCCAACAGACACTTTCGGAGATACCCGTAGTATACCTTTATAGTCACCCAGTTACGTTGTGACGTTTGGTACACCCAAAGCACTCCTACGGCATCCGGGAGTTACACGATCTCATGGTCTAAGGAAAACATACTTGACATTGGAAAAACTCTAGCAAATGAACTATACGATCTTGTGCTATGTTTAGGATTGGGTCTTGTCCATCACATCATTCTCCTAATGATGTGATCTCGTTATCAATGACATCCAATGTCCATAGTCAGGAAACCATGACTATCTGTTGATTAACGAGCTAGTCAACTAGAGGCTTACTAGGGACATGTTGGTGTCTATGTATTCACACATGTATTACAATTTCCGGATAACACAATTATAGCATGAATAAAAGACAATTATCATGAACAAGGAAATATAATAATAATCCTTTTATTATTGCCTCTAGGGCATATTTCCAACAGTATTTAACCCAAATTTATAGATTCGACACAAGGGGAGCCAAAGAATATTTGAAGGTATTAGCTGCTGAGTTGTCAATTCAACCACACCTGGAGATTAATTATCTGCAGCAATATGATCAACAGCACAGTAATATGATAGTTTTGATAGTAGTGACAGCAGCAACGGTAACAGTAACAGTGATAGCAGTAATTTTTAGCAAGTGTAACAGTGATGATAGCTGTAGTAGCGCAGCAAAATCAATAAGGATAAATTCCTAGGCATTGGATCAATGACTTGTTGGATGATATTCATCATGTGACAGTTATAACCTAGGGTGATACGACACTAGCTCCAGTTCATCGATATAATGTAGGCATGTGTTCTGTAAACAGTCACACGTGCTTTATTAAAAGAACTTGCATGGCATCTTTTGTCCTACCCTCCCGTTGCAGCGGGGTCCATATTGGAAACTAAGGGATATTAAGACCCCCTTTTAATAGAGGACCGGAACAAAGCGTTAACACATAGTGAATACATGAACTCCTCAAACTACGGTCATCACCGGGAGTGGTCCCAGTTGTTGTCACTCCGGGGTTGCCGGATCATAACCATAGTAGGTGACTATAACTTGCAAGATCGGATCTAAAACATGGATATAATGATGAATTCATAAACGGTTCAGATCTGAAATCATGGCACCTGGGCCCAAAGTGACAAGCATTAAGCATGGCAAAGTCATAGCAACATCAATCTAAGAACATAGTGGATACTAGGGATCAAGCCCTAACAAAACTAACTCGATTACATGATGAATCTCATCCAACTCGTCACCGACCAGCGAGCCTACGAAGGAATTACTCACTCACGGTGGGGAGCATCATGGAATTGGCGATGGAGAAGGGTTGGTGATGACGAAGAACGAACATCCCCCTCTCCGGAGCCCCAAACGGACTCCAGATCTGCCCTCCCGAGGAAGAACAGGGCCTGGCGGTGGCTCCGTCTCGTGGATCACGATAATTCTTTCTCCCTAATTTTTTCTGGAATAATGTGAATTTATAGTATCAGGGGGATCGTCAGCGGGGCCACCAGGTGGGTATATCCCACATGGGCATGCCAGGAGAGGGGGGTACGCCCTGGTGGGTTGTGCCCACCCAGGGGCCCCTCTTCAGTGGGTCTTGGCTCTAGAAATTCTTATTATTGGTATAACAAATCCTCAAAAAGTTTCGTTCCATTCCAAGAACTTTTATTTCTGCACAAAAACAACACCATGGTAGTTCTGCTGAAAACAACGTCAGTCCGGGGTTAGTTTCATTCAAATCATGCAAATTAGAGTCCAAAACAAGAGGAAAAGAGTGAGAAAATGTAGATACATTGGAGACATATCGCTTCCCTTGCTGGATCAAGAAGGAGGAGACGTCCCCGGGCTATATGTGGGTTGAACGCGGAGACGCCGTCCTTTCGGCGCTTGGATCAGATCTTCTGCGATTTGAATCGCTGCGAGTATAACTCCATCAACCGCGTTCTTGTAATGCTTCCGCTTAGCGATCTTCAATGGTATGAAGATGCACTCCCTCTCTCTCGTTGCTAGTATCTCCTAGATTGATCTTAGTGACACGTAGGAATTTTTTTGAATTATTACTACGTTCCCCAACAGTGGCATCCTGAGCTAGCTCTATGCGTAGATTGTATGCGCGAGTAGAACACAAAGTAGTTGTGGGGGATGATTTGGTCAATTTGCTTCCCGTTACTAGTCTTATCTTGATTCGGCGGCATCGTGGGATGAAGAGGCCCGGACCGACCTTACATGTACGCTTACATGAGACAGGTTCCACCGACTGACATGCAGTTGATGCATAAGGTGGCTAGCGGGTGTCTGTCTCTCCAAGTGCATGTCAGTCGGTGGACAGTTGCGAAGGTTCGTTGTTTCGAACCACCATGTGATGATTGAGTGTGATAGATTCTAACATTCACATACAATGGGTGTAAGCCAGATTTACACATGTGAAACACTTAGGTTGACTTGATGAGCCTAGCATGTACATACATGGTCTCAGAACACGAGAGACCGAAAGGTCGAACATGAGTCATATAGTAGATGTGATCAACACGGAGATGTTCATCGTTGATGACTAGTCTGTCTCACGTGATGATCGGACACGGCCTAGTCGATTCGGATTATGTATCACCTAGATGACTAGAGGATGTCTATCTGAGTGGGAGTTCATCAAATAATTTGATTAGATGAACTTAATTATCATGACCTTAGTCAAAAAATATCTTTACAATATGTCTTATAGATCAAATGGCCCACACTAATGTTGCCCTCAACTTCAACGCGTTCCTAAAGAAAACCAAGCTGAAAGACGATGGTAGCAACTATATGGACTGGGTCCGTAAATTGAGGATCATCCTCATAGCTGCCAAGAAAGCATATGTCCTTGAAGCACCGCTAGGTGACACACCCATTTTCCCAGCAACTCAATACGTTCTGAACGCCTGGCAGTCGTGTAGTGACACTACAAAAAAAGACACATTCGTGACATTTTGGGCTGAACGGATTTTTTTTCTGTCATACTTATGACACTTCTATGACGATAATTGTGACAAAACCCGGTATCATCATAGATGTGGTGGGGTCCTACTTCTATGAAAAAAATCATGACGGAAAATGGGCTTTACGTCCTGGGCGGGCCGGAGACGCTGCTGCATGACATTCTTTGGGCCGTCCATGACGGAAAAAACCGTGGTAGAAGCGAGGGCGAGGAAAATATCGGGGATTTCCCGGTTACGGTGGGTGGTCAGGGGCCGAGCGATGCGTGTTTCTCTCATACGTAAGCGCGTGTGTGTGAGGCGTTGGGCTCTAACTGAACCCGAGCGAGGCGTTGGGCTCTAACTGAACCCGAGCGATTGCACTGCAGGCTACGCATTACTGAACCCGAGCGATCGATCGATCCCTTGCTGTTAACTGAAGTCGAGTGATTCCTTCACTACTGCTGCTAACTGAAGCCGATCAAACACTGCTGCCTCCTTCCCTTGATGAATAATGAGCGTTGTTAGGGGGTTGGGATGAATAGTTCCCGGTGGTGGGTTGGATGAATTGGACCCCGTGGTAGTAGAGGCCGTTGTCGCTGGATGAATAGTACCCTGATCGATCGAGCCGGTGGATGAACAGGACCCCGTGGAGGGCTGGTTGAACTGTAGCCCGTGGAGGGGTGGTTGAACAGTAGCTCGTGGAGGGGTGGTTGAACAGGACCCTGTGGAGAGGGCTGGTTGAACAGTAGCCGGTGGAGGAGCGCGCGGTGGAGGCTGGATGAACAGGAGCCCGTGGATGAACAGTCGCAGGTGGGGGCTGGAGGAGGTCGACGGTGGATGAACAGTAGCCCGTGGAGGCAGTCGACGGTGGATGAACAGTAGCCCGTGGAGGCAGTCGACGGTGGAGATGAACAATATCCCATGGAGTCCCATTTTGTGGTACGCCACACCCCTCCCGATGAACAGGACCCCCGTTTCGACCGTAGCACTCCAACACAAGTCCGTTTCCTTCGTTTTGCGGTACGCCACACCCCTCCTGATCAACAAGACCCCGTTTCCACCGTAGGAGGTCAGTTTCCTCCGTTTTGTGGTACGCCAGACCCCTCTCGATGAACAGGATCCCCTTTCGACCGTGGCCGGTCGAACACAAGGCCGTTTCCTCCATTCTGCGGTACGCCAGGCCTCGTTTCCATCGGCTATTCCATCCCGATTGGCTCCTGAAGAACACGACGACGCATTCCGTTCCGACCTAGCCGGTTGCCTCCCCATGAACACGATGATGGCGCAGCTTCTCCTTTCCGACCCAGCCATGTACACGAGCCCTGGCCGTACGTATGCGTGAGTAGGCATTCGAGACCCCGCCCCTATGTACGTACGTGGCTGTATTTACTTTCTTGCACCCTGGCCGCTGTACGTACTTGTACATGCTAGGTGCGCGCCTCTACTATGACACGTGCCCTTCCTTACACGGCCATGGTTCATCCCTGCAGCCTGCAGACCGACCGATCGTATGTACATACACGTTCGCGACCAGAATGACAACGCTACGTACGCTTCGACCAGGTGGGTCCCGACTGTCAGGCACTTCCTTGCGTGTGAAGATGTAGCTGGTGGATCCCAGCAGTCAGGGGGAAAACGTTTTTTTCGCAAAATACGGTGGCCCGTCCGGTGGCCCGTCCGGTGGGTCCCTGCTGTCAGGTGGAGGAATCATTATTTTCCGCGTAATAAGGAGGCACTTCCTTGCTATGGCAGTGGACCCAGCTGTCAGCCCCTCCACGTACAGTACTCTTCCGATGGAAGTCGATCGTTGACCACATTGACCACGCCGCACCGAGAGCACCAAGGCGGTGGACGACGGCGAGGCCTAGGAAGGGGACGACGCGGAGCCAGGGAAGACGCGGAAGTGCATGTCCACACGGAGAGGAGTACGAGGGTTCACTGGTTCGGCTGCGGTGTGAGGTTGCCGTCGCCACAGGGCCTGGCCAGCAGTGGGAGTAGTAGGGGCGGTGAGGCTTCTGTGGCAGCACAGCCGGCCACGGGAGGCAGGAGCAGGCAGCACGACCAGCGCTGCTTTGGTTGGCTGGAGCAAGAACACCAGAGGTTGAAGAAGCACTGCGACCGTTGGATGGACATCGTACGGTCACTGGAGCTAGAATCGTTCATATTGACTAAGTTGACAGAGCCCTCCATCCCCGTCAACTTAGTAGGCCCACAAGTTAGCCTCCCACTATGCTGGGTCCTAGCTAGCAGGTGGAGTATTCATTTTTTGTGCATAATAAGGAGGCACTTCCTTGCGTGTGAAGATATAGCTGGTGGGTCTGACCTGTCAGCGGGGGGGGGGGGAATGTTTTTTCCGTGAAATACAGAGGCCCTTCCGGTGGGTCCCACATGTCAGGTGGATGAATCATTATTTTGCGCGTAATAAGGAGGCATTTCCTTGTGTGCGGCCATGGACCCAGCTGTCAGCCTGACCATGTACAGTCCACGTCCGATGGATGTTGTTCGTTGATCACGTTGACCACGCCGTGACGAGAGCACCAGGGCGGTGGACGACGGCGAGGCCAAGGAAGGGGACGACACGGAGCCGGGGAAGATGCGGCAGTGGATGCCCACAAAGAGAGGAGTACGAGGGTTCACTGGTTCGGCTGCGGTGTGAGGCTGCCGTCACCGCAGAATAACAGGGGGTGTGGGTGAGTAGAGGGATGGCCTGGCCAGCGGTGGGAGTAGTAGGGGGCGATGAGGCCTCTGCGGCAGCACAACCGACCATCGGAGGCAGGAGCAGGCGGCACGACCAGTGCTGCTTTGGGCGGCTGGAGCAACAAGACCAGAGGTTGAAGAAGCACGACGGCCATTGGATGGACATCGTACGGTCACTGGATGGATCGTTTTTGCCATGGAATGGCATTTGTGATGTATTGTCAAAAGCCAAGAGTGGCAAAAGTGAGATGTCAAATTCTAGAGTGGCATCAGCAAAATTGGCAAAAGCTAGAGTGGCAAAAACAAAGTTTCCCCGTAATGAAACCAAGGGCCTGAGGTCTGTAAGTAAAACCGGCGGGTTATGCGTGTAATTTGAGAGACCAATGTATATTTTTCTAGTCAAAATCGACCAACCAAGCGCTTCACCCAAGACCATCTGCTTTTATTTACATGCGTCAGTTTTACAAGCGGTTTTGGTTGGAAAACGACGATCCAATCACGGCCTAAGATGATGAGTTGGTTGGAAGATCATATGGTTTCACCTCTAACCTACCCAAGTTGTCGTATAGGCTATGAATGAAACATAAGACAATGAACTTCTTAAGCACAGAAACAACAGAAGAGGATGATCTTCTTAACATGCAAATCACGGGCATTAGATCAACATGCAAAACAATATGAAGCATTATTCTCAGGAGGCATGGTGAACAGCTCGTGATGCCGCATGCCGCAACATTCCAAGCTCAACTTTGCAATCAAACTCACAAGGCCTGGTGAGGGAGTCCTGGATTAGGGGGTATCCGGACAGCCGGACTATAACCATTGGCCGGACTCTTGGACTATGAAGATACAAGATTGAAGACTTCATCTCGTGTCTGGATGGGACTTTCCTTGACGTGGAAGGCAAGCTTGGCAATACAGATATGTAGATCTCCTCCCATTGTAACCGACTCTGTGTAACCCTAGCCCCCTCCGGTGTCTATATAAATCGGAGGGTTTAGTCCGTAGGACACAATCACAACAATCATACCGTAGGCTAGCTTCTAGGATTTAGCCTCTCTGATCTCGTGATAGATCTACTCTTGTACTACCCATATCATCAATATTAATCAAGAAGGAGTAGGGTTTTACCTCCATCGAGAGGGCCCGAACCTGGGTAAAAACATCGTGTCCCTTGTCTCCTGTTACCATCCGCCTAGACGCACAGTTCGGGACCCCCTACCCGAGATCCGCCGGTTTTGACACCGACATTGGTGTTTTCATTGAGAGTTCCTTTGTGTCGTCATCATCAGGCTTGATGGCTCCTTCGATCATCGTTAGCGATGCAGTCCAGGGTGAGACTTTTCTCCCCGGACAGATTTTTGTATTCGGTGGCTTTGCACTGCGGGCCAATTCGCTTGGCCATCTAGAGCAGATTGAAAGCTATGCCCCTGGCCATCAGGTAAGGTTTGGAAGCCTAAACTACACGGCCGATATCCGCGGAGACTTGATCTTCGACGGATTTGAGCCCCTGCCGAGTGCGCCGAACTGTCACGATGGGCATGATTTAGCTCTGCCACCGAACAGTGTCCTGGAGACCGCACCTGCAGCCGCTCCGACCTTTAATTCAGAGCCAACTACGCCATCCAAGGGCGGGTGGTTAGACCCCGCCGCGGAGGCAGCAGCCTCAACGGAGATCGAACCGAACACCAACCTTATCCTTCGCGAGGCCCGTGACTCCCCATCGCCGGACTCTCCTCTGGACTCTGGACCATCCGCGCCCCTGCCAATCGAATCCGATTGGGCGCCGATCATGGAGTTCACTGCCGCGGATATCTTTCAGCACTCGCCCTTCGGCGACATACTGAACTCACTAAGGTCTCTCTCCTTATCAAGAGAGTCCTGGCCGGATTATGACCGACAGGATTGGGATGCGGACGACGAAGAAATTCGACACCCACCCACCACCCACTTCATAGCCACTGTCGATGACTTGACCGACATGCTTGACTTCGACACCGAAGACATCGACGGTATGGACGACGATACAGGAGACGAACATTAACCAGTTCCAATAGGGCACTGGAAAGCCACCTCGTCGTATGACATATATATGGTGGACACACCCAAAGAATGCAATGGCGACAGAACAGCGGAGGATGACCCCTCCAAGAAGCAACCTAAGCGCCGGCATCAGCGGCGCCGCTCTAAGTCCCGCCAAAGCAAAAACGGTGATTCTGGCAAAGGAGATAATAACACCCCGGACAGTGCCGAAGACAACCCCCTCCAGCAAGATTCAGCACAGGAGGATGGAGAAGCTAGCCCTCATGAGAGAGCGACAGATAGAGAGGAAGAGGATGATAATTACATACCTCCCTCCGAAGACGAGGCAAGCCTCGGCGATGACGAATTTGTCGTGCCTAAGGATCCCATTGAGCAAGAGCGCTTCAAGCGCCGGCTAATAGCCACGGCAAATAGCCTTAAGAAAAAGTAGGAGCAGCTTAGAGTTGATCAAGACTTGCTAGCCGACAGATGGACTGAAGTCCTTATGGCCGAGGAATATGAACTCGAACGCCCCTCCAAAAGCAACCCAAAACGCAGGTTGCTACCCCGATTAGAGGAGGAAGCATCTAAACCTACGTCCCCAGTGTATGACGCGGCTGACCGGCCACCTCGTGACAGTGACAGAGAGGCCTCTCGGCCCACAACTCAAGCCGCACCCCGGCGCCACTCAAAAAAATACCAAGGCTCGGGGAAACGCGCTAGACCTGCGAGATATATTAGAGGACAAAGCAAGGCAAACAAGATCGATCTACGGATCGCGTGGGCGCCCCACGACACGAGATGATAACCGTCACGCCGGATACAGCAAAAGTAAATCCGGCCGGGCCGAACACAACAGACAAAACTCATTCGAGCTGCGTCATGATATAGCCCAGTACATAGGTGCCGCACACCCGTTATGCTTCACAGATGAAGTAATGGATCATCAAATCCCAGAGGGTTTCAAACCCGTGAATATAGAATCATATGATGGTACGACAGATACCGCGGTATGGATCGAGGACTATCTCCTTCATATCCACATGGCCCGTGGTGACGATCTACACGCCATCAAATACCTCCCACTCAAGCTTAAAGGACCAGCCCGGCATTGGCTCAATAGCTTGCCAGCAGAATCCATAGGTTGTTGGGAGGACCCGGAAGCCGCATTCCTCGACAACTTCCAGGGCACCTATGTGCGACCACCAGATGTCGATGTCTTGAGCCACATAATTCAACAGCCAGAGGAATCGGCCAGGCAATTCTGGACATGGTTCCTAACTAAGAAAAATCAAATAGTCGACTATCCGGATGCAGAGGCCCTAGCAGCTTTCAAGCATAACATCCGCGACGAGTGGCGTGCCCGGCACCTTGGACAGGAAAAGCCGAAATTTATGGCAGCCCTCACGACACTCATGACCCGCTTTTGCGCGGGAGAAGACAGCTGGCTAGCTCGTAGCAATAACATGTCAAAGATCCCTGGTAATTCGAATACCAAGGACAGCAATGGAAGGTCACGTCGCAACAAGCACAAACGCCGCATTGACAGCGACAATACCGAGGATACGATAGTTAATGCCGGATTCAGAGGCTCTAAGCCCGGTCAACGGAAAAAGCCATTCAAAAGAAGCACTCCAGGCCCGTCCAGTTTGGACCGTATACTTGATCGCTCGTGTTAGATACATGGCACCCCTGACAAGCCAGCCAAGCACACAAACAGGGATTGTTTGGTGTTCAAGCAGGCCGGCAAGTTAAATGCCGAAAACAAAGACAAGGGGCTACATAGTGACGATGAGGAGGAGTCCCGACCGCCGAACACCGGGGGACATAAGGGGTTTCCCCCACAAGTGCGGACGGTGAACATGATATACGCAACCCACATCCCCAAGAGGGAGCGGAAGCGTGCATTAAGGGACGTATACGCGTTGGGGCCAGTCGCCCCAAAGTTCAACCCACGGTCCTCCTGCCCGATCACTTTCAATCACAGGGACCACCCCACTAGTATCCGCCATGGCAGATTTGCCGCATTGGTTCTAGACCCAATCATTGACGGATTTCACCTCACTCGAGTCCTTATGGACGGCGGTAGCAGCTTGAACCTGCTTTATCAGGACACAGTGCGCAAAATGGGCATAGATCCCTCAAGGATTAAACCCACAAAAACGACCTTTAAGGGCATAATACCAGGTGTAGAGGCCCATTGCATAGGCTCAGTCACACTAGAAGTGGTCTTCGGATCCCCGGATAATTTCTGAAGCGAGGAGTTAAACTTTGACATAGTCCCGTTCCACAGTGGCTATCACGCACTGCTCGGACGAACTGCATTTGCAAAATTCAATGCGGTGCCGCACTACGCATACCTCAATCTCAAGATGCTAGGTCCTTGGGGGGTCATCACAGTCAATGGAAACACAGAGCGCTCTCTCCAAACCGAGGAGCACACTACAGCCCTCGCAGCAGAAGTGCAAAGCAGCCTATCAAGGCAATTCTCCAGTCCAGTGATCAGACGTCCGGACAACGTCAAGCGTGCTTGAAGTAATCTGCAACAGGACCGCCTGGCACGTTCTGAGCTCGCATAGCAATGCGGCCCCTACCCCAGCCCCATCCAAATGGCGACACACGTGCCACACATACACAATTACGCATTAAAAATACCATGGGCATAGGGGAGGGGCACGACTACGGCACGCCCCGAAACACGGTCAACCGCACTAGGGGCTCCCTACTTTGTTATTTTTTCTCTCTTCCAGGACTTTACTCTCTGGAAGCCCTGTCCGGCAATATAATCGCCGAACACACGATGCAAGGACCAGGGGGGCCGGAAGCTACGTTGCATCATGGAACTCCCAGGTGGTCTCTATAATGAGCAAAATACCCGCTTTCACTACCATTCCGCAACTTACCCTTGGAAGAGACATGTCAAATAGTCCCATTTTCTGCTTATCGCACTACTTGTATCGTTTTGCTTCAATGCATCTTTTCGAATAAACAATGCATAGCTTTAGTCTGTTTTTGCATTTTTCTTTTATATATGTGTTCATTAATGACACCTTGCAACCGTACACTTTGGTACGACCAATACACCAGGGGCTTAAGTACCCCACAATATGGTGTGAGAAGTCCGAACACTTTCACAAGTGCGGCACCCCGAACTTATAGCATTATATGCATCAGCTCCGAATCATATCTTTGGTCAATAGTTGGGTTTGCCCGGCTCCCATGTTTTGGTACCTTACGTTCCGCTATATCGGCTAAGGTAGCACTCGGAGAACTACTGCGATTGTGCCCCGGTTCAGCTGGGCTAAGCACCTCAGTCGAGAAAGCTAAAACTGACTGTCATGATAGGGCGAGAGCTGGTCACTGTTCGAGAGGTTTCGAGTCCGTAAAGACTTATGCCGCTTAGGGCGAGGAGCCGGATTTGTCCGGCCTAGGCGTGTATAGCGCCCCGAACTCGGTCTTCCGAACACTAGGGGCTTCGCCAAAATTTAAAATTATAGAATTCTCTGGCTAAGTGAGAGTGATAACGCATTATAGTCCGATTGCCTTGTTCGTTGTGCTGAGCACCTCCCTCGAAGGACCCAAGAATGGGAAAAAGAGTGCTCAGGTTTATCCCGAACACCCCAGCACTCGTGGCATGGGGGTAGAAGCCGACGACTCGCCATCCCTCAGATTTAATAAATGGTTGTATAGAAGGTAATATTTTAAATTCAAACAAGCGTTGCATAGCGCATATGAACAAGATTTCAGCATACAAGATAACACGAGCAAGTTTACTCAAATATTACATCTTTGGAACATTCATCCGCCACAAGGCGGGCACCCTTCAGGACACCCTCATAGTACATCTGAAGGCGGCGATGCTCCTTTCCCTGCGGTGGCCCGTCCGTCACCAGCTTCTCAACATCCATCTTGCCCTAGTGAACTTTAACACGGGCAAGCACCCTACGGGCACCTTCGATGCAGACGGAGCGCTTGATCACCTCAAGCCACGGACAGGCATCTGCCAGCCACCTCACCAGCCCAAAGTAGCTCCCAGGCATGGCCTCTCTAGGCCACAAATGAACTATAAGACCCTTCTTGGCCTGTTTGGCCACCTTATGGAGCTCGACCAATTGCTTCAGCTGGTCGCTCAAGGGCACCGGGTGTCCGGGCTCAGCATACTGAGACCAGAACACCTTCTCCGTCGAGCTCCCTTCCTCGACCCGGTACTAGGCGGCGACATCTGACACGCTGTGGGGCAAACCTGCGAATGCTCCTAGAGAGCTCCGGACTCGGGTAAGTAACAAGTAATTCACTTTCACGTGCTTGCTTTGCATAACGAATGCCTTACCCGCCGCTATCTTCTTCATCGCCTCAATTTCCTGGAGGGCTTTTTGGGCTTCGGCCTTGGCAGACTTAGTGCTTTTGAGGGCCGCAGCGAGCTCGGACTCTCGAGTCTTCGAGTCAAGCTCCAAAGTCTCATGCTTCTTCACAAGAGCATGGAACTCTTGCTGCACCTCGCCAACCCGTGCCTCATGTTTCTCCCGCTCGGTGTGCTCCGTGGCTGCCTTGTTCTCGGCCTCGGTAAGCGCTTGCTTTAGGGTCGCCACCTCGGTCGTGTCCCCTAGCGCACCAGTAACGATCCTGTCATTTTTCGCAACCACATCTTTTTAATATACTTCTTTCTCCTCGGGCTGCTTCTTGGCAAGGCCGAGCTCTTTCTCGGACCGCTCGAGGCTCTGCTTCAACGCATCGACCTCCGCAATCAGTGCGGCAGAGGTCAGCAATGCAGCCTGCATACCCATATTGACATACTTATGTTAGACTCCTGTGTTTATTATTAGATCCTCTATTCAGCTTTTCTTTGTGAACACCAAACAGAGCATCAGGGGCTACTGTCTATGCTGTAATATTTTCATATATTTTTTACATACCTCAAAGCCTGTTAGAAGGCTGGCACAGGCTTCAGTTAGCCTGCTCTTGGCGGACTGAACTTTCTGGATGACCGCACTCATAATAGTGCGGTGCTCCTTGTCGATGGAGGCGCCATTAAGCACCTCCAGCAAGTTATCCGGTGCCTCTGGTTGGACGGAGGTTACCGGCGCGGTAGGCTTGCCCTTCTTAGTGAGGGGCCGCCTGCCGGAGTCCGGAACCACCGAAGGTTCCAGTGCGATGGGCCAGACTGGAGCCCTTGGGAGCCTTGCTCCCCTTGTGCCTGCAGTCCGGAAGGTCGCCTTGTGGCGCCTCCAGGACCACCTCCCCTCGGCTTGGAACCCTTTGGGACAGCACCTCGGCGTTATCCGTAGGGCGAGGGGTGGAAGCGGTCGGAAGCGAAAAGCTATTCACATCCGACGAATCCAAGGAACCACTCGATGATATGTCGACTTGGGCTCGGGGCGGACTGCATGATTATATTCGGCATTAGAAGAAGCCATGCAATAAAGGAACGCTACGAGTCACTCTAGTGTCCGAATACTTACGAATTCGCTAGGGGCTTGGCCCTGGGCGTCCACTCCTCTTCGCCGTCGGCGGCGTTGGTGGAGTAGTCCGGAGGAAGGATCCTTCCCTTCTTGGACCCTCCGACCTCCCCCGTTGGGGCGGCCTTCCTTTTCTTCTCTCCCCCTGCTGGAGGGGAAGAATCCTCTTTTTCCTCTTCCTCATCTTCATGGGAGGAGTGCGCCTCGGAATTATCGGACGACGAGTCCGACACCACCGGGCGCCGGGAACTCTTTCAGGTTCCCGTGGCCTTCTTCTTGGCCTTCTTCTCCGGCACCACGTAAGGTGCCGGAACCAGCAGCTTCGCCAAGCGGGTGTCTATTGGGCCTTCAGGCAAAGGAGCCGGACAGTCGATCTGTCCGGCCGTCTCCTGCCAGTCTTGTCAAAGGTACGGGAGCTAGATCCCGCATAGAGTCAAACTATGAAAAATGAGTATCCTGTAAGAGGTAAAAACAGCTTACCGCGCTGGCTTGGCGCTTTGCGCAGAATCCGCGATCCTCGTTAGTGGGAGGGGGAACCTCGGCGCCCTTGAATAGCACCTTCTAGGCATCCTCGTGTGTTGTGTCGAAGAGCCTGTTCAGAGTTTGGTGTTGGGCTGGTTCGAACTCCCACAAGTTGAAAGACTGTCGTTGACACGGGAGGATCCGGCGGATGAGCATGACCTGGACTACGTTGACGAGTTTGAGGTTCTTGCTCACCATGTTTTGGATACATTTTTTGGAATCCGGTCAGCTCTCCCGAACTACCCCAGGACAGGCCCTTCTCTTGCCAGGAGGTGAGCCACATGGGGATGCCAGATCGGAACTTGGGGGCCGCTGCCCATTCGGGGTCACGCAGCTTGGTGATATAGAACCACCCCGATTGCCACCCCTTTATGGTCTCCACGAAGGAGCCCTCAAGCCATGTGACGTTGGGCATCTTGCCCACCATGGCGCCTCCGCACTCCGCCTGGCGGCCGCTCACTACCTTCGGCTTGACATTGAAGGTCTTCAGCCATAAGCCCAAGTGGGGCTTGATGCGGAGGAAGGCCTCGCACACGACGATAAACGCCGAGATGTTGAGGATGAAGTTCGGGGCCAGATCATGGAAATCCAGGCCGTAGTAGAACCTGAGCCCCTGGATGAATGGGTGGAGAGGGAATCCCAGTCCACCGAGGAAATGGGTAAGGAACACTACCCTCTCGTGGGGCCTGGGGGTGGGGATGAGCTGCCCCTCGTTTGGGAGCCGGTGCGCGATGTCGTCGGGCAGGTATCCGGCTCTCCTTAGCTTCTTGATGTGTCCCTCCATGACGGAGGAGACCATCCACCTGCCTCCCGCTCGGGACATGGTTGGAGAGGGTTGAGGTGGGAAGTGCGGACTTGGGCGCTGGAGCTCGAGTGTGCGAAAATGGATGAGCAAAGGAGGAAGAAGGCGTGGATGAAAAGGTGAATCCTTATCCCTTTATATGGGCGGACGAAACTATGCGTCCCCACCAGCCTGGTAACACTCGCTGATCCCCCAAGCGTCGTAATCATGGCACAGTTGGGTTACCCGCGCCCGTATTGATGAGAATCCCGTGATAAGGGGACACGATCTCTGCTTTGACAAGACGTGCCAAGGAAACCGCCTCGCAAAACGCGCTGAGGTGGGACAGTAAAAAAACGATCCAAATAAAGGCTTGGCTGTGGTGTGATGTCACGCTATAGAATACATCAGCAGATTAGATTTGTGGAAATATTACTCTCTCCCTCTACGGTGGTATGTGGAACTTGTTTTGCAGAGCTGGACACGATCCTCGTGTTCAAAATCTTCTATGAAGTATTCGGAGGAGGAACCCGCCTTGCAATGCCGAAAGACTCGTCGTCATTGAAGCCTGGTTCAGGGGCTACTGAGGGAGTCCTGGATTAGGGGGTATCCGGACAGCCAGACTATAACCATTGGTCAGACTCTTGGACTATGAAGATACAAGATTGAAGACTTCGTCCCGTGTCCGGATGGGACTTTCCTTGACATGGAAGGCAAGCTTGGCAATACGGATATGTAGATCTCCTCCCATTGTAACTGACTCTGTGTAACCCTAGCCCCCTCCAGTGTCTATATAAACCGGAGGGTTTAGTCCGTAGGACACAATCACAACAATCATACCGTAGGCTAGCTTCTAGGGTTTAGCATCTCTGATCTCGTGGTAGATCTACTCTTGTACTACCCATATCATCAATATTAATCAAGCAGGAGTAGGGTTTTACCTCCATCGAGAGGGCCCGAACCTGGGTAAAAACATCGTGTCCCTTGTCTCCTGTTACCATCCTCTTAGACGCATAGTTCGGGACCCCCTACCCGAGATCCGCCGGTTTTGACACCGACACCTGACATTACATAGAAAACATTCAGAACAAACTCTTAAAATACCTTACATAAGTCAACATTCATGTGACTATGCATCTCAGTAGAGTAAATATTTACTTCTGAACTGAAGACAAGAATAGGAAAAAAACGATCGATGTTGGTCATAGCAAAGGGCATCCCACTCAAAAATATCAAATGCATGTCTTCTGGCTAGCATGAATGAGCAAAAGTTGACATGGTTTTCCAATTCCAATATATTAAACTAATGTCTTCTTTCTAACATCAATGATTAAACTTTGACAAGCTTTTCCCATTCAAAACATGTAATGCCTATGATTGTGGAACGGGCTGGGTTTGTCATCAGTTTGTCATCTGATAGTCAGGTGGCTCAAGGTGACGATGATTGATTAGAGAACCATTCGATGTATTGTGCATGATGAAGTATTATGGAGGACACGAACCATCTGAACATTTTGTGCAGTTCCACTAAAATCAAGCTGAGCATCCCTGTGGATTTCAAATTTATATGCTGCCAGAAAACAAAGACACATCAGCACACACATGAATATTGGCCCCAGTGTCAACCCACCAATCAGTGGACTAACAAACTGAAGTACAGTAAACAGATTACCATACCTAGATGCCCCGTCATTGTTTCTTAGAGTGACATTGATAGACTTGGAGTCCTGCCTTGGCTTCTTGGTACTTGTTTGGGCACTTGTTTGCCCAGTGTTACTCCGAACCACAAGTAAAGTAGCCATATCTCTTTTTGTATTTCTTATTAGCCTTCTTAATGGCCGACGCTGGCAGCTCCATTCAAACATATAGTCCGGTGGCTCAAGGTGACGACGAATGATTAGAGAACAATTTGATGTATTGTGCATGATGAAGTATTATGGAGGACACAAACCATCTGAATATTTTGTGCAGTTCCACTAAAATTAAGCTGAGCATCCCTGTGGATTTCGTATTTATGTGCTGCAAGAAAACAAAGACACATCAGCACACACATGAATATTGGCCCCAGTGTCAACCCACCAAACAGTGGAATAATAAACTGAAAGTACGGTAAACAGATTACCATACCCAGATGCCCCATCATTGTTGCTTAGAATGACATTGACAGATTTGGAGTCCTGTCCTGGCTTCTTGTACTTGTTTCGGCACTTTTTGCCCAGTGCACTCCACGTCTTGTAGAGTTTCCTATGCTCTCTGCAGACTAGTCATGTCACCGGCATCTACTAATACTCTGTAAAGCTTCTCGATCATTCCTTGTGTAATGTAGCACAAACAGTGATTGCTTCTTTCTGCAAAGTGGTAAGACCAACTGGACCCACTAATGTAGTAGTTTGCCTTAGACACATTGGCTCCTTTTGTGCAGTTCAACTAAAATCAAAGTCGGAATAAAACCGAGCTTTAATTTTGATATCCCTATAAGCAACAATAGGTATAAGGGAAACAATTACTGAGAAATAACTGTTGATGACTTGTACTCCCAGAAGAAAAACATCTACTGATCTACCTTATCTTAATGGGAAACAAAGCAGGAGAGTAGCAATGCTCTATCAGTGTGATTCATTCATATTAACTGAGACATTATCTTAACAATGCCTTGTTTCAACATGTATAAAGAACGCCAAGCAGAAAAGTACCATTCCTGAAACAATGCAACTGATTCATTTTAACAGAGACATTATCTAAACAATACCTTGGTTAAACATGTAGAAAGAACTACAAAGCAGGATAGTACCATTTGTAAAACACTGTAACTGATATATAATAATAGAGACATTATCTGAACAATACATTTCTTAAACATGTACTCCGGCTGATCCCTAACAGAAATGGTACTCCCGCCGATCCCTAACAAATGTTGCAGTTTTGAACTAAGATTCAGTAGTTAATTCTAAGGAAAGTCGGTACTGACCTTTCAAGACCAAGATTTGAAACAACTTGCGGGGAATACCTAAAAGAGATCTCAACACATATATGGAAATCCGGTCTCCTTTTGTGCAGTTCCATCAAAATTAAGCGAAGCAAATTGTTGCAATAGCTACAAGTTGAATAGATATCCCTGTTTTAATAGAGGCAAAAAAGGAATCAATTACTGGCCAATAAAGGAGGATGAAACATGCGGCCACAAAATGGTAATCCTGCCAATCCCTAACAAGTGTTGCAGTTTTGAACTAAGATTAAGTAGTTAATTCTGAGAGTGGCATTGCTTAATTTTACCAGCGGCATTAGATTAACAAAAAGCATACAGTTCCAGGGGAGAGTGGGCGCAGCACCAACATATGCTTCCATCTACTTATAAAGGGGGTGATGCAGAGTTTGTTGTAACAAAGCAACAAGCATCATGTCTGGGTTAGTCCCATTTTTGTTCACTACTTAATGGGAAAACACAGGAATATACTAGATTCAATTCATCATTTATTTAAAACAATACCAATGCAAGTAGCACATCATCTCAAAGCACATTGCACAATCATGTGGATGAAGGCCTGTACTGAACTTTCATGAGATGACCAACATAAAATATGAATCTACCAACACGAATAGGAAATGCAATCTCGTTTTGTGCAGCTGCACTGAAATCAAGCAAAGTTGCCGGTGTGACATTTAAGATTGCTATAGCAACAACTTGAATAGATATCCCTGTTTTAAGAGGCAAAAAAGGAAACAATTGCTGGCCAATAAAGGAGGATGAAACATGCGGCCACAAAAAGAAGCATCTACCTTATCTTGATGGTAAACAAAGTATAGGATAGTAGCATTTCTAAAACGGTTGCATTGATTCATATTAACAGAGAAATTCTCTTAAAATAGTTCAGTAGTTAATTCTGAGATTAGAATTGCTTAATTTTACCAGTGACATTAGATTAAGAAAAAACATAAACATTTCTAGGGGAGAGTGGGCGCAACAACACCATGTGCTTCCATCTACTTATAAAGGGGGTGATGCAGAGTTTGTTGTAACAAAGCAACAAGCATCATGTCTGGGTTGGAACAATTTTTGCCACTTAATGGTAAAAGAAAGTAGTTCAATAGCTTCAATTCAACATTTATCCAAAACAGTACCAATACAAGTAGCACAACATCTCAAAGCACACTGCAACATCATGTGGATGAAAGCTTGTACTGACCTTTAATGAGACGACAAAGATAAAATACGAATCTGCCAACACGAATAGGAAATCCACTCTCGTTTTGTGCAGTTGCACTGAAATCAAGCAAAGTCATCGGTGTGACATTTAAGTTTGCTATAGCAACAAGATGAATAGATATCCATGTTTTAACAGAGGCAAAAAAGGAAACAATTACTGGCCAATAAAGGAGGATGAAACATGTGGCCACAAAAAGAAGCATCTACTTTATCGTGATAGAAAACAAAGTATAGGATAGTAGCATTTCTAAAACGGTTGCATTGATTCATATTAAAAGAGAAATTCTCTTAAAACAGTTTAGTAGTTAATTCTGAGAGTGGCATTGCTTAATTTTACCAGCGGCATTAGATTAAGAAAAAGCATAAACAGTTCCAGGGGAGAGTGGGCGCAACAACACCATGTGCTTCCATCTACCTATAAAGGGGGTGATGCAGAGTTTGTTGTAACAAAGCAACAAGCATCATGTGTGGGTTGGTACCATTTTTGTTCACTACTTAATGGAAAAAGAGAGCAATACAATAGTTTCAATTCAACATTATTTAAAACAGTACCAATACAAGTAGCACATCATCTCAAAACACACTGCACAATCATGTGGATGAAGGCAAGTACCAACCTGTCGTGATGCACACAAGATCACCTATGAATCTGCCAACACGAAGAGGAAATCCAATCTCATTTTGTGCAGTTGCACTGAAATCAAGCAAAGTCGCCGGTGTGACATTTAAGTTTGCTATAGCAACAAGTTGAATAAATATCCCTATTTTAACAGTGGAAAAAATGAAACAATTACTGGCCAATAAAGGAGGATGAAACAAACGGCGACAAAAAGAAGCATCTAACTTATCTTGATGGAAAACAAAGTAGGACACTAGCATTTGTAAAACAGTTGCATTGATTCATATTAACAGAGACAATCTCTTAAAACACCATTCATTAAGAATGTAATTTACTTTTAACAGTGGCATTGCTTCAATTTTCCAGCAACATTCTTAGATTAACAATAGTAAAATAGTTGTATGGGACATGGGACATGCCAGCACCATGTGCGTCCACACGTATAAATGGGTGATGCAGAGTATGTAGCCAAGCAGCATATCTGTGTTGGTCCCATATTTGTTCTCTTTGAACCTTTTTCCTATGTGAGGGCAGCAAATCTAGTCCTACACAAACTACCCGACCCCCAGTTTCTTTCCCTTTTCAACAAAGAGATCGGTTCCTTACAGATGTGTGTACTAGATTACCCCCTTTTTCCCTTTTTGACCAACAAAGCGGCTGGATAGCCAGTCTATACTACTTTCCCTCCCTCCTTTCCTCATTGAACCACGTCCTAGATTCATGCTCCACCCCACCGCACCATTCTTTCCTCTTTGAACCAAGACCTAGATTCGACTACAGAATCGAAAAAGATCCGCATGCAGCTAGAGCAATGACGGTTTCAAAGAAACTTATACCCTAGGGTCGTCGAGATGTGGCAAGACGTGCGGCGAGAGGCCGGATCTGCCCACACTACGTACGACAGCGAGGAAGAGGGGGTCGGTGGCCCTCCGGCACATGTGCTAGGTGAAAGAGAACATCGCAACTGGCAGTGGATTGCCACCCTCGCCTAAGGCGATAGAGTGAATGCTGCACCTCCTCCCCTTCCCGGTGCGACGGGATCCGGACGCCTCCTTCACCAGCTGTGAGGGGGGAGAGAGAGAGACAGAGGCTACAACGCAGTCTTGTTTAGATCTGGTGAAGAGGGTGAGAGACCGTGAATATTGCAAACCCTAGCAAAGGAACTCTGAGCCTCTAGTGTGTGTGTGTGTATAGTGCGACAAGAGTGTGGAGAGTGCAAACCTTAGCGAACAAGCGCTAAGGCTCCAGCTTATATAGTGCACTACATATATACTGTATTACGGACTGAGCTCCGGTGCCTTAACTGCTCCTGCCTTTGGCTGTATGACAGGTGGGCCAGCCACATTTTGGGCCCACCTGACATACACCCAAAGGCAGGTGCACTAAGTCAATGAAGCTGTGTCCATATAGTACTCGTGTATACTACTAATTTATAGCAGAGTGGTTTTCTTATTATCTCCATAACAATTGTTTTAAATTGTGCAAGTACGAAACGAAACTCTTCATTTAATGTACCGGTGAAGAAAACTAAGTACTTCCGATGAACTAACGATCCACGCGTCCTGGTCGCACTTCCTGTCCTTCACGTGCGGTACACTACCCTCCCTTAAGACTACCCACAGTGGGAGTAACATAGGTGGTAACATCACACTTACCTAGGAAAAATAGATGACGTGGCATGTAATTAAAGAAGAAAGAGAGGCATGTGGTAACATAGCTAGTTACTGTAACATCACATATATCAAGAATAGATGAGTCTTTGATGTCTACTACACAACCTTCTTCTTGTAGACGTTTTTGGGCCTCCAAGTGCAGAGGTTTGTAGGACAATAGAAAATTTCCCTCAAGTGGATGACCTAAGGATTATCAATCCATAGGAGGCATATGATGAAGACGGTCTCTCTCAAGAAATCCTACAACCAAATAACAAAGAGTCTCTTCTGTACCCAACACACCCAATACAATGGTAAATTGTATAGGTGCACTAGTTCGGCGAAGAGATGGTGATACAAGTGCAATATGGATGGTAGATAAAGGTATTTGTAATTTGAAAATATAAAAACAGCAAGGTAACTAATGATAAAAGTGAGCACAAACGGTATTGCAATGCTAGGAAACAAGGCCTAGGGTTCATACTTTCACTAGTGCAAGTTCTCTCAACAATAATAACATAATTGGATCATATAACTATCCCTCAACATGCAACAAAGAGTCACTCCAAAGTCACTAATAGCGGAGAACAAACAAAGAGATTATGGTAGGGTATGAAACCACCTCAAAGTTATTCTTTCCAATCAATCCGTTGGGCTATTCCTATAAGTGTCACAAACAGCCCTAGAGTTCGTACTAGAATAACACCTTAAGACACAAATCAACCAAAACCATAATGTCACCTAGATACTCCAATGTCACCTCAAGTATCCGTGGGTATGATTATACGATATGCATCACACAATCTCGGATTCATCTATTCAACCAACACATAGAACCTCAAAGAGTGCCCCAAAGTTTTTACCGGAGAATCACGACGAAAACGTGTGCCAACCCCTATGCATAGGTTCATGGGCGGAACCCGCAAGTTGATCACCAAACATACATCAAGTGAATCATGTGATATCCCATTGTCACCACAGATATGCACGACAAGACATACATCAAGTGTTCTCAAATCTTTAACGACTCAATCCGATAAAATAACTTCAAAGGGGAAATTCAATCCATTACAAGAGAGAGAGGGGGAGGAGAAACATCATAGGATCCAAATATAATAGCAAGGCTCGCGATACATCAAGATCGTATCACCTCAAGAACACGAGAGAGAGAGAGATCAAACACATAGCTACTGGTACATACCCTCAGCCCCGAGGGAGAACTACTCCCTCCTCATCATGGAGAGCACCAGGATGATGAAGATGGCCACCGGAGAGGGATTGCCCCTCCAGTAGGGTGCCGGAACAGTTCTAGATTGGTTTTCAGTGGCTACGGAGGCTTCTGGCGGCGGAACTCCCGATCTATTGTGCTCCCCGATCGTTTTAGGGTATATGGAGATATATAGGCGGAAGAAGTACGTCAGGGGGGCCACGAGGGGCCCACGAGGGTGGAGGGTGCGCCCGGGGGGGGGGGGGGGGGTGGGCGCGCCCCCTACCTCGTGGCTTCCTCGAAGCTTTCTTGACGTGGACTCCAAGTCTCCCGGGTTGCTTTCCTTCCAAAAATAAGTTCCGTGAAGTTTCAGGTCAATTGGACTCCGTTTGATTTTCCTTTTCTGCGATACTCTAAAACATGGAAAAAACAGAAACTGGCACTGGGCTCTGGGTTAATAGGTTAGTCCCAAAAATAATATAAAAGTGTATAATAAAGCCCATAAACATCCAAAACAGAAGATAATATAGCATGGAGCAATCAAAAATTATAGATACGTTGGAGACGTATCAGTCTTCAACCTAATAAATGAAGTGATGGATGACACAAAACATATGTTACTACCGACTGTGAAGGTTGTAACATAGACTAGTAACATATGCATGTTACTACTCTAAGTTACTCCCCACTATGACTAGTCTAAGTGAACAACCACACATGCGCCAAATTATCAGAAACGTGTGAGAGTGTGTACAAATAAAGAATTTTAATTTCAATTATCGGAAAGGTTTGAGAGTATGTACAGTTTGCCCTCTCTCAATAATTATGGTTTGTTGTGTTCAGCCTAAACTTGGTCAAACTTTACAGAGTTTGACTTCAGTCAAATCTAATATGCAGAGTAAATAAAAATGGAGGGCTACTATGTCCATCCGGGTTTTTAGTCCACACCATCTTTTAATCAAAGTTAATAGCTGGACAAATAAACTTACAGGGAAGCTGAAGACAAAGTTGTGAGAAGGCTTAGAAATCAATACAAAACTTATGCTCTTAGTACCAACGTCGATCTTTCTTCGAGGAAACATTTGGTTCATAGCCAATTGTGTGATAAAATTGCACCAACGTGAAAGACGACTGCGTCTCCAACGCAAACAAGGTGAACTGATGAAGGATATCATCTTTGTGGGTAATAAGCAAAGAGCACCGATGGAAGACAACTTGTTTTTCATGGAAAATCGATCAGCTTCACCAGCCGGTGCAACCATGAGCATCAATAGGTCATCATGGTGATGCATCATCCATTTGACATGAAGTTTGGGTGAGGCACCTATGAATTTCGACAAATCCTCACTGTGGTCTGTTTCTTCTCATTAATCAAGTTCGAGGAAGGAAGAACCACGTGGCAGAGGACAGTGAGGCAGAACAACAATGGCCATCCAATTTTGTGCAGTTCCACTAAAATTGAGGAAGACATGCCCGGGTATGGAGATACGCATCGCTGTTTGCAAAAATATAAAAAAGGGATATAGTGTTGTTACTTTGTTTTGGTAGTGGTAAAAGATTAACAACGACATTTAGAGGACATGTATATTTGGACGACCATATAGACAAGCTGTTGGACGCCTGTTTTGGGCTCACGTCGTGGAAAACGAGTATATACATCCATATAAACAAGCTATTGGAGATGCTCTAAACCAGGATACCCGAGAAAAAAAGCATTTCTTCGTTTAACCAGTGATAGTATTGAAGGAAATATGCCCTAGAGGCAATAATAAAGTTATTATATATTTCCTTATATCATGATAAATGTTTATTATTCATGCTAGAATTGTATTATCTGGAAACATAATACTTGTGTGAATACATAGACAAACTAAACGTCACTAGTATGCCTCTACTTGACTAGCTCGTTAATCGAAGATAGTTATGTTTCCTAACCATAGACATGTGTTGTCATTTGATTAACGGGATCACATAATTAGGAGAATGATGTGATTGACATGACCCATTCCATTAGCTTAGCACCCGATCATTTAGTATGTTGCTATTGCTTTCTTCATTACTTATACATGTTCCTATAACTATGAGATTATGCAACTCCCGTTTGCCGGAGGAACACTTTGTGTGCTACCAAACGTCACAACGTAACTGGGTGATTATAAAGGAGCTCTACAGGTGTCTCCAAAGGTACATGTTGGGTTGGCATATTTCGAGATTAGGATTTGTCACTCCAATTGTCAGAGAGGTATCTCTGGGCCCTCTCGGTAATGCACATCACATAAGCCATGCAAGCATTACAACTAATGAGTTAGTTGCGAGATGATGTATTACGAAATGAGTAAAGAAACTTGCCGGTAACGAGATTGAACTAGGTATTGAGATACCGATGATCGAATCTCGGGCAAGTAACATACCGATGACAAAGGGAACAATGTATGTTGTTATGCGGTCTGACCGATAAAGATCTTCGTAGAATATGTAGGAGCCAATATGAGCATTCAGGTTATTGACCGGAGACGTGTCTCGGTCATGTCTACATTGTTCTCGAACCCGTAGGGTCCGCACACTTAATGTTACGATGACATTTTCATTATGAGTTTATATATTTTGATGTACCGAAGTTTGTTCGGAGTCCCGGATATGATCACGGACATGACGAGGAGTCTCGAAATGGTCGAGACATAAAGATTTATATATTGGAAGCCTATGTTTGGACATCGGAAGTGTTCCGGGTGAAATCAGCATTTTACCGGAGTACCGGGAGGTTACCGGAACCTCCCGGTAACCTAATGGGCCTTAATGGGCCTAGTGGAGGAAGAGGAGAGGAGGCCTAGGGGCTGCCGCACGCCCCTCCCCCCCAAGTCCGAATTGGACAAGGAGGGGGGGCGGTGCCCCCCTTTCTTTTCTTCCCTCTCCTCCCCCAAGTCCTAATCCAACTAGGGAAAGGGGGGAGTCCTACTCCCGGTAGGAGTAGGACTCCTCCGGCGCGCCTCCTCCTAGGGCCAGCCGCACCCCCCCTTGCTCCTTTATATACGGGGGCAAGGGGGCACCTCTAGACACACAAGTTGATCTTCAAGATCGTTCTCTTAGCCGTGTGCGGTGCCCCCTTCCACCATAGTCCTTGATAATATTGTAGTGGTGCTTAGGCGAAGCCCTGCGACAGTAGAACATCAAGATCGTCACCACGCCGTTGTGCTGACGGAACTCTTCCCCGACACTTTGCTGGATCGGAGTCCGGGGATCGTCATCGAGCTGAACGTGTGCTAGAACTTAGAGGTGTCGTAGTTTTGGTACTTGATCAGTCGGATCGTGAAGACGTACGACTACATCAACCGCGTTGTGCTAACGCTTCCGCTTTCGGTCTACGAGGGTAAGTAGACAACACTCTCCCCTCTCATTACTATGCATCACCATGATCTTGCGTGTGCGTAGGAAAATTTTGAAATTACTACATTCCCCAACAGTGGCATCCGAGCCTAGGTTTTATGTGTTGATGTTATATGCACGAGTAGAACACAAGTGAGTTGTGGGCGATATAAGTCATACTGCTTACCAGCATGTCATACTTTGGTTCGGCGGTATTGTTGGATGAAGCGGCCCGGACCGACATTACGTGTACGCTTACGCGAGACTGGTTCTACCGACGTGCTTTGCACACAGGTGGCTGGCGGGTGTCAGTTTCTCCAACTTTAGTTGAACCAAGTGTGGCTACGCCCGGTCCTTGCGAAGGTTAAAACAGCACCAACTTGACAAACTATCATTGTGGTTTTGATGCGTAGGTAAGATTGGTTCTTGCTTAAGCCCGTAACAGCCACGTAAAACTTGCAACAACAAAGTAGAGGACGTCTAACTTGTTTTTGCAGGGCATGTTGTGATGTGATATGGTCAAGACATGATGCTAAATTTTATTGTATGAGATGATCATGTTTTGTAACCGAGTTATCGGCAACTGGCAGGAGCCATATGGTTGTCGCTTTATTGTATGCAATACAATTGCGCTGTAATACTTTACTTTATCACTAAGCGGTAGCGATAGTCGTGGAAGCATAAGATTGGCAAGACGATAACGATGCTACGATGGTGATCAAGGTGTCGCGCCGGTGACGATGGTGATCATGACGGTGCTTCAAAGATGGAGATCACAAGCACAAGATGATGATGGCCATATCAGATCACTTATATTGATTGCATGTGATGTTTATCTTTCATGCATCTTATCTTGCTTTGATTGACGGTAGCATTTTAAGATGATCTCTCACTAATTATCAAGAAGTGTTCTCCCTGAGTATGCACCGTTGCGAAAGTTCTTCGTGCTGAGACACCACGTGATGATCAGGTGTGATAGGCTCTACGTTCAAATACAACGGGTGCAAAATAGTTGCACACACGGAATACTCAGGTTATACTTGACGAGCCAAGCATATACAGATATGGCCTCGGAACACGGAGACCGAAAGGTCGAGCGTGAATCATATAGTAGATATCATCAACGTAGTGATGTTCACCAATGAAACTACTCCATCTCACGTGATGATCGGACATGGTTTAGTTGATTTGGATCATGTGATCACTTAGAGGATTAGAGGGATGTCTATCTAAGTGGGAGTTCTTTAGTAATATGATTAATTGAACTTAAATTTATCATGAACTTAGTACCTGATAGTATCTTGCTTGTTTATGGTTGATTGTAGATAGATGGCCCGTGCTGTTGTTCTGTTGAATTTTAATGCGTTCCTTGAGAAAGCAAAGTTGAAAGATGATGGTAGCAATTACACGGACTGGGTCCGTAACTTGAGGATTATCCTCATTGCTGCACAGAAGAATTACGTCCTGGAAGCACCACTGGGTGCCAGGCCTGCTGCTGGAGCAACACCAGATGTTATGAACGTCTGGCAGAGGAAAGCTGATGACTACTCGATAGTTCATTGTGCCATGCTTTACGGCTTAGAATTGGGACTTCAACGACATTTTGAACGTCATGGAGCATATGAGATGTTCCAGGAGTTGAAGTTAATATTTCAAGCAAATGCCCAGATTGAGAGATATGAAGTCTCCAATAAGTTCTATAGCTGCAAGATGGAGGAGAACAGTTCTGTTAGTGAGCATATACTCAAAATGTCTGGGTATAATAATCACTTGATTCAATTGGGAGTTAATCTTCCAGATGATTGCGTCATTGACAGAATTCTCCAATCACTTCCACATAGCTACAAGAGCTTCGTGATGAACTATAATATGCAAGGGATGAATAAGACAATTCCCGAGCTCTTCGCAATGCTGAAAGCTGCGGAGGTAGAAATCAAGAAGGAGCATCAAGTGTTGATGGTCAACAAGACCACTAGTTTCAAGAAAAAAGGCAAAGGGAAGAAGAAGGGGAACTTCAAAAAGAACAGCAAGCAAGTTGCTGCTCAGGAGAAGAAACCCAAATCTGGACCTAAGCCTGAAACTGAGTGCTTCTACTACAAGCAGACTAGTCACTGGAAGCGGAACTGCCCCAAGTATTTGGCGGATAAGAAGGATGGCAAGGTGAACAAAGGTATATATGATATACATGTTATTGATGTGTACCTTACTAATGCTCGCAGTAGCACCTGGGTATTTGATACTGGTTCTGTTGCTAATATTTGAAACTCGAAACAGGGACTACGGATTAAGCGAAGATTGGCTAAGGACGAGGTGACGATGCGCGTGGGAAATGGTTCCAAAGTCGATCTGATCGCGGTCGGCACACTACCTCTACATCTACCTTCGAGATTAGTATTAGACCTAAATAATTGTTATTTGGTGCCAGCGTTGAGCATGAACATTATATCTGGATATTGTTTGATGCGAGATGGTTATTCATTTAAATCAGAGAATAATGGTTGTTCTATTTATATGAGTAATATCTTTTAGGGATTTTTGCATTCGTGCCCCTAGTTGGGTCACACTCGACTGATTTGCCCCTAGTTTTTCAACAATTGCGGTTTTGGCCAGCTCACTCACTCGCCTTGTGTTTTTGCCCTTCCAGGGCGGTTCTGACCAATCACGGTTCACCACGTGGCGACTGCTCATTGGTCGGAATCGCCCCGGAAGGGCAAAAACACAAGGCGAGTGAAGTGAGCTGGGCAAAACCGCAATTATTGAAAAACTAGGGGCAAATCAGTCGAGTGTGACCCAACTAGGGGCACCAATACAATTGTTCCTATCTTTTATGGTCATGCACCCTTGAAGAGTGGTCTATTCTTATTAAATCTCGTTAGTAGTGACACACACATTCATAATGTTGAAGCGAAAAGATGCAGAGTTGATAATGATAGTGCAACTTATTTGTGGCACTGCAATTTAGGTCATATCGGTGTAAAGCGCATGAAGAAACTCCATACTGATGGACTTTTGGAACCACTTGATTATGAATCACTTGGTACTTGCGAACCGTGTCTTATGGGTGAAAGTGCAACTATCCCTAGGTGGTTTTGGTAATTCATAACAACATATAGCTCATTGAGCTAATGCTATTCCAAGATGATTATTTCAGGAAAGCTCAATGATTGGCATGGCATCGATGTGAAAGTGGAACCCTCAAAATGCTAAGGACAAAGGATTGGCTCAAGCTCAAAAGCTCAAGACTCTTCATTTTATATTTTAGTGATCGAAGATCACATTGAGTGTTTAGGAAAAGCCAATACTATTAAGGAGGGATGAGGTGTTGCTTAATGAGCCTCTTGCTTCATGTGCTTAGTGATATGCTCCAAAACCCTCAACTACTTTCCCGTATCCACATATGACCTAAACCCTAAGCCAAACTTGGTTCTACCGATTCTTCCTACCCGGCGCCACCGAGTTTCACTTGTCATTAGCCACTGCCAAACCCTAGCAATTCGGTTCTACCGATAAGGATCTCGGTCTCACCGAGATGGGGTTGCAAACTCTCTGTTTCCCTTCTGTAACTTTTCGGTCTTACCGAAAGAGCGAATCGGTCCCACCGAGATAGCAATGTCAACTCAGTGTTTCCCCTTTGTAACTTTTCGGTCTCACCGAGTTCCACTCGGTCTCACCGAAAGAGCAAATCGGTCCCACCGAGTTTGCCTGACCAACTCTCTGGTTAGCTAATTACCAAATTCGGTCTCACCGAGTTTGTGTAATCGGTCTCACCGAGATTACGTTATGCCCAAACCCTAACCGAATCGGTCCTACCGAGTTGCATGTCAGTCCCACTGAAATTCCTAACGGTCACTAGGTTTACTACTTAGGTCAGACTGAGTTTTCTGATTCGGTCCCACCGAGATTGGTAAATTGTATGTAACGGTTGGATTTTGTGTGGAGGCTATATATACCCCTCCACCTCCTTCTCATTCGAAGAGAGAGCCATCAGAACACACACACCATTCCAACTCATATGTTCTGAGAGAGAACCACCTACTCATGTGTTGAGATCAAGACATTCCATTCCTACCATATGAATCTTGATCTCTAGCCTTCCCAAGTTGCTTTCCACAAAAACCCTCTTTCCACCAAATCCAAATCCTATGAGAGAGAGTTGAGTGTTGGGGAGACTATCATTTGAAGCACAAGAGCAAGGAGTTCATTACCTACACACCATTTGTTACTTCTTGGAGAGTGGTGTCTCCTAGATTGGCTAGGTGTCACTTGGGAGCCTCCGACAAGATTGTGGAGTTGAACCAAGGAGTTTGTAAGGGCAAGGAGATCGCCTACTTCGTGAAGATCTACCACTAGTGAGGCAAGTCCTGTGTGGGCGATGGCCATGGTGGGATAGACAAGGTTGCTTCTTCGTGGACCCTTTGTGGGTGGTTGCTTGTTCGTGGACCCTTCGTGGGTGGAGCCCTGTGTGGACTCGCGCAACCGTTGCCCTTGGGTGGAGCCCTGTGTGGACTCGCGCAACCGTTACCCTTCGTGTGTTGAAGTCTCCATCAACGTGGATGTAGGATAGCACCACCTATCCGAACCACGGGAAAAACATCCGTGTCTCAAATAGCGTTTGAATTCTCCAAACCCTTCCCTTTATATTCTCGCAAGTTGCATGCTTTACTCTCCCCTGCCCATAAACTTTTTGCATGCTTGCTTGAGTGATGTGATGATTGCTTGACTTGTCCTAAATTAGCTAAAATCTGCCAAGAACTAAAATTGGGAAAAGGTTAAGTTTTATTTGGTCAAGTAGTCTAATCACCCCCCTCTAGACATACTTTCGATCCTACAAGTGGTATCAGAGCTTTGGTCTCCATTTGCTTGATCTCCATAGCTTTTGGTGGTCATAGCCTTGGTTTCACAACCTAGGAGAGTATGGCGTCTAGCGAGGGAAATTATCACCGTAGAGGTCCTTACTTTGATGGTACTAATTTTGCTAGTTGGAAGCATAAGATGTAAATGCATATTCTTGGACATAACCGCGCTGTTTGGGCTATTGTGTGTGTTGGTCTGCAAGGTGACTTCTTTGACGGGAGAGAACCAAACCGTGAAGCTACCGCGGATGAGTTGAAGATGTTGCAATACAATGCTCAAGCTTGTGATATTCTCTTCAACGGATTGTTCCCCGAAGAATTCAACAAAATCAGCCGCCTTGAGAATGCAAAGGAAATTTGGGACACTTTGATTGATATGCACAAAGGTACCGACTCCGTCAAGGAATCCAAGTTGGATGTGCTTCAAAGCCAACTTGACAAGTTCAAGATGAAGGATGGTGAAGGTGTCGCTGAAATGTACTCTAGGCTTGCTCTCATCACAAATGAGATTGCCGGCTTAGGAAGTGAAGAGATGACCGATAGATTCATCATCAAGAAGATCCTAAGAGCCTTGGATGGAAAATATGATACCATGTGCACATTGATCCAAATGATGCCCAATTACAAAGATCTCAAGCCAACGGAGGTGATTGGAAGAATTGTTGCTCATGAGATGTCACTTAAGGATAAAGAGGAACTTCACAACAAATCAAGTGGTGCCTATAAAGCCTCATGTGAAGCCCCTACATCATCAAGTGAGAAACAAGACTTCAATGAAGAATTGAGCTTAATGGTGAAGAACTTCAACAAGTTCTACAAGAGTAGAAGCAAAGATAGAAGCTCCAAGTCAAGGTCCTACAATGACAAAAGATCTTCTAGTAGAGAGCGAAACTGTTACAATTGTGGAAGACCCGGACACTATTCCAATGAGTGTACGGCTCCCTACAAGAGAAGAGAAGATTCTCCAAAAAGAGGAAGCAAAGGATCACCACCAAGAGAGAGAAGGAGTAAAGATGATCGTTATGAACGAAGATACTCACGGAGAAGCAAGGATTCGGAAAGGAAGGAAAAATCATCAAGGAGCTACACAAGACGAAGACATCAAGCACATGTTGGTGAATGGGTATCCGGCTCCGACTCCGATAGCCACTCCGAGAGAAGTTATCACTCCGACTCCGAAGATACTCAAGATGAAGGTGTTGCCGGTCTAGCACTTGTGTCAACCAACTCCTACGACATATTTGACTCACCAAATGAAGGAATTGGAAGATGCTTCATGGCCAAAGGTCCTAAGGTAACACACCCCGAGTATGTTGATTTCAATAGTGATGAAGATGACTTGTTAGGTGATGATTTGCTTGGTGACAACTCTAGTGATGAATACTATGATGAAAGACCAATTAATCATGCTAACACGAGTGACAATGATAAGGAGAATATTCAGGCTCAAACTAAAGAACTAAAAACTCTTAAGTTAGCTCATGACACTATCTTCGAAGATCATCGAGAACTTTTAAGAGCTCATGAGAAACTACGCTTTGAAAAGCTCAATCTTGAGCAAGAGCATGAGTTCTTAAAGGCAATCAATGATGATCTCCGCAAGAAAAGTTCTTCTTACATTGCCAAGCGTTTACTCTTATCCACTTACATGCCTCAAGTCAAGTCTAACAAGAAAGATTCTTCCTCTAGTAGTAACAATGATCATGCTAAATCCAATATTGTTGCTTCTAGTAGTTCTCTTGATTCCACTAATGATTCTCTTAGCCAAGTTACACTTGAGCAAGAAAATAGCTTATTGAAGGGAATTATAGAGAAAGGAGTGTACAAAAGCCTTGCCGGGAGTAAGCAATTCGAGGAAATCGTGCGCAAGCAAGGAATGCACCGGAAGAATCAAGGTGTTGGTTTTGAACAAAAGTTCAATGCCAATGGAGTTGAATGGGAAGAAGATCAATACCCCAAGACAAAGTTTGTCCCTCAACAAGAGAAGAATACTTCTTTCAAGGGGACACATGCTCAAGATGATATTCCACCACAAGACTACGAGCAAAAAGGCAAGGACAAGCTTCAAGAGGAAATTGATGCATTTGAAGAAGCTCCTAAGACCTTAGTCAAGTGGATTCCCAAGACTACTTCAAGTTCCACTTCATCAAGTACGACTACAACTCCAAGGATTCCCATCAAGATGATGTGGATCAAAAGAAGAAGAACTAGAGAGTTCTTGAGGGTGACTCCGCCAACATACTTCAATCTTATCATTTTGGCAAGAACAAGTGCAATCAACTTCCACATCTTGCACTAGTTCAAGGAGTCACAAACCCTCTTGTTGGTAAGACAAGGGACAAGGTAACCTAAAAGTTTTCATGGACATCATCTTTTGTGTGCATCACTCTATGTCTATGGATATCCTTGTTTGTTCCTTGTGGGACTAACCCATGTAGGTATTGAAAGTGCAATTCACTCAAATGGTTAGCTCCAAGAGATCTACATCAACATTGAGCATCCACATCTTCAATATCTACATGAAGTCATCATCGACAAAACCCAAGGTTAGTTCATCCCTCTTATGGGGGATATCACATCTAGGGGGAGCTTTACTCTAAGATTTGAGCTAAAGCAACTCTAAAGATGTGAACACAACAATGCTTTATGTAAAAGTGGTAACCCCACTTGAGCTTAAACGATGAGTATGACCTATGATCAAGTGTTCTCACTTGACTCCTAAGTTAATGTACTCATATATAGATGACCTAGTCATCGCAAATTGCTTGATAAATGCTAGAATTGGTTGTGCATGCCTTGCCACATATTTCATTTGCCATCTTATTGTGTGAGCATGCTGACTGCATATTTTACTCATTCGAGGACATCCACTTGTTGTTTTGATTGCTTGGTTTTATCCTCTTTTGCCAAGTGGATGGACAAGAGTGCGTAAGAACGTCCTCTAGCTATCTATGCTTTTCTTGTCTCAAACTCTATTCATGCTGCATCACAAAATTTGATCAAGTCAGATTCGAACCACTCTGTGTGAGGAGCGCTCGGAGTCCCCGATTCGTCATAGACTTAAACCTCCAAAACCTCTTTATGATTCTCGGTCTGACCGATACTCCACTTCGGTCCTACCGAGATCATTAAGTTGATCTAGGTTTTCGATCTCGGTGCAACCGATTTGAACCTTTCGGTCACACCGAGTTTCAGTAACTGCACGCAATTATGAATCTCGGTGCCACCGAGTTGTTCCACTCGGTCACACCGACAGGGTCGGGCTATATATAGTCACGGGCAAAATTTGGAAATTTCTCCGAACCCCTTCGCCCGCGCGATAGCCTGCTCTGCCCTCGAGGTCTCCGGATCGTCTTCTCGCCGCCAGCAGCCTCCAGTCGCTGGTCTCCGTCGCTGTCAACGGGAATTCTGCCCCGCCGTTGCCGCCGTAGCAAGTCCCTGCCGAACTAGGGTATGGACTTGATCTTTGTGCTATTCCTCAATCTGATTCCTAGCACATTGTGATCATATTGTTTCTAGCCACGTTTGATAAACTTCTATCTAGTCAAAACGCTCATAGATTAGGTTTGATTTGAAAATTCTAGGTTTAGGTTTCCGCCGAAACTATCTCGGACCCACCGAGTTGAAAAACTCGGTCCCACCGATTTGGCTTATGCCATTGCACAAGTGAGACTCGGTCTGACCGAGAATTACTTATCGGTGTGACCAATTTTTGAACTCAGTGAAACCCTAGCAATCTCGGTGCCACCGAACTGTGACTCGGTCCTACCGAGTTCACTAGTTTAGGTTCCAAAACTGCTTCGGTATCACCGAGTTTGAAAATTGGTAGATCCGAGATGATTTTAGTGGGAAACTAAAACTAAGTTTTTGGATCATTCTTTTTGCAAAAAATGTCTGCATTTTGTGATGCTCATCCACTCTATCTCCTCTATAATCTATTCACAGGGTCAGCAGTCAGTTTGCAGCATGTCAGACCAGAGTGATAGCCAGAATCTGTCAGAGCACCAAGTGGTGATGAGTGAGGGCACTAGTCCCTCCAGTTCATCTGATGAAGGCAGCAGGAGCATTCCTACTAATTTGCCAAAGGATGCCACGAGACAAAGGAAGAAGAAAACTTCAGACTCTAAAGATGAGGACTATGTGGCAGAGGAAGAGGCCACTTCCAAGAGAATTGAACCAGCTCAAGGCACTAAGCCAGGTCTGAAAATCAAAAGGCCAGCAGGCATGCAGCCCATGTCAAAGGCTAGAGCCTCAACTAAGAAGCCCACTTCACAAGATCCAGCTGCAGCTGAGGGCAAGAAAAGGAAGGAGAGGGTGAAGAAGACCGTGGCTAGAGTGCTTGGCAAAGCTTCCATCATGGAAGAGGAAGAGGAAGAAGAAGCAGCTGCACCAGCGCCCAAGGCACCCAAGCTAATGGGAGATGCCATAAGGTCAGGGGGAGCTGCATCCAAGCCCAAGGAAGCACCTAAGGCTGCATCTAAGCCTAAGAGTGCACCAAAGAGAAACACAAGAAGCATCCCAGCCACTGAGAAGAACAAGGCCCCAGTGCCTGAAGCTGCAGAGGAAGAGGAAGAGAATGTCCTTCGGAAGATCCCAGACCACAACGATGCTCATCCTGTGGCTGAGGATATGAAGCTCAAGAGAGACTCAGGGCTCAGGAAGTGGAGAGAAGCAGATCCATATGCTTCTAGGAGAAGGACTGTAGTGGACTACAGGTTTCATACCAAGGAGCAGCAGGATTTCTATGAGACAGTGCTACTTGACAAGAAGCCAATTGTATGTGACATGAGATGGGTCGACTGGACCTATATCAAGGACAATGAAGAGTACTACCCTAGAGTATTTGACAGCTTTAGTGCGTGTGGAGTTGCAGACTTTGTTGGGCAGAAGCTCACAAAGTGGAACGAGGAGCTAATCATGCAATTCTACTCCACAGCACACTTTTATCCGGATGGCAGGATCACATGGATGTCAGAGGGTACAAGGTACCACTCTACTGTTGAGGAATGGGCGAAGCTGATCAATGCCCCAGAGGAGCAAGCAGATGACTTGGACATTTATGCCAAGAAAAAGATGGACCACAACTCCATGTCCAACATGTACAAGGAGATTCCGAATGAAGCACTTGACACGTTCAAGTTTGGCTCAGTGCATTATCTGCTATCAGGATTGCCTACGATCAACTGGATCCTTAGGCACACCCTTCTGCCCAAGTCTGGAGATCACAAGATGATCAGAGGTCACGCGATCAATTTGCTTCATGTCTTTGACGTGCCTCAAAAATTCAAAGTCATGAGCCTCATAGTGGAAACAATCAAAAGGACTGCGGCAGATCAGAAGAGGAGCTGTGGATATGCCCCTCAGATTCAGGAGCTCATCAACTCCAAGATGGGCACGGGCGTATATTTGTTGGATAAGGAACACCTTCCCATCCGTCCAGATTTCGAAGATAATCAAGTTGTTATGACTGAGAATGAACCAACATCTGCCCATGCACAAGCTCAGAAGGAGAAGGCGAAGAAGGAGGAAGCTGCCAGGATGCCTACTCAAGAGGAGGCATCTGATTACTTCCTGAAAACCAAACAAGAGCAGCTTGGTTACCTGATTGCATCCACCCTGCGGATTGAGCAGAGTATAGCCACCCTGACTCAGAACCAGGCGAGTTTAGAGAGGATCATGGAATAGAGGTTCTATGACTTGGACATCAAGGTGACAGAGATACAGACTGCCATGGAGCAGCTCCAGGAGGACATGAATGAGAGGAGAGGCAGGACCACGACTGATGCTTTTGCGAGGGTGCCACAAGGTCCGAGGTCGTCTGCACTGCCAGTTGCTGACACCAGAGCTACAACGTCTGCACCAGCCACAGCCTCAGTTCCACCAGCTCCAGCATCCACTTCAGCCTCGACTCCGACCACGTCTACCGAAGGCTTTGTCCTTGGAGTGCTCCGGACTCCACCACCACCTGAAGATCAAGCCTGAGCGTCGATCTAGTGCTATGCATTTTCTAGGAACTTTTTGGTAACTTGTTGCCAAAGGGGGAGAAGATGTATAGATCATAGGCTTCGAGAGAGAGAGAGTGTTGCTTTTCTCTCTTGCTTTATTTGGTGGTTTTTCGAACTTATCTGCTTTTGAGTGCTTGATACTACGTCATTATTTGTGAGACATTGATGATCATGTGTTTGATCATAAGCTACACTTAATGCTTGCTTAATGCCATTATCCTATCTATCTTGTGTGATCATTCATTATTCTTGGTGATGAGTGCATGTATTCCATTCTTATCATTTTGAGCGCTCCACCAAGATGTATGTGACATGGAAGAGAAACCCATGACTCTAACTCTTTGTGCATTTGCATTCCAAAGCAAATTTTAAATATGCACAAATTTAGGGGGAGCTCTTACTTATCACATACTTCTCAAAGCGACGATATATTTCATGCTTATTATCATTTGTCAAAGCTTTGATCTATATGTTGTCATCAATTACCAAAAAGGGGGAGATAAAAGTGCAACTATCCCTAGGTGGTTTTGGTAATTCATAAAAACATATAGCTCATTGAGCTAATGCCATTCCAAGATGATTATTTCAGGAAAGCTCAATGATTGGCATGGCATGGATGTGAAAGTGGAACCCTCAAAATGCTAAGGACAAAGGATTGGCTCAAGCTCAAAAGCTCAAGACTCTTCATTTTATATTTTAGTGATCGAAGATCACATTGAGTGTTTAGGAAAAGCCAATACTATTAAGGAGGGATGAGGTGTTGCTTAATGAGCCTCTTGCTTCATGTGCTTAGTGATATGCTCCAAAACCCTCAACTACTTTCCCATATCCACATATGACCTAAACCCTAAGCCAAACTCGGTTCTACCGATTCTTCCTACCCGGCGCCACCGAGTTTCACTTGTCATTAGCCATTGCCAAACCCTAGCAATTCGGTTCTACCGATAAGGATCTCAGTCTCACCGAGATGGGGTTGCAAACTCTCTGTTTCCCTTTCGTAACTTTTCGGTCTTACCGAAAGAGCGAATCGGTCCCACCGAGATTGCAATGTAAACTCAGTGTTTCCCCTTTGTAACTTTTCGGTCTCACCGAGTTCCACTCGGTCTCACCGAAAGAGCAAATCGGTCCCACCGAGTTTGCCTGACCAACTCTCTGGTTAGCTAATTACCAAATTCGGTCTCACCGAGTTTGTGTAATCGGTCTCACCGAGATTACGTTATGCCCAAACCCTAACCGAATCGGTCCTACCGAGTTGCATGTCAGTCCCACCGAAATTCCTAACGGTCACTAGGTTTACTACTTCGGTCAGATCGAGTTTTCTGATTCGGTCCCACCGAGATTGGTAAATTGTATGTAACGGTTGGATTTTGTGTGGAGGCTATATATACCCCTCCACCTCCTCGTTATTCGTGGAGAGAGCCATCAGAACACACACACCATTCCAACTCATATGTTCTGAGAGAGAACCACCTACTCATGTGTTGAGACCAAGACATTCCATTCCTACCATATGAATCTTGATCTCTAGCCTTCCCAAGTTGCTTTCCACTCAAATCTTCTTTCCACTAAATCCAAATCCTATGAGAGAGAGTTGAGTGTTGGGGAGACTATCATTTGAAGCACAACAGCAAGGAGTTCATTACCTACACACCATTTGTTACTTCTTGGAGAGTGGTGTCTCCTAGATTGGCTAGGTGTCACTTGGGAGCCTCCGACAAGATTGTGGAGTTGAACCAAGGAGTTTGTAAGGGCAAGGAGATCGCCTACTTCGTGAAGATCTACCGCTAGTGAGGCAAGTCCTATGTGGGTGATGGCCATGGTGGGATAGACAAGGTTGCTTCTTCGTGGACCCTTTGTGGGTGGTTGATTCTTTGTGGACCCTTCGTGGGTGGAGCCCTGTGTGGACTCGCGCAACCGTTACCCTTGGGTGGAGCCTTGTGTGGACTCGCGCAACCGTTACCCTTCGTGGGTTGAAGTCTCCATCAACGTGGATGTAGGATAGCACCACCTATCCGAACCACGGGAAAAACATCTGTGTCTCCAATTGCGTTTGAATTCTCCAAACCCTTCCCTTTACATTCTTGCAAGTTGCATGCTTTACTTTCCGCTGCCTATATACTCTTTGCATGCTTGCTTGAATTATGTGATGATTGCTTGACTTGTCCTAAATTAGCTAAAATCTGCCAAGAACTAAAATTGGGAAAAGGTTAAGTTTTTATTTAGTCAAGTAGTCTAATCACCCCCCTCTAGACATACTTTCGATCCTACATTAGGATTTGTCACTCCGATTGTCGGAGAGGTATCTCTGGGCCCTCTCGGTATTGCACATCACATAAGCCTTGCAAGCATTAAAACTAATGATTTAGTTGCAAGATGATGTATTACGAAACGAGTAAAGAAACTTGCCGGTAACGAGATTGAACTAGGTATTGAGATACCGATGATCGAATCTCGGGCAAGTAACATACCGATGACAAAGGGAACAATGTATGTTGTTATGCGGTCTGACCGATAAAGATCTTCGTAGAATATGTAGGAGCCAATATGAGCATCCAGGTTCCGCTATTGGTTATTGACCGGAGACGTGTATCGGTCATGTCTACATTGTTCTCGAACCCGTAGGGTCCGCACGCTTAACGTTATGATGACATTTTCATTATGAGTTTATATATTTTGATGTACCGAAGTTTGTTTGGAGTCCCGGATATGATCACGGACATGACGAGGAGTCTCGAAATGGTCGAGACATAAAGATTGATATATTGGAAGCCTATGTTTGGACATCGGAAGTGTTCCGGGTGAAATCGGCATTTTACCGGAGTACCGGGAGGTTACCGGAACCCCCCGGTAACCTAATGGGCCTTAATGGGCCTACTGGAGGAAGAGGAGAGGAGGCCTAGGGGCTGCTGCGCCCCCCCTTTCTTTTCTACCCTCTCCTCCTTCCCCCCAAGTCCTAATCCAACTAGGGAAAGGGGGGAGTCCTACTCCCGGTAGGAGTAGGACTCCTCCGGCACGCCTCCTCCTAGGGCCGGCCGCACCCCCCCTTGCTCCTTTATATACGGGGGCAAGGGGGCACCTCTAGACACACAAGTTGATCTTCAAGATCGTTCTCTTAGCCGTGTGCGGTGCCCCCTTCCACCATAGTCCTCGATATAATATTGTAGTGGTGCTTAGGCGAAGCCCTGCGACAGTAGAACATCAAGATCGTCACCACGCCGTCGTGCTGACGGAACTCTTCCCCGACACTTTGCTGGATCGGAGTCCGGGGATCGTCATCGAGCTGAACGTGTGCTAGAACTCGGAGGTGTCGTAGTTTCGGTACTTGATCAGTCGGGCCGTGAAGACGTACGACTACATCAACCGCGTTGTCATAATGCTTCCACTGTCGGTCTACGAGGGTACATAGACAACACTCTCCCCTCTCGTTGCTATGCATCACCATGATCTTGCGTGTGCGTAGGAAAATTTTGAAATTACTACGTTCCCCAACAAGTATTAGATTAGCAGCAGCAATAGGAGCATATGGACAATGACCGCATAACCACCATGTACTTTTTGTTGAAACAACATGTATACCTCCACCGAGGCATAAATCAGGAAAAAATTTCGAGTGGCATTTCCTCTATAATAGTAGGTGATGTTGGACCAGCCGACGAACCCTAGCTACTATACATGGGGAGCTGGGGAGTAGTCGCATAGAAGAAAACCCACATGTAGCGACCTAGGGAGCTGGACCAGTACAAGAAGTTGTACCTCAGGTGGGCGAGATGTCGCTTAGGTGGGCGGGCGGGATCTGCCCACACGACGGCAACGGACAAGGGCGCGGAGGACCTTCGTCCGCGCCAGCGCCGGCTCCGAGAGGACGGTGCACATCGGCTTCCTCCATCGTAGATGGCGACAACGTGAACGCTGCACCTCCTCACCTCCCGTAGTGGACGGGATTCGTTCGGATCTGTGACCACCAGTGAGGAGAGAGATAGAGTGGACACTGTCATCTTGTTTTGATATGGAGAGGGTGAGAGAGCGAGACACGAGAAACCCTATCAAACAAGAGGCTATATATACAATTGAGTAAAAAAATCTCTCCATAGCAGTGGTGTAAAATAGAATACGTGCGTTCCCGGAAAAAAGAAATGAAAAGTGGCGGACAATTTTTTAACGTACCAAGAAAGAAAACTCGATCAAAAAAACACGCCCCCGCTTCCAGGTCGTGAGAGTCGTCGCGCACACACACATAGACATAAACATGCATATCCGTGTTTACGCAAAATTCAATCTCTAATCATATTTGTCCAACTAGCACATTATTTGATAACCCACAAGTATAGGGGATCGCAACAGTTTTCGAGGGTCGAGTATTCAACCCAAATTTATTGATTCGACACAAGGGGAGCCAAAGAATATTCTCAAGTATTAGCAGCTGAGTTTTCAATTCAACCACACCTGGAAACTTAATATTTGCAGCAAAGTGTTTAGTAGCAAAGTAATATGATAATGGTGGTAACGGTAGCAAAAGTAATATTTTTGGGTTCTATAGTGATTGTAACAATAGCAACTGAAAAGTAAATTAGCAAAGAAAAATATATGAAAAGCTCTTAGGCATTGTATCGGTGATGGAGAATTATGTTGGATGCGATCATTCATGCAACAGTTATAACATAGGATGACACAGAACTAGCTCCAATTCATCAATGTAATGTAGGCATGTATTCCGAATATAGTCATACATGCTTATGGAAAAGAACATGCATGACATCTTTTGGCCTACCCTCCCGTGGCAGCGGGGTCCTATTGCAAACTAAGGGATATTAAGGCCTCCTTTTAATAGAGTACCGGACCAAAGCATTAACACATAGTGAATACATGATCTCCTCAAACTACGGTCATCACCGGTAATGGTCCTGATTATTGTCACTTCGGTGTTAACGGATCATAACACATAATAGGTGACTATAGACTTGCAAGATAGGATCAAGAGCTCACATAAATAATAGGTTCAGATATAAAATCATGGCACTCGGGCCCTAGTGACAAGCATTAAGCATAGCAAAGTCATAGCAACATCAATCTCAGAATATAATGGATACTAGGGATCAAACCCTAACAAAACTAACTCGAATACAGGATAAATCTCATCCAACCCATCACCGTCCAGCAAGCCTACAATGGAATTACTCACACAAGGCGGTGAGCATCATGAAATTGGTGATGGAGGAAGGTTGATGATGACGATGGCGACGAATTCCCCCAGATTAGCCCTCCTGAGAGAGTTTAGGGCTTGGCGGTGGCTCCGTATCGTAAAACGCGATGAATCCTTCTCTCTTAATTTTTTGTCCCCGAAAGTGAATATATGGAGTCAAGATGGACGTGGTGGAGCATCAGGGGGGCCACGAGGCAGGGGCGCGCCTAGGGGGGTAGGCGCACCCCCACCCTCGTGGACAGGGTGTGGGCCCCCTAATGTGGATTCTTCTTCTAGTATTTTTTTATATATTCCAAAAATAATCTCCGTTGATTTTTAGGTCAACCTGATAACTTTTATTTCTGCACAAAAATAACACCATGGCAATTCTGCTGAAAACAGCGTCAGTCCGGGTTAGTTCCATTCAAATTATGCAAGTTAGAGTCCAAAACAAGGGCAAAAGTGTTTGGAAAAGTAGATATGACGGAGACGTATCATTATTTATGTTGTTAATCATATACGCAGCAATATTAACATACAACATCTCTTGTTTCCGGGCGTCCGGACCACTGCCACGCTTGCTCCTGACCAACTCGAACCCTCTTCACCACCCGCGCGTGCTTCCCACCCGAAATGGTTAGTGCCACATTCATGCCCGGCCAGAGCGGACGTGACCTCTCATTGGCGCCGACATTGAAGCGGCACGCCGGCCGAGAGAGCGTCACCCGCGCCGCTTCCCGATGCACACGTATGCTCCATGTTCAAAGGTCGTAATAGCTGGCCACAACATGCATGCAAAAAGTTCTTGGTAGTCCATGCCATAGCTAGCTGTCCTCCCCCAACCTGTCAATCTCTTCCTGTAGTGCTAGTACTCCATGGCGCGATCCATCGACAAGCAGGCGGGAAAGTTATCGTATACTCGGTTTGCGGTGAGTGGCATGCCGAGCGATCATGTGGGGTGGAGCCGTGGAGGAGGGTGAGACACAAACGTGACAGACGTGATTTAAACGTTGGTTTTGCTTGATGGCGCGATCCAACGAAAGGAGATGTTGGTTTCTCCCTGTTTCCATTTTTTCTCTGGAAAAACGGAAACTTTCCACTCCATTTTCATTCCTACTCCAAGGTTGCCCCTTTACAACATTCCATCAAATACAAAGGAAAACTAACACGCATGCTGATGCATCTCAATGATTCACAGATCATAGCCAATATTTACTTCACAACTAAATACAAAAGTTGTGAGAGTGTGTACAAAAGAAAAACTACTAATGGGGTCACTACGACTTAAACCCTAAACCCTAAATAGGATTTAATTTCCTGGCTAGGTAGAACCCGTCGAAGGGAAGATGGCTGGCACCCTCGGATCATACGATGCTTTTGTGCAGTTCCACTAAAATCGAGCTGAGCATCCCTGATGGCAAAGATATTGAAGAAGTGTGATTAGAATAATAGTACTAGCACAAGTTCATGAGACATAAACTCATCACAAATAGAAGCCGGTATAAGTAAAGAAAGATTGACATGGAGATGGAGCTATGTGGGGAGTTGCGGCATTGGAGCAAGTCGGCTCCAAAAGGAATATGTACTACCTGGGACGTCGGGCTGTAGCTAGAAGGGCGGTTGGGAGGCGGCATCAGCCCATACCGCGGAGACACCCGATTGGGACGCACCGACTGTGGGTTTTCTCCCTTGCCAATGTCGACCGCGTCTACGCAGAACATTGTTCCCTTCCCCTGTGGCGGGATGAGGCCGGATATGTGACCAGCGGTGTGGCCACCGTCGTTCTATGCTTGTGAAGAGAGCAACCCAAGCAAGCAGGCTTGTAGCTTAGGCTCCTGCAAATGTATATATAGTGGTTTTCTTTTTCTCTCTGTATCAACCATTTTATATTGCGTACGTGTCATTGAAGAGTGAAATGATGGTTGCTTCTTCCGACTAACTTGCTGTGTGATTTGACTGCTCCTTAGTGGCCCCTACATGTACTCCCCCTACGTGTATGACCATCCCTGAGTCTCACTTGTACTTATCTCTATTTTCTTGCATGACACATAGACATGATGCGCATAGAGGAATTTTTTTACTGCATGTTGTTACGTAGTACTGTACTACTAGTACCTACTCCCTCCTTCCGGTTCACTACTGGTACTCCCTCTGTCCTGGCTTATTGGTCCCCTTTGTACTCAATTCATGGGCTCGTTTTCCTCAAGAAATTCTCTTTACCAATGTATTAATATCAGGAATGCATGCGTTAACAACGAATGATTAAACCTTGCATGCAACGTTTTGACAAAGCATTGACTTATGAACATGTGAATGTGAGGGACTACAACCTCGTGCATGCATGCAACAGTCACACGTACACATGGACACAAAAACGCGCGCAACGCCCTAATGCATGCATGTCCAAGCACACGACGGAACACACACGGTCACGCTCACGTGCTCAACCTACACGTGCATGCACACACATGCTCAGCCAGGGTGAGCTAGTGACCGTATGAACACCGGAAAATGTATATATTGAGCACAATGAGCGTATTATGTAGTCCACTGACCGTATTTTTACAAATATACAATGACAGACAGTGTATTTATCTCGTTTGAAATTAAGCCATATTAACCGGAAAGGAGGCAGTATGGACTAGCATTACTTTGCTGTGTCCCGTCAACTTGCCGAACGAGGAGAAGCTTGCAGGATGGGAGAAGCTTGCGCGTGGTGGCTCGCAGGACAAGGAGAACTTTTAACTAATGCAAGCTCTCCCTCGCTCAGGCGGTGGACGTGCAACAGTTAATTCGGTGTTAGATTGCCAGAAGCATACACTATACTAGTACTATTATTGTTTGACTTCCCGAAGAGGCGAACAGCCAAGCGCAAAGTTTACTAGTACTAGTACTACTACTATAGAGGTATGTACTATACTACTAGGAACCAGATGGAGGAGCGTCTGCATTCTTATTATATTTTAAAAATGTGATAAAGCCATCTTCAACACATTTGGTTCTCTTCGAGGGTTCTCGCATGTGATAATATGGAAGTTGATTGCATGGAACACTCGCCACAATTCTCGCTTAATTCTGGCTCATATCTTGTTACAAATAGGAGCGATCGGTAATATTTCCTCTTTTTTTGTTATTCAGCATGTAAATAGGTCAGCAAACCTTGCGGCGCATCTTTGTACGAACCGTGCCTGCTGCACTTTGAATGTGGCCGAGAGCTGGCTTGATGAAACACCTCACTTCCTTCTTCTTTTTTGCGGGGTACCTCGCTTCCTAGTGACCAGTCTCTTGGTTGATCGTCCTAAGAATGCTTATATACGAATAAAGCTCTCTCATTTACCCGCAAAATAGATTAAGCCATATTAACCGGAAAGGAGGGAGTATGGGCTAGCACTACTTTTTGGTGTGTCCCGTCAACTCGCAGAACGAGGAGAAGCTTGCAGGACAAGGTGAAGCTCACTTACGCCTTTTGACTAATGCAACCTACCCTCGCCCAGGCGGTGTAGATGCATCAGTTCGTTCGGTGTCAGATTGCCAGAGGCATAAACTATAGTACGCAACATGCAAAGTACCATCCTTGTTCGACTTTACAAAGAGGCGAAGAGCCAAGCGCAAGGTTTAGGGGGTGTTTGTTTCTAGGGACTTTTTGGTGTAGGGACTAGAAAAAGTCCCTCTTAGAGACTTTTTAACCAAACAGGAGGGACTACTAGGGACTAAAAGTTGCTTTTTGGGACTAAATGAAGAAGACTCTCAAGGAGAGTCTTTTTTGGGACTTTTCCAACAATGCCCCTCTTCCTCGCCGCCCCATGGTGTTGTTTGGTTGTTATTTTCTGTATACAAGGGGTAGCATGGTATTTTACATGTCATTTAATAACCTCTAGGGAGGGATTAGGGACTCTTTAGTCCCTCGAAACAAACAGGGAGGGACTTTTTAGGGACTAGGGACTTTTTAGTTGGGACTAGAAAAAGTCCTAGGACTTATGAACCAAACAGGGCATTAGTAGTACGAGTAGTACTACTACTAGAATCGCATGCTGGAGCGTCTGTACTCTTATTTTATTTTAATCTATGATAAAGTACACATTTATTCAGGAGAAGGGCTGAAAACGACAGCCCAATAGTATAGTATTGAAAAACATCGAACATGTAATGATGATATCGATCAACCATGCTCGAATATATCTTGGCCTCAGTGCGAGCCCGTCTGTGTGTTCTCGCTCCTCGTCTCTCAAGGAACGGCAGGTTGGCCATTTTGCCGTTAATTGAGATTGGTTTGCTCACACTCCGGTCCCACATGTCAGTGATATGCCAAGAGGAGGTGCGTTGACCGACTGGCCATATGCGTAATTGGTTTTGCACCTTCATACTACTCCTCCCTCCATCATAGTTTACAGGGCGCGCTTCATTCTGATGCATTTCTCTCAATGCATTTCCACCACCAGAGAGACTTTAGCTGCATTTAGTTTAATGCTCAATTAATTAGGGCGTGGTAACCGCAATCAAGTCCACAATTTTCTCTCGATGTACTATGGAGTGGAGTAAGTGCATGCATGTGTGTACCTGGGGTGGAAGCACTGCGTGCATGTGTGTACGCATTATTTCCTCTTGTAATAGATGCCCTGCTATAACTACCAATGCTATTCTTCAGGCCGATCGCTAGTCGCCATGGTCCCAGAGATTTTGTTTTGAAGCGCGCTCTATAAACAGTGACAGATGGAGTAGCATGAGCGGATTCAAAGAAGAGCATATTGATGGTTGCTTCTTCCGAGCAACTTACAGTGGGAAAGGTGGGGCTTATGATTTGACTGCTCATTACTTACTATTAATGCGGCGCAATGACCGGGCTGAGTCTCCCATGCGGTTGTGCACTACTCCCTCAGTTCTTAAATATACTCCGGAGTATTTGTCTTTCTAGAGATTTCAATGAGTGACTACATACGAAGCAAAATGATTGAATCTACACTCTAAAATATGCCCATTTGAAATTTGTAAAAAGACAAATATTTAGGAACGGAGGAGTATAATTTTGTGCATGGCACATGGACCCGGATGCTAAAGAGGCTTCTGTCAATGCTATCAAGCTTCCAGCATTTTGTTTACATAATTGATGTACTATACAAATAATTTTCCAACGACATGAAATTGTACAATGCTATGAGCTTTCAGCTTTTGTTTCTTGTGTCTTGCCATCGATGCTCTTTCGGAAACAATAAAAAACTAACTTCCTTGCTAATGCATATCAATGATTAGCAGATCAGAGCTAATATTTATATCACAACTGAAGATAAAGTTGTGAGAAGGTGTTAAATTAAAATTGATCCATGCTTTCATTGGCAGCAATGTCCCCCCAGCTCTGTCTAAATCAACAAGGCATGTTGGGAAAAAAGTAGCTATCTAGAGCATGCAACATTCCGATCATTTTGTGCAGTTCCACTAAAATACAGCTGAGTGTCCCTGTTCCAAAGATATTAAGTGTGATTATGATAATAGAGGACTGCTGATGAAACAATAAACACACAGATAGAAGCCGGTCACCTTTGCAGTCTCTCTCAAGACTAACTAGTTGGAGAAGATTAAGCAAATAGTTGGAGAAGATTAGGCTCGGAGTTGGATGAGGAGGATAGAGCAAAACCAATCTCCCTTTGTGCAGTCGCACTGAAATGTAGAGATGTTGCCCGTGTGACATTTTAGTGCAACTGCACAAAACACTCTTAAGAAAAAAGTGATTTGTGAAGTTCACCAAAAGGTCGCAATAGCAATGAGGTGTAATGGATAACCCTGTTTGCAAAAAAGAGGTCGAAAGGAAACAATTACTGGCCAATAACAGTTGATGACACATACATCGACAAAAAAGAAGCATATTGCTTGTCCTAAGGGAAGATAACAACACTGAGGGAGTCCTGGATTAGGGGTCTCCGGACAGCCGGACTATATCCTTCGGCCGGACTGTTGGACTATGAAGATACGAGATTGAAGACTTCGTCCCGTGTTCGAATGGGACTCTCCTTGGCGTCGAAGGCAAGCTCAGACCCGCATGGGATTACTTACTTGGGTATCCGGGCGATTACAGCTCAGACCCGCATCCTCGGTGGTGTCCGGACACTCTATTTGTGATTCGAAAAACAACTTGTACATATCCTCGAGCGTCATGCCGAGGAAGTGATGAATGATTCACAGTCCCTCCGGGTTGAACTCCCACAAACGGAGAGGCCTACGTTTGCAAGGCAGGACCTGGCGAACTAGCATGACCTGCATCACCATGACCAGGTTGACGTCTCTCTCAATGAGATCTTGGATGCGACTCTGCAATATAGGCACATCCTTTACCAGACCCCAGTTTAGCCCCTCGCTGATCCATGACGTCAGTTGTGGTGGGGGGCCTGAGCGAAAGGCAGGGATGGCTGCCCACTTGGCACTTCGGGGAGCTGTGATATAAAACCACTCCCGCTGCCACAAACCGGATACCTCTGGGAAGGAACCCTCCGGCCATGGAGCGTTAGCGCTTTTGCTTATTATAGCATGTCTGTATTCTACGTGCTACCCCTCGATCATCTTCGGCTTCACATTGAAGGTCTTGAGCCATAGGCCAAAGTGAGGGGTAGTGCGGAGGAAGGCCTCACATACAATGATGAACGACGAGATGTGAAGGAGGGAATCCGAGGCCAGATCATGGAAATCCAGCCCATAATAGAACATGAGTCCCCTAATAAAGGGATCCAGAGCGAGGCCTAGTCCTCGAAGGAAGTGAGAGACAAACACAACACTCTCGTTGCGTTCGGGAGTGGGGATGACCTGCCCCCAGGTGGGCAGCCTGTGCGAAATTTCGGTGGTTAGATATCTGGCCTCTCTCAGCTTCTTGATGTCCTCCTCTGTGACAGAGGAAGGCATCCACCGACCTTGCAGGTTGGATCCGGACATGGTTGAAGGTCCGAAGTGCCTGACCTGAGCCTGGGGTGTTGGGACTCGAGGCGGGGGAAGGATTCGATTGAGCGCGAGAGGAAAAAGGGACAGGTCTTGGCCTCTTTATAAAGAGGGTGAATGTCAAGCGTCCTCCTCGCGGCCGTTTTGGACTCGCCTAAAATCGAGGAGTCATACCAATGGGCACGAGTGGGTTACCCACGTCCGTATTGATGAGAATCCCGTAATAAGGGGGACACGATCTCCGATTCGACAAGACGTGTCAGGAAAACCGCCTCGCGATGTGCGCGGTGCTGGTTGAGAAAAACGGTTCGAATAATGATTGGGCCATGACGTAACGTCGTGCTGTCAAAACACGTTAGCATATTAGATTTGTGGAAATATTATTCTCTCTACGGTGGTATGTGGAACTTGTTTTGCAGAGCCGACACTATCCTTGTGTTCAAAATCTTCCATGGAGTATTTGGAGGAGGAACCCTCCTTGCAATGCTGAAGACAATACTGCGCGCCAGACTCATCATCATTGAAGCCTGGTTCAGGGGCTACTGAGGGAGTCCTGGATTAGGGGTCTCTGGAATGCCGGACTACATCCTTCGGCCGGACTGTTGGACTATGAAGATACGAGATTGAAGACTTCGTCCCGTGTCCAGATGGGACTCTCCTTGGCGTGGAAGGCAAGCTAGGCAATGCGGATTTGTAGATCTCCTCCCTTGTAACCGACTCTGTGGAACCCTAGCCCCCTCCGATGTCTATATAAACCGGAGGGTTTAGTCCATAGGACAACATATACAATCATACCATAGGCTAGCTTCTAGGGTTTAGCCTCTACGATCTCGTGGTAGATCAACTCTTGTAATACTCATATCATCAAGAACAATCAAGGAGGACGTAGGGTATTACCTCCATCAAGAGGGCCCGAACCTGGGTAAACATCGTGTCCCTTGCTTCCTATTACCATCCGCCTTAGACGCACAGTTCGGGACCCCCTACCCGAGATCCGCCAGTTTTGACACCGACAAACACGGTTGTGTTTGTCTAAAATGGTGTGAGGACGAGATTACAATATGGAAAGTACGCCAGACGAGCTTCGTTTTGGGCAAAGAACTATGGAAGATCCACATGCAAGATTTTCCACATGCAGTGACATGGGACGACGGGTAGTGGAGCAAGGCCGGATGGGATACCTGGGGGTCGTCAGGATGTAACTAGGTGAGCAGCGGCGGGAGGGGTCTGCCCATACTGCGGAAGCGAGCAGGTGGCACAGACCCTACCATGCCGGAGCTTGGTCAGAGAGAATGGCGGGTACCGCAGATCGGGACGTGCTGCCTTGGAGCTGTCGAACGGAGAAATGATGCACATCCTCCCTTTCCGTCAGCGGACGGGATGCGACCGGATCAGTGACCAACAGTGGGAGAGAGAGAGAGGCCACCGCCGCCTTGTGTGATATACTCTGAAGAGAGACAAACCCAGGCAGGCAGGCTCCATTGTATATCGTGGAGCGGACTACCTTTTTCTTCATAAAAATCGTTTTATATTCTGTGTACGTGACATTGAGCGATATAACTTTAATTAAAAATAACGCGCCAACGCATCAAGTCAAACTTTGTTTCGTGCACGCGTGGTACACGACCTCCATAGGTAAACAACCGCTACACGCATTCAAATTAGCACGTGGGCTGTCATTTTCGTGTAGAAATGAGCTCCGCCGTGTACCAGCGCGGGTGTGGTTGGGCATGAAGCATGAGTACGTGCACCTATTCTCTTCATGTACGTACACCACCTACATGGGGTTGTGTGAGAGAGATACAAACGTAGAGAGATATGGTGTGTGGGTTCGTGAGTGTTTTGGGGGGGGGGGGTCAATCAAAAAATGTAACATATGCAATGTGTGTGAAATAGAGTCCTGGATATATCATATATATAGAGGGGGAAATCCATAGGAAGAGAGTGGAGGTATCATCGGCTTGAGCTATCCATAGAATCGAAGAGAGGGATGATGTGTGTGTGTGTGCGCGTGATCGATAAAGAGTGCCATCGAATTTGTGTGTGCCCATGTCAAAGATATAGAGTGGTTGGCCTACTGGAATGTGAGAGGGGATAGGTGCAGTTTGTCTCTGTGGCATGGATACCTACCTACAGCGCTCGACTATCGGTGTGTCGTAGGGGGGAGGCCTAATTAATTATAGAGGTACAATGGCTGGTATATGTGTGGAGGAGGAGAGAGGCCTACCTTATTGTAACACCCACGATGCGACTATATCTCCCATGTGTCGGGGCACGACTTAGAGGCATAACCGCATGGTAGGCATGTCGCAAGAGGGGTAATCTTTACACATCCCATGTACTGAATAAGAAAGGGATAAAGACTTGGCTTACAATCGCCACTTCACACAATACATAAATATATCATACATCATCTAGAATACAATCAAGGTCTGACTATGGAACCAAAATAAAGAAAGACCACCCCAAATGCTAGATCCCCGATCGTCCCAACTGGGCTCCACTACTGATAAATCGGAAACGAAACAACACAATGAAAAAGATCTTCATCGAGCTCCCACTTGAACTCAGTCGCGTCAACTGCACTCGTATCATTGGCACCTGCAACTGTTTGGAAGTATCTGTGATCCACGAGGACTCAGAAATCTCACACCCGCGAGATCAAGACTATTTAAGCTTATGGGTAGGAAAGGGTAGTGAGGTGGAGCTGCAGCAAGCACTAAGCATATATGGTGGCTAACTTACGCAAATAAGAGTGAGAGGAGAAGCAACGCAATGGTCGTGAACTAGAAGTGATCAATAAGTGATCCTGAAACTACTTACGTTCAAGCATAACACAAGAACCGTGTTCACTTCCCGGACTCCGCCGGAAAGAGACCATCACGGCTACACACGCGGTTGATTCATTTTAATTAAGTTAAGTGTCAAGTTCTCTACAACCAGACATTAACAAATTCCCATCTTCCCATAACCGCAGGCATGACTTTCGAAAGTTCAAAACCCTACAGGGGTGTCCCAACTTAGCCCATCACAAGCTCTCATGATCAACGAAGGATATTCCTTCTCCCGGGAAGACCCGATTAGTCTCGGAATCCCGGTTACAAGACATTTCGACAATGGTAAAACAAGACCAGCAAGACCGCCCGATGCGCCGACATCCTGATACGAGCTGCACATATTTCGTTCTCAGGGCAACACCGGATAAGCTAAGCATACAGGTACCAACATAACCCAAGTTTCCAAGGGATGGTCCCGCACGGTGCTCTAGTTTGGACCAACACTTAGACAAGCACTGGCCCGGGGGGTTAAAATAAAGATGATTCTTGAGTCTGCAGAACCCAAGGGAAGGTGATAGGTTGTTAGGCAAATGTAAAACCAAGGTTGGGCCTTGCTGGAGGAGTTTTATTCAAAGCAAACTATCAAGGGGTTCCCGTAACACCCAACCGTGCAAGGAACACAAAATCAATGAACATAACACCGGTATGACGGAAACTAGGGCGGCAAGAGTGTAAAAAAACACCAGGCATAAGGCCGAGCCTTCCACCCTTTACCAAGTGTATAGATGCATTAAAGTAAATAAGAGATAATAATGATATCCCAACAATATCCATGTTCGAACATGGAACAAACTCCATCTTCACCTGCAACTAGCAACTCTATAAGAGGGGCTGAGCAAAGCAGTAACATAGCCAAACAACGGTTTTCTAGGATGGTTGACAAAGGTTAGAGGCTATCATGGCAATTTGGGAGGCTTGATATAACATGTGGTAGGTAGCGCGACATAGCGATAGAGCGAACAACTAGCAAGCAAAGATAGAAGTGATTTCGAGGGTATGGTCATCTTTCCTGCAAAGTTCTCAGATTTAACGAAAGCTTGATCCTCGTTAGCGTACTCAACAGGTTCCTCGATCACGTACTTGTCTCCCGGCTCTACCCAAGGCAAGAACACAAACAAAGGAACCAACAATCAATCATGATGCAATGCGCAAGCAACATGATGCAAAACATGGCATGACATGCGGGATGTGATATGCAATGCATATGCGTGCTTTGGAAGGGAAAGATTGAACCAGGCATCAACTTGGCAAACCAAGTATGCTGCTGGAAAGATGAGATGATTTCGGTCGAAATCTATATAAAGATCACCGGAATCGGATGCACGGTTTGCAAATAGCAACCAAAACAAGAATGCACAATTCTGCGATTAACGACACGATGCCATCTAGAATGCAACAAGAAACTAAGCTACTGCACCCGAACATATCAACAAGGCATATGGCAGTGATCTACTCAAGATGCTTTGCAAAACATGAACACCGAGCTACGGCTAAATCACACAAGAGCAGGTTCAAACAAGCATGACAAAAGTGCAAAAGATATCCGCTTCACAGACTTAGTGAAAATACTAGCATGCCAGGAATTAACAACAGGATGCCATGCTTAGAGCAAGCAAACAACATGATACAGGAACATATCATAGCAAACAAAGGCATGGCATGAATCTACACAAAGCATAGAACAAAAGTCCGTTACTGATCATGAGCCAAAAAGGCACAGAAGATATGATGGCACCCATGTAAACATAGCAAGTTCAATTAACAGTTTTAGACTTAGCAGAAAACTGAGCATGTCATAAACAGAATTATGAAGGCATCTTTGCGAGCTCGATTCACTCACCACAAGGCATTGCATGACAATATAAGCATAGCATAAGCAAGAATACATGTTCATGAAGCTAACCATGGCAAGAGAAAGTTCATAGCATGCATGGATCAAGAACAACACCAATGGCAAAATTGATTAACATGTAAACAATCTGCCAGGAACATTTTATAACAAAAGTAGAGAAATATTAAGACATTCTAGGGCACTCCATAATTGCAAACAGGGGCATGGATGGATATAGCATAACCATATGTCCAAATCATCCTTACTTAAGATACTCAAACAAAGCATGGATCTCACTGTAGCACCATGGTTACATGGCATAAAAATAACAGCAGAGCAAAGACTTTGTAAAATCTTGAGATCCCGAGATTAGCAATAACATGAAGGCTACTTTGCATGCTTGTGCTAGTCACCACATTGATCACAAAAATACATGGCAAGCAGCCCTGTAAAGATGGAATGGCATAGATCAAAACACATGTAGAGCTCATGCCCATATGAAGCACACATCAAATGTGACAAAAATGGCAAATCCTCATACTCTAATAAGTAACAACAAGCAACAATTTATAGCACTCTTGCATCAGTGATTTGGGCATCAAGATGGACTCAAACAAGCATGTAACAATGGAATGAAATGAAGAGCATATCACATTGAACATTTTGATATATCATACGCATGAAACGGAGCTACGGTCATGGAGTTATGATGCAATGAACAGAGGCATAAAACATGAGGGGGAAAGGACTTAGTGGAAAACACCTCACCCAAATCTAGGGTTGACTTGGCACGTGAACCGAGGTGCGACTGGATCTCGTCAGAGAACGGCTCGTCGGAGTCGGAGTCGTCGCCGGAGAAGCGGGGGAGGGCGGATCCGGTCGAGCCCTCACCGGATCCAGCGCCGGGGAAGGTGGCGCGGTCGACGAGGGGCGGAAGGCGGCGACCGGAGCTCCTTGGCGGTGGCGGGCACGGGCGCCAGGCGGCAGTGGCGGCGAAGCTTCAGGCGGCAGAGGCGCGTCGGGCGGCGGGGAAGGCGGTGCCGGGCGGCGGCGCGGTCGGGCCTGGCGCGGGCGCGCAGCGGCGGCTAATCGGGCCTGGCGGGCCCCGCCTAGGCTCGCCAGGCCACGGCTGCGAGGTGGCGGCGGGGACACATGGCACCCTCCGATAGGCGCGGGCATGGCGGCGATCTCGTCCGGTGGCGGCGGACACCGGTGGCGGCGGAGGGCGATTTTTAGGGTTTTGGACCCGGATTTTGGACGGGGAGGACATATATATAGGTAGGAGGAGGTAGGAGTGTCCAAATGAGGTGTAATTTTCGACCACGCGATCTTGATCCGACGACGGAGGACATGGGAGTGGTTTGGAAGGGTTATTGGGCCGTTTTGGAGGGTTGTTGGGCTGCAAGACACAAAGGGCTTCGCGGTTACCTTGTTAACCATTGGAGCATCAAATGGACTCCAAATGACACGAAATTTGACAGGCGGTCTACCGGTGGTGTACCAAGGCTGCTTGGCAAATCTCGGTCCATTCTGAAAATGTTTAACACCCGCTCACGAAAAGGGGCAAGAGGGGTGCGCCGGGTGCAAGTGGGAGTGTCGGATTGCAAAAGGGACAACGGGGAAAATGCTCGGATGCATGAGACGAACATGTATGCAAATGAGATGCACATGATGACATGATATGAAATGCATGACATGGACAAAATGCAAAACGAAGACAAAACCCAACCACGAAGGGAATCTCATATCGCAACTCCGGAAAAGGCAAGAGTCGGAGTTACAAATATGGAAAGTCGTATCCGGGGCGTTACACTTATGTATTAAGGGAGATCGATCGGCATCCATGCATATGTGTAGGAGAGGAATAAGGTTGGGAAAGAGATAGAGCTAGAGTGTTGGAGGGGGTGGTAGTGGAGTTGCTTCTAACAAATGGTGGGAGACAGGGGCGGACCTAGGAATGGGCCAGGCCCCAGGTGAACTCACTACTAGGAAAAGGGCTATAGATGGAATTGACACTAATGGCGCACCAGACATGTGGTGCGCCATTACTATATACTAATGGCGCACCATGTGTTGGTGCGCCATTAGTGTCCAAATACTAATGGCGCACCACATCCACGGTGCGCCATTAGTAAAAAAATTTAAACTTTTTCAAAACTACTAATGGCGCACCGTGGGAGTGGTGCGCCATTACTAGATTTTTTTTTTACTAATGGCGCACCGTGGGAGTGGTGCGCCATTACTAGTTGAACTAGTAATGGCGCACCACTCCCACGGTGCGCCATTAGTAACTTGGCCACCACTTCCACCGAATGCACCCCCCCCTGTGGACCGCCTTTTCAGTTTAAAATAAAATAAAAGAAATGATGGAAATGTCAAAAAAATAAAAGAAAAATAGTTTCCCATGTGATATGTGGTCTAGTTGTTGTGAAAATTTACAAATATGAATTTCGACTTTATTTGCGAAATCTCTCGAGAATTTGTAAAATGGTCATAACTTTTGCGTACGAACTCGGATGAAAAAGTTTTTTATATGGAAAATCATCTACTCGAAAAGTTACATCCGAATTTAACAGGGGGCTCCCCGTTAAACATTTTCAAAATCCTCAAAAACCTAACAGAAAAAAAGATACGGGGCTTTTAAGATCTGGAGAGGCAAAAAAATTCAAAAAAAATTCAAACATACTAATGGTGCACCTACCCATGGTGCGCCATTACTATCTTTCCGCCTTCAAAATTCAAAATAAGTCAAAAAATAAAAGAAAATACTAATGGCGCACCTGCCCATGGTGCGCCATTAGTATCTTCCCGCCTTCAAAATTCAAAATAAATCAAAAAAATAAAAAAAAAGGTTAGTAATGGCGCACCTGCCCGCGGTGCGCCATTACTATGTCGTATATATGGCTGGGCGTGGTCCTCTCCTCCTTACCTCTTCATTCTTCTCCTCCACTCCACCTCTCCTCCACTCCATCTCCTCCTCTCCTCCACTCCATCTTCCCTTCTCTCCTCCACCATACTACCCTCCTCCTCTCCGGCGACCTCCTCCTCCCTCCTCTCCTCCCCTCCCCTCCCCTCACGGTTTCTCCTCCCTCTCCGGTGAGCTCCTCCTCCCTCCTCTCCGGCAAACTCCTCCTCCTCCTCTCCGGCGAACTGCTCCTCCTCCTCTCCGGCGATGTAGGCGAGCGCCTCTCCGGTGACCTCCTCCTCCTCCTCCTCTCCGGCGAACTCCTCTCCGGCAAAAGAACACGGCAAAAGAACATACAAGATCCAAAAACAGGAACAAAATTTGAAAAAACATCGTGCCAAAAAACGAGCAAAAAACGAGCAAAAAATGGGCAAAAAAATCATGATCCAGATCCAAATTCAAAATTCAAAAATAGCAATGGCGCACGGTGGGGGTTAGATGGTGCGCCACTACTATGTTCCTGCCTTCAAAATTCAAAAATACTAATGGCGCACCAGTGGCCTATACTAATGGCGCACCAGTGGCCTATACTAATGGCGCACCGTGGCCTATACTAATGGCGCACCAGTGGTGCGCCATTAGTAAAAAATACTAGTGGCGTGATACTAATGGCGCACCAGTGATGCGCCATTAGTAGGCAAAACTGGTGCGCCATTAGTAGCCCTTTTCCTAGTAGTGACTGGGCTAAGGCCCAGGCAACTTAGTTGACTGTAGCGTTTTATTGTAGCTACAATGCTAAAATATACAAAGGAGATGGGCCTTACGCCCCAGGCCACCGCCCCTTCTGCCTGGGGCCTGAATCCGCCCATGGTGGGAGAGGCTTGCTAGACAAACGGAGGGCACGCCTGCAATATCAATAAGAGAGTGGATGGTTGCTTGTCTGTGCGCGTGCGTGCGAGAGACAGGTCAGGAGGCATGCATGGATGATGAGGGGGGACGATATGGCTATTGTAGGCAGACGTAACTACATATGAGGATCAATCGTCCTTTGTTATAGAATGGAGAGACATAACTTGTGAGGTACGTCGATCGATTGGTGGGGGGATAGTTAAAGTCGACCTAGGTATATGTAGGAAGATCGATCGGTATACATGCATGTATATGTTAGAAGCAAATAAGGCCCGGGGAGAAGCATAGAGAGAGAGGGATGCATCTAGGAGGTGGTATGAGAGGCATACTATATCGAGGGGGAAGGAGTCTGCGAGTACAAGATCGATGAAAAGAGTGGTGGGAGTGAGGCATGGACGGTGAGAAGAGAAGAGGGGAGGCTTCTGTTTGTGGTAGGCACACTGGCTAGAGAGGCATATCGATCGATGTGTGCCATAAAGAAGGAGCTGGGGGGCCTACACACACCGTGGGTGAACGACCTAAAGTGAAAAGACGAATTTGTGTGATGGATCTAGAGAATGCTGAGGGAGGGTGAGAGGGATGCGGGCGTGTGCATGCACGAGAGAAAGTTAGCGCTAGCTACAAAGATAAGAGGATTGTGTGGGTGTAAAAGACGAATAAAGATCATGATTCATTATAAAAAGCGAATTCGAATATTTGAAGAATTTATCATAGTGTTTTGAACCAACACATGCGTGAATATATATATATATAATGGTGATACACATGGTGTGGTTATGAACATGTTATACTACATATAATATATTTGATCTCTACTCTTATAATAAAACAGAGTTGTTGATGATGGTGTGCCTACCATCGTGCAATATAGGCCATCCGATTTATATCTGACGGATAAGAAGGAAACTATGGAAATTTTGAAAAAAGATACCCACACCCCTCTCCATATTTGCAAATAAGGCCTCCCCTTGATCATGTTGATGTTCTGTGGAACACATGGGCATCTTGCTAGTACTACATATAATATACAGAACATTGATTATAATTTGGGCTAATATGTGGCTTTTGCAGCTCAGGGCTAAATACTTGTCATAATGTAGGGGGCGGGGCACTATACTTTGTGTGATAAACACAGTGTACGTATGGAACATGGTTTAGGTTATGAATATATAGTTAGTACATCAAATGTACTATTATTTGGAATCAACATAAAGTGTATTCAAAAAATTGAATTTGAGTTCATATAGTACACATATTTTATATCTATCTCTATAGTAATAATGTGGTGTGTTGTTAAGGTAATGCGTGAATGATGGTTGAAGTTGGCAACAATCATGATTGTAGATTCCTATTGAAATAGAGAAACAAACTCAAATTCAGTTTGAATTGCAGCAGTAGTATAAACATTTGGAATGCACCAAAATATTGGTATGAGTAGGTTACATCCATTATACAGCCAACGAAAAAAAATTTAATTTGACATAACATGGAGTCATACTCTGTTTTGAATAACATTTGTATAGTAAAACGGGACAAGACTCTCTATTTGTGTGGAGTGAATAGTTTTATTCTTTTCGTTTTTTTGTTGAGGGAAGTGCGAATTGATCTGGTATGTATGAGTACAATATTACACGTTAGGCTTGTCCCTAAAATTCCACCCGCGCCTTGTTATATCCCGAAAATTCAGATATCGTGCTCCCAATACTGGCGCCTTCACAACCCGCGCCTTGCTATCTCGAAATTACAACGTGCGCGAAAACTCCCTCCAACTGCCAAATCCCGACACGCAAAATCCCCCTTCTAACCTAAGCCTAAAGTGTCGCTAGTTCAAATCGGTGGGGGTACTTTTGTAACACACCCTACATTTTGGACAAGCGCGTCCCTAAGTCATGGTTCCCCCCTCCCATCGCCTCCTTTTCGCCATTCGAAATCCCAGGCCGCCATAACCTCTCCGCTCCAGCTGCGAAACCCCACCCTCTTCCATCCGCCACCTCACCGTTGCCCAACCGGAGCCTCTTCCCTGATGAAATCGTCAACCACAACAGCTCGACGTCCCTCATCCATGATACGTCTCCAATGTATCTATAATTTTTGATTGTTCCATGCTATTATATTATCCATCTAGGATGTTTTATAAGCATTTATATGTTATTTTATATGATTTTTGGGACTAACCTATTAACCTAGAGCCCAGCACCAATTTCTGTTTTTCCTTGTTTTGAGTTTTACAGAAAAGGAATACCAAATGGAGTCCAATTGACGTGTCAATTTTTGATGATTCTTTATGGACTAAAAGAAGCCCTAGAGTAAAAGAGTTGGGCCAGAAGAGTCCCGGGCCGTCCATGAGGGTGGTGTCGGCGTTCTGGGGACGGGGTCCCCAGACTTGCCTGCCTGCGGCCTGTGGCGTGGCTCAAGTGGGGGCCCAGCGCGGCCCATCTTGATCAGCTCAAGCTCAAGACCCTCGCGAGGGGCCAAGCCTCGCGGGGCGGACGACAGAAAGCTTCCTCAGAGGCAGCCTCATCAGGTAGGCTCGCGAGGAGGCGGAGAGATCAAGGCAGGGGTACCTCACGAGGAACCCGTGACGCAAGCCATGACGATCGAGACTAGGCGGGCGCCGGCCTGCGCCGGCCTGCATAGTGTCCTTGTTTCCCCTTCGGTGCAAAGGGGGCAAGCGTGGGCCAAGGCATCGGGCAAAGGTTGCCATTTCGTTGCAACGAGACCAAGACCAGCAGAGCAACAGGATGGAGGTCACCGTGGAGCCCAAGACG